>NW_012115733.1:2851897-2879796 GCF_000951035.1 Colobus angolensis palliatus | reverse complement strand
CCTGGCTAATTATTATTATTATTATTATTATTATTATTTTGTGTTAGTAGAGACAGGGTTTCACCATATTGGCCAGGGTGGTCTCAAACTCCTGACCTTGTGATCTGCCTGCCTCAGCCTCCCAAAGTGCTGGGATTACAGGCGTGCGCCACCGCCCCCGGCAAGGGCTCAGTTACTTTCGAAGAGAGCAAAAATTGCTCTAAGGACTGGGATTTACAACCTCTGAAGATCGCAGCATCCTGTTTTGTTTTGTTTTGTTTTCACCGAGGCTGGAGTGCAATGGTGTGGTCTCAGCTCTCTGCAACCTCCACCTCCCGGGTTCCAGCGATTTTCCCTCCTCAGCCTCCCGAGTAGGTAGGACTACAGGCACGTGCCACTACACCCGGCTTTTTTTTTTTTTTTGTATTTTCAGTAGAGACGGGATTTCACCATGTTGGCCAGGCTGGTCTCGAACTCCTGACCTCGTGATCCGCCCGTTTCAGCCTCCCAAAGTGCTGGGATTACAGGCGTGAGCCACCGCACCCAGCCAGCATCCTGTTTTGTAAAAGCCATCTCAGGCAGTCTATTGGTGGGAAAATTAAGGGGCTGGCTTCACGGGGGCAGTCAGACAAGGGTGAGGGCTGAAGTCAGAGATGAGAAGGAATGACGCCAGGGAAAAAGGTCGCATGACAGGCGGCTAGATGTTGAGCACAGAGGAGAAAGAGTAGGAGTCAGGGTCAAACCTTAAAACGTACGGTCTGACATCACGGACTGTGAAGGGTGATGACATCAGTGACGGTGGGGGATAAAATGTCGGGCCTTTAAAGGGTACGAGGTTAAAGAACTAGAAGGTGAAGGAGGTTGACATCAGAGAATGGCAGGGACCTAGAGGAAGACGATTGCGATAGTGAGGAAGACATCAGATCCAGCGGGGAAAATGATGGCAAGGACGGGAGGATGATGTCAGGGACGGCAAGTAGTATGAGAGTGAGAAGGTTCCTGTGTGGAAGGGATCAAGGCAGCTCAGCCGGTTGTGGCGGGGATGCCGACGTTTAGGGTGCACCATCTGTGCAAAAGTTGACCCCATTTCCGGAAACACCCCATTTCGCAGAGAATACTGCTCCCTCCGCTTTGCGGTCCCTTCCTCTCCCCGCCACTCCGCCCCTGCTAGCCTCAGCCAATCAGCACGCACGCCGGGACGCGCAAGGGGAACGTTCTGGGACGTTCTTGCTACGTACTCTTTATCAATCGTCTTCCCGCGCAGACCAGTCCCTGTTTTCTGTGCTCCTGCGAGCTCGTCGTCTGTCCAGGTTTTTTACGTTTTAATTTCCAGGTAAGTTGCGTATGGCCTGCGGAACGGCGGCTCCTCGCCACACACGCGCCGCGCCGGCCGAGACCGGGGGATAGCGAGTGGAGAGAGTAATGGCCGCTGACACGTAGGCTTGGCTTTCTCTGGGGCGGGCGGGTCCCGTGCTCGGAGGTGAACATTTCGGTTGGTGGGAGGCCAGCGCGCTGAATCTGAGTGTGAGGCCCTTCGGGAGGGACTGGGTGGCGTCGGTGGTGGCAGTGACCACGCGACAGCCGACACTTGCTTTCCTTATCCCGCGTGGCCGCCGCCATCTTGTTCTGCCGGCGTTGAGGGAACGCAAGGATGTTCTGGGCTTGCGCAGTGACACAAAATGACGGGCGTGGCGGCTGTGGATGTGTGAGCATGCGCAATGGTGGCCCCCTAATAGTGGCTGCGCTGAGCCAGCTCCGCAGATTACCACCTTATTGGCCGCCTTTCCCAGCTCGCTGTAGTTACCCATATTTTGTTCCTCTTTTTTTTTTTTTTGAGACGGAGTCTCGCTCTGTCACCCATGCTGGAGTGCAGTGGCGCATTCTCGGCTCACTGCAAGCTCTGCCTCCTGGGTTCACGCCATTCTTCTGCCTCAGCCTCCCGAGTAGCTGGGGCTTCAGGCGCCTGCCACCATGCCCGGCTAATTTTTTTGTATTTTTAGTAGAGATGGGTTGTCACCGTGTTGGCCAGGATGGTCTCGATCTCCTGACCTCGTGATCCGCCCGCCCTGGCCTCCCAAAGTGCTGGGATTACAGGCGTGACCCACCGGGCCCAGCCATTTTGTTCCTCTTTCTTATTTTCTGTACTTCTCTCCACCTTCCCTCTCGCTCTTTTTTCACGTCTCCATTTTGTTCCTCCTTCCTGCCACCATTCTTCATGTTCTTCCCACAGGACTTGAATTGCCATGTCCTCTGAAGAAGGAAAGCTTTTCGTGGGAGGGCTCAACTTTAACACCGATGAGCAAGCGCTGGAAGACCACTTCAGCAGTTTCGGACCTATCTCTGAGGGTGAGACGGGCCAGACTTTCACTGGGGGTTGGTGAGAGAAAGTCTGGGATCCTTGCATTTCAAGGAGTATTAACCGAAAAGTTAGGACCCACGCTTCCGTGTTCTTTTTCTTAAGCTTATGGTGTCGACTAAGGATGAGGGAAACCATCTTCGGGATTGGTGGGAGGGCTCCGTTTTCCCTACCTACCGCCATCTCCTTTTCGGACCACCGTTTGCTACTTAACCTTTGTGATGCTGACTGGTCCACATCGCTCCTTCTTCTCTCCCTCTCACAGTGGTCGTTGTCAAGGACCGGGAGACTCAGCGGTCCAGAGGTTTTGGTTTCATCACCTTCACCAACCCAGAGCATGCTTCAGTTGCCATGAGAGCCATGAACGGAGAGGTGGGGCCTCCTATCTGCAGAGGGACCTTGTCCCCATCTGCGGCTTCCTTCATTCTTTTTGTTTTTCCCTCTGTGTCTGCTCGGGGCAGCGTGGCCACCAAGCCCCGCAGTGCCCACTCACAGGAGCATGACTGCCTTTTGTTCTAGGGGGTGGAGGGCAGCGGCAGACAGAGCCTGGCCGCCTGGGAGGCGACGACTGGTCCTGCATGAGGCCGAGAAGCCACCTGTGGATGGTTGACCTGCCTTGGGCTTAGGTAGTAGAGTCTGCAGACCTGTGGGCCTGGCCTGGAGAGGACCTCGTGAGTCTTCTGACATGGACTCTGAAGCCTCAAACCAAGAGAGGTCTGTCTAGCCCTGATAGTCGGGCAGCTTAGAGGAGTGGGGAGGAGAACTCAGCCTGAGTTCAGTCAAGATGTAAGTAGTAGCAAGGGGAACATGGTGCGTTCAGGTCATTTTGTGTGGGATTATATAGCTCCTGATAAAACCATTCTGGGGTAAAGGAGCTTATTCTGGAACATGGCACCCAGAACCTGGTGCCCAGCAGGAATTTTTGGCCTCTTTTGCCCACTTGCCCTTGCCTGCTCTTCCCTCACCACTGCCCTGACTGCCAACCCATCCTCCTTGTGTCTCCCACACTTAGTCCCTGGATGGTCGTCAGATCCGTGTGGATCATGCAGGCAAGTCTGCTCGGGGAACCAGAGGAGGTGGCTTTGGGGCGCATGGGCGTGGTCGCAGCTACTCTAGAGGTGAGTGCAGTGATAGTTTTGATTATGGGGTGAGAGGGAGAGTTGCCTAGGTGAGGACAACTGCCATTTAAATATTTTTCTGTTCTAGGTGGTGGGGACCAGGGCTATGGGAGTGGCAGGTATTATGACAGTAGACCTGGAGGGTATGGATATGGATATGGACGTTCCAGAGACTATAATGGCAGGTGGGTAGCCAAGGGGCTGGGATGTTCTGCTATTGATTCCCTCTCCGTAAGAACTCAGCACCTGGGTGTTCATGCATACCGCATCTTGCTGTTACTAATGTGTGCCTAAAAGGAGTATGAAATTTAGCATCTTAAGTTAATTGTGTGGTCATATAGTTGTAACATGGTAAAGTATACTATATATGTTGTGCTGTGTGGGTTATATAACTATATTGCTTCAACATGTATTATGATTTAATATACTGCATATAAATTGTATGCCATAAAACTGTTTACTATGATACTCATGCTTAACATACCCTGTTTTTGATATTTAAGATTTATGTTATGACACATACTATAAAACATGACCCATATAATTAATGACAGTGGTGTATAATGCAGTCCCAGAAAACTTTGTGTATGTGTTTTTTTTTTTTTTCCCCAGAAATCAGGGTGGTTATGACCGCTACTCAGGAGGAAATTACAGAGACAATTATGACAACTGAAATGAGACATGCACATAATGTAGGTGAGACTTGGATATTGGCATTGAGTAAACCTGTTTGTCACACTCTGTCATGACTGTCTCACCTTTTCTGACAAGACTGCTCTGCATTTCTGCTGCCCTCATACCTCATCCAGCCAACCTACCAAACATCATTCCTAGGCCTTCCTTGTTCTCAGGTGCATGTCAGAGCAAGAGCTAGGGGGTGGGATCTGAAAACCCATCTCCTATAATCCTCTAGTCTTGTGTGGGATGGAGGAAATGAAGGGGTGTCCCTGTTGTCTAACCCTCAGCATCTGCATCAGCTCTAGGAGGTGAGCATGTTGTCACCTGTTCCTTCATGACATCACAATTCTCCCCCTCTTGCTGTTCTCAGATACACAAGGAATAATTTCTGATCCAGGATCGTCCTTCCAAATGGCTGTATTTATAAAGGTTTTTGGAGCTGCACTGAAGCATCTTATTTTATAGTATATGAACCTTTTGTTTTTAAATTGACCTGCCAAGGTAGTTAAAGATCTTTAACAATTCCATCTTTTTAAAAAATTTTTCTGCCTATTTAAAGACAAATCATGGAACGTTTGTAGAGCCTGAGTATTTTTCTTTCTACCAGTTTTTTAGTTAGAGCTCTCAGGATTATTGGAGCTAGCAATAATTGGTTCTGGCAAGTTTGGCCAGACTGGTTTCAAAAAATTAATGTGTATCCAGGACATTTTAAAAACCTGTACACAGTGTTTATTGTGGTTAGGAAGCAATTTCCAAACGTACCTATAAGAAATGTGCATCAAGCCAGCCTGACCAACATGGTGAAACCCCATCTGTACTAAAAATTTAAAAATTAGTCTTGCGTGGTGACGTACGCTTGTAATCCCAGCTACTTGGGAGGCTGAGGCAGGAGAATCGCTGGAACCCCGGAGGCGGAGGTTGCAGTGAGCCGAGATTGCACCACTGTACTCCAGCCTGGGCAACAGAGCGAGACTCCATCTCAAAAAAAAGAAAAGTGTGTAAATAACATGATTATCCAGGGGTATTTTCTAATTCAGATAATCAAACTGATTATATAGAAGAGTTGCTTTAAAATGTTTGCAAATGTCTTTTTTTTTTAATACTGGAAGAAAAAATATTCTGTTGTGTCTCATACAGTGCTTAGGATGTCTTTCACAGAGCTTATTAAAAAGATGAAACCTGAAAACCTGCTTTTTTCTTACTCAGCCCACTTTCCAAATTAAAAATGGGGGCAGAGGTGGGCGGATCACCTGAGGTCAGGAGTTCGAGACCAGCTTGGCTAACATGGTGAAACCCCCGTCTCTACTAAAAATACAAAAGCAGGGCGTGGTGGCGGATGCATGTAATCCCAGCTACTCAGGAGGCTGAGGCAGGAGAATTGCTTGAACCTAGGAGGTAGAGGTTGCAGTGAGCTGAGATTGTGCCATTGCACTCCAGCCTGGGTGACAGAACAAGACTCCGTCTCAAAAAATAATGGGGGCACATCAGTGAGAGGGAGGCTTGGAGAATATTTGGTTGATGGGTGGGCAGGGGCTGCCAGGGGGTTAGGTGTACGTTGAGGCCTGAGGCCGGCTGGAATTGGGTTTCCTAAGCTGGTCTCTTACCTTAGTCCCATTGTCTAATCATTAGGCTTGAATCTTCCTAGCCTCTCTGAGCATTAGATGGGCACTGTCCTCACAGGATTGTTCTGAGACTATAAGCACCTAATCTCATGGCGTGAGCTAATCCCTATCATAAATAGTGGTACCAGTTTATTCCTTCCGCTGAAATGATGGGGGTTGGGGAGAGGTGCACTGGACTCATCTTTGTGTATGAGGGCCATGAGAGAGGCCTGGTTTGAAAACAGAATGCTAAGAGCTCATATACCAAGATTTATGTGGGGCTCTTCTACTTCCCAGGTATTTGACTTTGGGTGAGTCATTTTACTTCAGCCTCATGCCATTTTACATTTTCTGTGGAGGGTTAGATTAATTGGCATATAAAGCCACTGAGAAGAGTTGGGATTTGATCTTTTTTGGTGTGTGTGTGTCTTGGGTGGTAAGTTGGTGGTGATTTTGTAATTGTAGCTGGTGTTAGTTCCTCGGTTCTGCTCCCTTTGGTCATGATTCTTTCTAGTGGCTGTGTTGAGGCCCCATGGGTGTTATCCCTCCATTTGTTCTAGTTTGGAACAGAGAAATCCGTTCATGGCTTTCACCTGGCTAATACTGAGCCAAGTTACCACCAGGTCGCAAACTCCAGGACATTATCGTCCTGAGCTACCTATTCCCTTGCTGGTGCGTTGTATTATGAGTCTCAGTCCTGGAGGCCTAGCTCCTGAGTTTCCCAGCTAGTTGGGACAGGCCCCAGTATCCCTTTTTCCTGTAACCCAGTCGTGAATTTGCTTTGGCAGGTGGATGGAGACTTGGGAACTTCCACCTCACCCACTAAACCAGGCCCAGGCTATGGGGCATTGTGGCTAAGCCCACCAGGTGGATACTTGGTCTGAGGAGGCATCCTATTCTTGGCCTTTGGGGAGCTAAGGTAGTGAGAATTGGCAAGAGGACTGTGAATGCCTTCTAGGTCGGGGGATTGGAGGGGGTCCTCTGCTCCCCACCTCTCAGGACAGCAATGTACCTCTCACCCCCAGTGTCAGCTGAGGTAGGATTCATAATCAGTAATATTCCTGCAACAAAATGACCCCCTAAGTGAAATAATAAAGACCAAAATTTATTTGTATAACAACTCAACCTGCTCTGCGCTGCTGTGTTTACAGTGTGCTTTCTGATCATCCAGCCCAGGGAGTCCCAGTCTCTGGCTGTTTATCTACTCTAAGGAAGAGAGCCCACAGTTTTCTATAGTGCCATAGTCCCTGATGAATAAAGTTCCAGATTTGAGGTCAACCCCCCAGCACCCTTGTTGGTCTACTTTGGTTTGACCTCAGTATCCAACTAATGCACATCTGTCAAGAACCCACTGAAGCTAGAAACCCCCCAAACACTCAAGGTACCTTGAGAACATGTATCCCAAGACCTGCAAAGACCAAACACATGGCCTGTGACTACTTTCACTTGCAAGCCCTGGAACTTGTCTGTACCAAAAATCTAAACCATTCACCAGATCTCTTGTCAAGGTCCAGAATAAAGAGATTGGCTTTTGGTTTTCAATTAGGCTTTCAAGTCCTAAGCCCCACCCCTCCTAACCCACCTAGGCAGAAATCACTGCAGATCCTTGCTTCCTAATTTCTTCACTGCCTCAGTTTCAACGTCCATAAAATGGAAATAACCACCCACCTCACACGGGTTAGGAGTGTTCTGTTGTTTTTTGAGACAGGGTCTCACTGTCTCCCAGGCTGGAGTACAGTGGCGCAATCTCAGCTGACTGTAACTTCTGCCTCCCAGGTTCAAGCAATTCTCATGCCTCAGTCTCCCAAGTAGCTGGGATTACAGGTGCCTGCCACCATGTCCAACTAATTTTTGTGTTAGTGGAGATGGGGTTTCACCATGTTGACCAGGCTGGTCCCGAACTCCTGACCTCAAGTGATCCACCCGCCTCAGCCTTCCAAAGCCCTTGAGATGACAGGCGTGAGCCACCGTGCCTGACCTAGGGGCTAAGAGTGTTAAATGTAGAACAGGCCAGGTGCGGTGGCTCATGACTGTAATCCTAGCACTTCGGGAGGCTGAGATGGGCAGATCACGAGGTCAGAAGATCGAGACCATCCTGGCTAACACGGTGAAACCCCATCTCTACTAAAAATACAAAAAACTAGCCGGGTGTGGTGGTGGGCGCCTGTAGTCCCAGCTACTCGGGAACCTGAGGCAGGAGAATGGCGTGAACCCGGAAGGCGGAGCTTGCAGTGAGCTGAGATCATGCCACTGCACTCCAGCCTGGGCAACAAGTGAGACTCGGTCTCAAAAAATTAAAAAAAAAAAAATGTTAAGAACAGACTAAGTTCATTAAACAGCTCCACACTCTTGTTCCATGTTCTGGATTAGGGAGTTGGCAGGGTGAAGGTGTAGAACTTTTAAAAAGGTTTTTAAAATAAGTTGCTGTGAATACTTCAGGTATATAAAAAAAAAAAAACAATGACAGCCAGTGTTCTGCCATTCTTACCTGCTTATCAAGACAAAACCTGCCCAAGTCCCTGCCCAGCTGCATTCCAAGTGTTTTCAAGTTTGATGGTAAGACCTGACCTGAGGCTTCTTACAACCTTTACTCAGTGGGAATATGCATACAGTTCACTACAAAAATATTTCTGTTTACTTAGAGGATGTGCCCTGCATCTGTGGGCCGGGCGAGGGGGTGGGGGTGGTCTTTTCTAAATTGTTAAAAGCAGTTCATGCCATTATTCTTAATAAACATTTCTAATATGCTGTGAAGGAGTCTATTCGTTTTTTAATACATGTATCCATTTACTCATTGTTCCCATGAAAGAGCCAAGAGCCTTGTACACAAACCTCCAAATGCCGAAGGAGCCAAGAAACAAGGCAGACAAAAATTGTTGGTAAAGGGTGCTTTACTGGGGGAACTTAGAAGCATGACGTGGGGCCGAGCACGGTGGCTCACACCTGTCATCCCAGCACTTTGGGAAGCCGAGGTGGGTGGATCGCCTGAGGTCAGGAGTTTGAGACCAGCCTGGCCAACATGGCAAAACCCCGTCTTTACTAAAAATACAAAAATTGAGTATAGTGGCGCACGCCAAGTAATCCCAGCTACTTGGGAGGCTGAGGCACAAGAATGGCTTGAACCCAGGGGGTGAAGGTTGCAGTGAGCCCAGATGGCACCACTGCACTCCAGCCTGGGCGACAGAGCACAGCTGTCTCAAAAATAAGCATGGCCTTGGGTGGCAGCAAGGTAAATCTGCATGCTATTGCTCTCCAACCCACGGCTTACATACCATAGGGAAAGAGTGTGCTCCAGCAAGATAAAGGCAACTCCAGAACAGGCAAGAATGCTATATGCATCATCATCTAGTTTGTGCGATAATGTAAAAGTTGACAAGCTCTTAGACTAGGAATGGAAAAGGAGGAATCAGGCATTTACAGGACTGGTGCTAATCAGAAGTAAACATGGATTGGCATCCAAGATGAAATAACTTTTGTCTCCACACTCTTGCTGAAGGCTGGAAAATCAGCATGTGAGTCTGTCTTGTAAAAGGTAATCAGGCATGCCCTACTCAAAAAAATCATTTGGGGCCGGGCACAATGGCTCACACTTGTAATCCCAGCACTTTGGGAGGCCAAGGCAGGTGGATCACCTGAGGTCAGGAGTTCAAGACCAACCTGGGCAACATGGTGAAACCCCATCTCTACAAAAGTACACAAATTAACTGGGCCTAATGGCAGGCACCTGTAATCCCAGCTACTCGGGAGGCTGAGGTGGGAGAGTTGCTTGAACCCGGGAGGCAGAGGTTGCAGTGAGCCGAGATCGCACCAGTGCATTCCAGCCTGGGCAACAGAGTGAGACTCCGTCTCAAAAAAAAGGTAAAACCATTTGGTAAAGGAGAAAGTGGAGTCCTAGATGGGGGAGTTCAGTGTCAGCCTGCATTGAAATCACCCACAGTTTATGGGACTTGGTTGCCTTGTGTGCTGGCTCAGACTTCATGGTATCCAAAGTGCACAGTGCATGAAACATGAAGAATTTGCAACTTAACATCAGTTTATATGTTGCTATCCCAAGTTTGTCTACAATGAGGCTTAACTCATACAAAAACCTTTACTTAGGAAATGTACCTACTTGAGAAAGCAAGTTCACCTACACATCATCCAGCTATTTTCCTTGCTAGTTATCATGGATAACATGACATTTTTTAGAGTTTACCCATGTTTTTCAAATTATCCCAGACAAAACTGCTTAGAAAGAATGTGTTAAACTATATTGATGATTTTAAAACAAGCACAACAACATAAAGACAGAATCTTCCTCTATTTCAGGAAAAATGATTTACTGTGAATTTAACCTTTTAACATCTTTGGTGTCAATTGTGGGTGAACCAGGATGGCTGCTTCCTGTCTCGTTCTATGATCCTCTTGCCCTGATCTTGTTCAGATGGCGTCTCTCCCATGTACAGCACCATAGTCTCTACAGTGGGAGCCTTAAAACGGCCCCCTTGTTTCCCTATCTGTCATCTGACTTCTGCAGCGTCCTTGCCCACCTTCTCATAGCAGTGGCCCCAAAGGACATGTTTCTGTTACAGGTGATCACATTCAGAACAAATGTCTATATTTTTTTGTTGTTGTTTTTGTTGTTGTTTTGTTTTTTTGAGACAGAGTCTCGATCTGTAGCCCAGGCTGGAGTGTAGTGGCACAATCTCCACTCACTGCAAGCTCCACCTCCCAGGTTCCCGCCATTCTCCTGCCTCAGCCTCCCGAATAGCTGGGACTACAGGCGCCCGCCACCACACCCAGCTAATTTTTTGTACTTTTAGTAGAGACGGGGTTTCACCGTGTTAGCCAGGATGGTCTCGATCTCCTGACCTCGTGATCTGCCCGTCTCGGCCTCCCAAAGTGCTGGGATTACAGGTGTGAGCCACTGCGCCCGGCCATTGTTCTTAACTTATTGAGAAACAGTTTCGCTCTGTCGCCCATGCTGGAGTGCAGTGGTGTGATCTCACCTCACTGCAACCTCTGCCTCCTGAGTTCAAGCGGTTATCCTGCCTCGGCCTCCCGAGTAGCTGGCATTACAGGCATGTGCCACCATGCCTGGCTAATTTTTGTATTTTTATCAGAGATGGGGTTTCTCCTTGTTAGCCAGGCTGGTGTCGAACTCCTGACCTCAGGTGATTCACCGGCCTCGGCCTCCCAAAGTGCTGGGATTACAGGCGTGAGCCACTGCGCCCGGCCTATTGTTAACTTTAATAAGTTTCTGAGGATTTCTTCTACACCAGTTAACTTCAGTAGGGCATCTGCTCTGGGGAGTTGCCATCCAAAAGATACTATCCAAAAGGCTAGTATCTTCCACTGGTATCATTTGCTGGCTCTAAATATGGCTGGCCTACTAATGCTCATCCCCATAGACGACTGGGACAGCCAGGAGGGCCCTGCTGAAGCTTCCACTGTAGTTACTCCCAAAAGTTGCAGAGCAGTCACCAGGCCACAGGCCATGGCAGAACCCCCAACACCAGCATAGCCAGCACCATTTTCCTGCATGAAAACATCTTTTTTTTTGAGGTGGAATTTCGCTCTTGTTGCCCAGGCTGGAGTGCAATGGCGCAATCTCGGCTCACCGCAACCTCTGCCTCCTGGGTTCAAGCAGTTCTCCTGCCTCAGCCTCCAGAGTAGCTGGGATTACAGGCATATACCAGCACACGCGGCTAATTTTGTATTTTTAGTAGAGCTGGGGTTTCTCCATGTTGATCAGGCTGGTCTCAAACTCCTGACTTCAGGTCATCCACCCGCCTCGGCCTCCCAAAGTGCTGGGATTATAGGCGTGAGCCACCATGCCCAGCCTAACATTTTTAAAATGTAAGTACATCTGGGCTGGGTGCGGTGGCTCACACCTGTAATTCCACCACTTTGGGAGGCTGAGGCAGGAGGAACGCTTGAGCCCAGAAGTTCCAAACCAACCCGGGCAACATAGTGAGACACCCACCACCTGCCACCTGTCCCCTGCCCCTGTTAAACCAAAATAAAAATTAGCCGGGTGTGATGGTGCAAACCTGTGGTCTCAGCTACTTGGGAGGCTGAGGTAGGAGGACTGCTTGAGCCTGGAAGGTCTAGGCTGCAGTGAGTGGCATTTTGGCCTGGGTAACAGAGAGACCCTGTCTCAAAAAAAACAAATTAACGCATAAGTACATCTGTCAATATTCTATAAGATCAATTAATGCCCCTAGTATAAGCTTGTTTAGCAAATCTTTTCTTCGTTTTTTTCTTTTTTCTTTTTTCTTTTTTTTTTTCTTTTTTTAAGACGGAGTCTTGCTCTGTCTCCTGGCTGGAGTGCAGTGGCACCATCTCGGCTCACTGCAAAGTCCGCCTCCCGGGTTCACGCCATTCTCCTGCCTCAGCCTCCCGAGTAGCTGGGACTACAGGCGCCGGCCACCTTTTTTTTTTTTTTTTTTTTTTGAGATGACTTCTTGCTCTGTCACCCAGACTGGAGTGCAGTGGCGTGATCTTGGCTCACTCCAGCCTCGACTTCCCAGGCTTAAGCAATCCCCCTACCTCAGCCTCCAGAGTAGCTGGAATTACAGGGATGCATCACCCATGCCTAAGCCTACTGAATAGCTGGGATTACAGGCACCCACCACCATGCCTGGTTAATTTTTGTATTTTTAGTAGAGATGGGTTTTCACCATGTTGGCCAGGTTGGTCTTGAACTCCTAACCTCAGGTGATCTGCCCAGTTTGACCTCCCAAAGTGCTGGGATTACAGGCGTGAGCCACTGCTCCTGGCCCTCCTCTTCAATTTTTTGAAAGAATTTGTGAAGGATTGGTATTCCTTCTTGAAATACTTGGCAGATATCACTGTGAAACCATCTTGGTCCTAGGCTTTTCTTTGTTGGGAGATTTTTGATGAATGATTCAGTCTGCTTGCTTGTTATGGGTCTGTTCAGATTTTCTATTCCTGAGTCGGTCGGTCTTGGTAGAGTGTATATTTCTAGGAGTGTGTCCATTTTTTCTAGGTTATCCAATTTGTATATCAGTTGTTCATAGTAGTCTTTACTAGGCTTATTATTATTATTTGAGATAGGGTCTCACTCTGTCACCCAGGTTGGAGTGCAGTGGCACAATCACGGCTCACTGTAGCTTCAACCTCCTGCCTCAGCCTCCTGGATAGCTGGGATTACAGGCACACACCACCACGCCTGGCTAATTTTTGTATTTTTAGTAGAGATGGAGTTTCTCTGTGTTGGCCAGGCTGGTCTCGAACTCCTGACCTCAAGTGATCCTCCCACCTCAGCCTCTCAAGGTGCTGGGATTACAGGTCTGAGCCACTGTGCCTGGCAGGTCCTTTGTATTTCTGTGGTTTCACTTGTAATGTTTCAGATTTTATTTACTTTGTTTATGTTTTCAAAAAACCAACTCTTAGTGTCATTAATTTTTTCTATTTTTTTCATCTATTTCATTTATTTTTGCTCTGATTTTGTTATTTCCATCTTTCTGCTAACTTTGAACTTCATTCTTTTTCTAGTCCCTTGAGGTATAAAGTTAGGTTGTTTATTTGAGATCTTTATTTCTTTTCTTTCTTTCTTTTTTTTTTTTTTTTTTTTTTTTTTTTTTTTTTTTTTTTTTTTTTTTTTTTTTTTTTTTTTTTTTTTTTTTTTTTTGAGACAGGGTCTTGCTCTGTCACCCAGGCTGGAGTGCAGTGGTAAGATCACAGCTCAGCTCACTGCAGACTCCACCTCCTGGGCTCTAGGGATCCTCCCACCTCAGCCTCCCAAATAGCTGAGACCACAGGCACACACCACCATGCCCGGCTAATTCTTTTATTTTTTGTGGAGACAAGGGTCTCACTATGTTGCCAAGGCTGGTGTTGAACTCCTGGCCTCAAGAGATCTTCCTGGCTGGGTGCGGTGGTTCACGCCTGTAATCATAACACTTTGGGAGACCGAGGTGGGCGAATCACTTGAGGTCAGGAGTTTGAGACCAGCCTGGCCAGCATGGTGAAACCCCGTCTCTACTAAAAGTACAAAAAATTAGCCGAGAGTGGTGGTGGGCGCCTGTAATCCCAGCTGCTTGGGAGGCTGAGGCAGGAGAATCACTTGAACCTGGCAGGCGGAGGTTGCAGTGAGCAGAGATAGCGCCACTGCATTCCAGACAGAGTGAGACTCCGTCTGAAAAACAAATAAACAAAAACAAAAAACAAAACAAAGCACAAACACATCTTCCTGTCTTGGCCTCCCAAAGTGTTGGAATTACAGGCGTGAGCCACTGTACCCAGCCAGAAGAGTATTGTTTAATTTCCACATATTTGTGAGTGTTCTGATTTTCCTCCTTTTATTGATTTCTACTTTTATACCATTGTGGTCAGAAAGGCTCTTGATATGATTTCATTCTTCTTAAACTTGTTAAAACTTGATTTTGTGAAGGTTCATTATACCAATACTATTCTTTTGTGTAAGTTTGAAATTTTCCATTAAAAGAGTGAAAAAGAAAGCTATCAGGGATGTGGTTTATTCCCCTTCCACATTGGTGCGGGCAGTGCAGACCGTCAGGTGTTTTCTGCAGGCTCACTGCGTCTCCCACAGCCCTCTCCTTAGTTACAGGCGTTTTTACTCCAAGGGCCTCAAGAAGCCCTGTTCTATAATTACTACCTTCTATTTCCCAATATCTGACATTCATTAATAAAGTTGGTATTTGACTGGATGCGGTGGCTCACACCTGTAATCCCAGCACTTTGGGAGACCGAGGTGGGTGGATCACCTCAGGTCAGGAGTTTGAGACCAGCCTGGCCAACATGGTGAAACCCCGTCTCTACTAAAAATACAAAAATTAGCCAGGCGTGGTGGCGTGTGCCTGTAATCCCAGCTACTCGGGAGGCTGAGGCACGAGAATCGCTTGAACCCGGGAGGTGGAGGTTGCAGTGAGGTGAGATCACGCCACTGCATTCCAGCCTGGGTGACAGCTTGAGACTCTGTCTCAAAAAAACTAAATAAATAAAAATAAAAATAAAGAAAGTTGACATTTTCCAGACACTAGCTCTAGAACCCTACTTGCTTCCCCTCCCCAGTGACAGCCCTCAGGACCCCCCTGGCTTCCTCAGGCAGAAAGACTATCCTTTTGCTGAGCATCAGAAGTCCTTATTTCTCTCCTCTCGAACCCAGGACCTCTTTTAAACACCTGTCTCCTCACCTGTTAAATGGAGATAATAAAGGTAGCCCATTCAAAGAGTGAAGACATGGAAACACCTAGATCAGTGTCTGGTAGTTGGGACGGAGTCAGTCAATGTTAGCATTTATTCTGTGTGTCACATAATAACAGGGACACCACAGCAGATAGGACATGTCTTTCCCTCAGGAATCATGCATTGGTGGGGTCCACCTACAATAAGCTAAAACATTGCTGTGTAATGTAATGTTAGGGAGTGGGAAGCATTAAGGGAAATAAAGCAGGGTTGGGGTGGAGAGGGAGATGTGCTGGTTTACACATGGCAGTCAGGGAAGGTGACTCTGAGAAGGTGCCTTTCAACAGAGACCCGATGTTCGAGGGAGAGCAGTCAAGGAGGATATCCAGTGATCTAGTTCGTGGGAATGGTTCCTCCACAGCGCTCTGGCTCCCTTGCACGTCTCCACACAGGCCATGCAGGTAAGTTGATGTAAGTCTTGGCAGAATGCCCTGCAATCCTTGGAACACAGAGCACGGAAGGTTTGTGGGGAGCTCTCATGAGGCCATTTACCATTCACCTCCCTATCTACCAAGTAGCCTGTTGTGAGACAGTTTTCTCCCCACCTCCTGAGGTTCTGGTGGGGTTTGAGGCTTTCTACTCCTCACCTCTGGGTTATGGAACTGCTTAGCTGCAGCATGAAATGAGCTCCTCAGCAACAAGGTGTCCTGCCACCTGGGGTGTGGTCATCTTGCCCCTTTCATTTTGGTGTTGCCCGGCCCAAGAGACACGAGCCAGAATCTGTGGCTGTTCTTGCTTTCGTGGTCCATGTATATAACATCCGAACGTAACAAGGGCTCGTTTCATTTCCGGCCAAACCTGTCAGCCTTACCTTGCTTCGACATCTGGAAGAGGAGAATTAAAGGCAGAGAGAAAAGCAAACAGGTGCAAAGGCCCTGAGGAGGGAGCTGCTTGGTGTGTGGGGAGCACCAAGAAAGCCAGCGGGGCAGGAGCAGAGTGAGCCAGGGGCCAGTGGCAGGTGGTGAGGTCAGGGAGGGTCCGGAGGGCCTCGTGGGGCACGGAGAGGACTTTGGCTTTTTCTCTGAGAGAGATGAGAGCCACGTCAGGGCTCCGAGCAGAGGAGAGCCCTGGGCTGACTTGGGTTGCAACAGGATCATTCTGGCTGCCGTGAGGACAGATTGAGGAGAGGGGGCGAGGACGGCAGTGGTGAGGAGGCTGCTGCAGTTGTCCAGACCAGCGATGGTGGTGGCGGCAGTGGACGCGGAGAGGAGAGCTCAGATTCTGGCATATTCTGAAGGTGGAACTCACAGGGTTTGCTGACAGATCAAAGCGGGGGCGGGATGACAAAGTACTTGTTAGGAATCCACACTAGACGAGCTCACAAAAAGTAACTTGACAGTTGGTGTTATTGTTGTGGTTAAGAACAGGGATTTGGAGCCAAGTGGCCTATGTATAAATCCAGTTCCATTGCTTACTGGTTGCGTGACCTCGGGCAGGTCACTTCCTCTGTTTTCATTTCCTCACCTGTGAGATGAGATGGCAATAGTATCTACTTCACAAGGCTGCTGTTGTAAGGATTACACAAGATTTTCTATTAATGTAAAGTGCTTCAGGCTGGGCGCAGTGGCTCATACCTGTAATCCCAGCACTTTGGGAGGCCGAGGCAGGTGGATCACTTGAGGTTAGGAGTTCGAGACCAGCCTGGCTAACACGGTGAAACCCTGTCTCTACTAAAAATACAAAAATTAGCCAGGCATGGTGGCACATGTCTGTAATCCCAGCTACTCGGGAGGCCAAGGCAGGATAACTGCTTGAACTTGGGAGGCAGAGGTTGCAGTGAACCGAGATTGTGCCATTGCACTCCAGCCTGAATGACAGTGAGACTCCATCTCAAAAAAATAATAAATTAGGCCAGGCGCAGTGGCTCACGCCTGTAATCCTAGCACTTTGGGAGGCCGAGGCGGGCGGATCACGAGGTCAAGAGATCGAGACCATCCTGGCTAACACAGTGAAACCCCGTCTCTACTAAAAATACAAAAAAATTTGCCGGGGGTGGTGGCGGGCGCCTGTAGTCCCAGCTACTCAGGAGGCTGAGGCAGGAGAATGGCGTAAACCCAGGAGGTGGAGCTTGCAGTGAGCAGAGATTACGCCACTGCACTCCAGAGCCTAGGCGACAGAGCGAGACTCTGTCTCAAAATAAATAAATAAATAAATAAATAAATAAATAAAATTAATAAATAAATTATGACTGGCATAAATAAAGTGCTTGTTATTAGTGACATGACCATAGGATGAGAAGTGTCAGGGAAGTGAGTCATAGCAGAGAGCATTCCAGATACCAGAAACACTGTACAGTTTTCAAAGCATGTGACAGGAAGCCAGCGTGGCTGGAACATAACCTGATGGAGTAAGAGTGCCAAGGGGTGAGGTTGGAGAGGAAGCCTAGGAGGAGATCAGCCCCTCATGGTAGCTGGACACCATTGCAGACCTCGGCGCATATAGCAGTCCTGGAGGTCAGAAGAGACACAGGAACATAATTAGATCTGGGACTTAGTGCTGGGGGTGCACAGAGCTAGGAAAGGGATGGGGCATTATTGTCAACAATGCTGGCTGGTTACCAGGGGTTGGTGGTTTCTGGTGTCCAGGATAAGAAAGTCCAGTTCGAGCATTAGGACAAATACCTAATGCATGCGGGGCTTCAAACCTAGATGACGGGTTGATAGGTGGAACAAACCACCATGGCACATGTATACCTATGTAACAAACCTGCATACGTTCTGCACAGGTATCCCAGAACTTAAAGTAAACAAACAAACAAACAAAAAACAGTTCAACTTCCCACTGGAGTCCAAACACTAGTTCTAATATTGTCTACATCTGTGGCCATGGGCAGTAAACCCCTCCAGAGTTCACTTTCCTTATCTTCAAAATGGGGTTTAAATATCATACCTACCTCCTTAGGTTTGTGACAGTACGTATAAGATCAGTAGAGTCAGCACTCAGTAATGCAGGCTATCACCACAACCAGGTGGGACCTATCCCAGGACAGCAAGGGTGGCTTGACATTTGAAAAGCATGAAATGTAGTTCAACATATTAGCAGCAAAGAAAGAGAATCAAGGGCTGTAATCGCCTGGGACTGTGATATCAGATCCGAGGGCTAAACCCTCCCAGACCTGCAGTCTAGCCCTGAATGCCTCACTGGGCAAGCTGAATTGAGATCTCAAGACCAGAGTGAGGCCGGGCGCGGTGGCTCAAGCCTGTAATCCCAGCACTTTGGGAGGCCGAGACGGGCGGATCACGAGGTCAGGAGATCGAGACCATCCTGGCTAACATGGTGAAACCCCGTCTCTACTAAAAATGCAAACAAAAACTAGCCAGGCGAGGTGGCGGGCGCCTGTAGTCCCAGCTACTCCGGAGGCTGAGGCAGGAGAATGGCGTGAACCCGGGAGGCGGAGCTTGCAGTGAGCTGAGATCCGGCCACTGCACTCCAGCCTGGGCGACAGAGCGAGACTCCGCCTCAAAAAAAAAAAAAAAAAAAAAAAAAAGACCAGAGTGACCCTAGTCCTACCCCTGTGAAATGATTTCCGCTGGCTCTGAATCCGTGGCCGACAGGCTTCAACAGCCGCCTTATCCTCATACTCAGCAGTCCAAGGCTTTGTGCATTCTGGTTTCAGTTCAAATTTATTTTTCACACCTGCCCCCCAGCAACAATAACCAAACTACCTTTTTTTTTTTTTTTTTTTTTTTAAAGAAGAGTCTTACTCTGTTGCCCAGGCTGGAGTGTAGTGGCGTGATCTCTGCTTACTGCAACCTTCACCTCCCAGGTTCAAGCAATTCTCCCACCTCAGCCTCCTCAGTAGCTGGGATAACAGGCACCCGCCACCACATCCAGCTAATTTTTCTACTTTTAATACAGAAGGGGTTTCACCATGTTGAACAGGCTAGTCTCAAACCCCTGGCCTCAAGTGATCCACCCACCACGGCCTCCCAAAGTGTTGGGATTACAGGTGTGAGCCGCCGTGCCTGGCCAAACTACTATTTCATTTACAAGTTTACCAATTTCTTACATTATTATTTTCTTACTGTTGATCTTGGCAGTTAGAATGGTAGCTCCAGGGACTGAAGAAGTTATCTGTCAGAAGGCTGGCTCACTAGTTCAGCATGCCGGGGGCCGCTCAGGGCTCTGTTGAGGCTTCTTCCAAAGGCAGAAATCTCGTTTCTGACTTTGGCTATAGAGAGTTGTCATCAACCCCCATTTGGGGGTTGTGAGAACTTTGGCTTCAGAGGCAAATGTTTTCCCATCAGGAAATGACGAAAGTTATGACCACATATCCTAACCCCCACTCACCCTATCTAGGAAGAAACTTCAGGGGTGAGATAAGTGAATGAGGATTCTGTGTCTCCACTCCAATTACACCTCAGCTCTGTGGCTCCTCCCGTTTCTGTCTCTGGCCTTGATTCTCAGCACACCTGTCCCCGAACCACCTACACTTTCCCTCAAATCATGCTTTACTTTGTCCCCTGAAGTTGGGGCCCAATTTGAGATTTTATTTCAGCCTGTGGGAGCAATGAAAACAGACACAGCCGGCCAGGCGCAGTGGCTCATGCCTGTAATCCCAACACTTTGGGAGGCCGAGGCGGGTGGATCACAAGGTCAGGATATCGAGACCACGGTGAAACCCCGTCTCTACTAAAAATACAAAAAATTAGCCGGCGCGGTGGTGGGCGCCTGTAGTTCCAGCTACTCAGGAGGCTGAGGCGGGAGAACGGCGTGAACCCGGGAGGCGGAGCTTAGAGTGAGCAGAGATAGAGCCACTGCAGCCAATGTGGTCCACTGCATCCTTTGCATTTCTCTCTTTTTTTTTTTTTTTGAGATAGGGTCTCACTCTGTTGCCCAGGCTGGAGTGCAGTGGTGTGATCACGGTTCACTGCAGCCTCAACTTTGCAGGCTCAAGTGATCCTCCCACCTCAGCCTCCTGAGTAGCTGGGACTACAGGTGTGCACCACCACGCCTAGTTATTTTTTTCTATTTTGTAGAGATAGGGTCTCACCATGTTGTCAGGCAGATCTCAAATTCTGGGGCTCAAGCAGTTCTCCTGCTTTGGCCTCCCAAAATGTTGGGATTATAGGTGTGAGGCGCCACACCCAGCCTTTCCTTTGCATTTCTAAACTCTGGGAGCCAGATAGGTAGGGATCTCATAAAGGAAGGACGAGTCTGGAAAAAAGACAGCCCCTGCCCGTTTCTTCCACCATCGTAGTCACTGTTGTGTGATGAGTGTCATCTTCAAACAACTCAGGCTTACCTGTCTTTTCTGTCCAAATCTGGTTTTGCTGTTCATTTGGCTGGGACCTTCACCCATCACTCTGACAGTAAAATAGCCCTAGATCCTGTTAGAATGAATGGGGTTTGTGGTCCTCCATGGGTTTGAGCTTTTTTTTCTAGATGTCATGATTGCAACCAAAGTCATTCACAATCTCTCCTTGATACCCCCAGGCCTGAGACCCTCATTTCCCTGACTCACTGACCTGCCGTTCCCACAGATAAAACTGCCCCTTTCTCTCCAAGTTCTCAACAAGCTGCAACTGCCTTCTTTCATCAGCTTGTTATTCAAAACCCATTTTTAGGCCGGGCACAGTGGCTCACGCCTGTAATCCCAGTACTTTAGGAGGCAGAGGTGGGCAGATCACGTGAGGTTAGGAGTTCGAGACCAGCCTGGTGAAACCCCGTCTCTGCTAAAAATACAAAAAATTAGCCAGGTGTGGTGGTGTGTGCCTGTAATCCCAGCTACTCAGGAGGCTGAGGCAGGAGAATGGCTTGAACCCAAAAGGCAGAGGTTGCAGTGAGCCGAGGTCACGTCATTGCACTGCAGCCTGGGCAACAACTGTCTCAAAAACAAAAACTCTGAAACTCTGTCTCAAAAACAACAACAAAAACCGTTTTTAATCTAATGACAGCACATACATGTTAAAACAATTCAAACAGGTTGGGTGCAGTGGCTGACGCTTGTAATCCCAGGACTTACGAGGCCAAGGCGGGTGGATCACTTGAGGCTAAGAGTTCAAGACAAGCCTGGCCAACACGGTGAAACCCTGTCTCTACTAAAAACACAAAAATTAGCCAGGCGTGGTGCACGATTGTAATCCCAGGTACTTGGGAGGCTAAGACATGATAATCGCTTGAGCCGAGAGGCAGAGGTGCCCATGTTGGCCAGGCCGGTCTCTAACTCCTGGTCTGAAGTGATCCACCCTCCTCAGCCTCCCAAAGTGGTGGGATTACAGGCGTGAGCCACAGTGCCTGGGCAACAAACCTTTCATTAGCTTGTTTTGTCTAGTATCTTATAGCCTTATAGAAGAGGTTTTAAAAATAATTTTTATAAATTTAATATGTGAATATTGAAAAACAACAATAAAATAATTCATTCCAATGGTGAAACAGAATTTTCCAGGTATCCCTGACTCCTGTGATTTCATTCCATCATATTTCTTTGGAAGCAGAGTGGTGGGATGAAGGGGCAGGGCTCTGTTGAGAGAAGGTGGAAGTGAATGGGAAAGGCATTTATCACAATACTCTTTATGATGAAAAAAGAACATGGAAATAAACCCAATGCCGGTCACAAATAGGGGACCAGTTCAGGGCTGGGTGTGGTGGCTCATGCCTATAAATCCCAGCTCCTTGGGAGGCTGAGGTGGGATGATGCCTCAAGGCCACAAGTTCGAGACCAACCTGGGCAACATATCAAGACCCATCCCCCCATCTCTTTTTTAAAAAATACAGGGTCTCACTCTAACATCCAAGCTGGAGTGCAGTGTCATGGCTCACTGCAGCCTTGACCTCCCAGGCTCAAGTGATCCTCTCACCTCACCCTCCTGAGTAGCTGGGACTATAAGCACACACCGCCACACCCAGCTAATTTTGTTTTTGTAGAGATGTAGTCTCAAGGTATTACCCAGGCTGGTCTCAAACTCCTAGACTCAAGTCATCTTCTTGCCTTGGCCTCCCAAAGTATTGGGATTACAGGTGCAAGCCACCATGCCCAACCGACCCCATCTCTCTCTCTCTCTCTCTTTTAATTGATTTATGTTTGAGATGGAGTTTTGCTCTTGTTGCCCAGGCTGGAGTGCAATGGCATGATCTCAGCTCACTGCCACCTCTGCCTCCAGGGTTCAAGTGACTGTCCTTGCCTCAGTCTCCCAAGTAGCTGGGATTTTTACAGGCGCCTGCCACCATGCCCATCTAAATTTTTATCTTTTTAGTAGAGACAGAGTCATCATGTTGCCCAGGCTGGTCTCGAACTCCTAACCTCAGGTAATCTGCCCGCCTCAGCCTCCCAAAGTGCTGGGATTACAGGTGTGAGCCACCACACCTAGCTTTTTTTTTTTTTCAGAGACAGGGTCTCGCTCTGTTGCCCAGGCTGGAGTATAGTGGCACAATCACAGCTCACTGCAGCCTTAACCTCCCAGGCTCAAGCAATTCTTCTGCCTTAGCCGAGTAGCTGGGACTACAGGCATGTACCACCATGCCTGACTAATTTTTGGTAGAGATGGGGTATCACTTTGTTCCCCAGGCTGGTTTCAATCTCCTGGACTCAAATGATCCTCCCTCCTCAGCCTTCCAAAGTGCTGGGATTACAGACATAAGCCACTATGCCCAGTTGACACCATGTCTTTAAAAAAAAAAAAAAAAACTTAAGGGAACCAGTTCAATAAAATGTCACCCTTCGGGCGGATCATGAGGTCAGGAGATCGAGACCATCCTGGCTAACCCGGTGAAACCCCGTCTCTACCAAAAATACAAAAAACTAGCCGGGCGAGGTGGCGGGCGCCTGTATTCCCAGCCACTCCGGAGGCTGAGGCAGGAGAATGGCGTGAACCCGGGAGGCGGGGCTTGCAGTGAGCTGAGATCTGGCCACTGCACTCCAGCCTGGGCGACAGAGCAAGACTCCGTCTCAAAAAAAATAAAAAAATAAATAAAAATAAAATGTCACCCTTGAATTCCCTGGGCTTCAAATATCCTCATCCGTAAATTGGCGATAGTAATAGGACCCACAACCTTCAGTTATTATGATTAAATTGGCCGGGTGCAGTGGCTCACACCTGTAATCCTAGCACTTTGGGAGGCTGAGGCGGGCAAATCACTTGAGCTCAGGAGTTTGAGACTAGCCTGGGCAACATGGTGAAACCCTGTCTCTACCAAAAATAGAAAAATTATCTGGGCATGGTGTCAAATGCCTGTGGTCCTAGCTCCCGGGAGGCTGAGATTGGAGGACTGCTTGAGCCCAGGTGGCAGAGATTGCAGTGAGCCAAGATCGTGTCACTGCACTCCAGCCTGGGTAACAGAGTGAGACCCCATCTCAAAAAAAAAAAAGATTAAATAGATTAACATATATAAAATACCTTGAACAGTACCCAGCACATTGTCTCATAAATATTGTTCTTGTTAACGTTACACGTTTGTGCAGTGAAATAGAGTCTATTCTTTATCAATCATGTTACAAAAGAGTATTTAATATTAAAAGACACTGATAAGCTTGTTACATGGACAAGGGAGATGCTGAGTCAATACAATACAGTGTGATCTTTCAGTGACTTTAAAACATTGTTCAATTGATTGTATTTGTTATAAAAATAGTGTGGAAAACAACAGCTTCGAATTTTATGTCAGTTGATGTTAAGATCCAACAGGAAGTTAACCCTGATAACGTTAAGATGAACAATTTGAAATGCAGCTTCCTGCTGGAAGTTGAAATAGAGATGATTCAGATAGCCTCCTTGGATCCAAACCCCAAAGCTTATTTTGCCTAATTCTATCTTCTGTCTTTAGAAACTCAAGCCTCAAGCTTTCTGGGAGCATCCAAGTCCAACCATCCCAGTCACACACACACAACCGACCTTATTCATCCCAGGGGTGTGCAGAGGCCCACTGCAAGAACTGGTGAACTTTCAAGACGCCATTACATATATGATGATTTTTTATTACATTATTCAAGTTTTGCTTGGACAAGATTGTGCTGCTAAAAAGTGGCCTACAACACTTTTTTTTTTAAGACAGGGTTTCACTCCCGTCGCCCAGGCTGGAGTGCAGTGGCGCGATCTTAGCTCACTACAACCTCCGCGTCCTGGGCTCAAGCGATCCTCCTGCCACAACCTCCCGAGTAGCTGGGACTGCAAGCGCCCGCCACCATACCCGGCTAATTTTTGTACTTCTAGTAGAGACAGGGTTTCACCATGTTGGCCAGGCTGGTCTTGAACTCCTGGCCTCAAGTGATCCACCTGCCTCGGCCTCCCTAAGTGCTGGGATTACAGGCGTGAGTCACCGCGCCAGGCCCTACATCACTTTTAAAAGTCGTGTTTCTTCTCTTTTTTATAATGTTGTACTTCTGATTTCTAGGGAATGATTCGCAAACTCACCCCTGACGCTATGTCCCTTGGCCACTATCCTTCTATATACAAAAAGTGCCATTAACGAGTGGGTAGAACTCGAGGGGTGGAGCCTCCGTCCTTGGGCCTGAAGCGAATGTCCCTCAATGCGCCTGCGAGACTCCCACGCCCTGGGAAGGATGCCTATCGATTCGCTCTGGGCTCGGCAGCTCTTTCTGATAGCAGGCGGCCATCTTGCCTGAAGCCTGAGAAAGGGAGGACAGAAGGAACCCGCGACAGTGGTCTGAGGGCCGCTCCGGGGGGCCTCAAGAACCGGAGGCAGCCCCGGAGGTGGTTCCCGATCCCGGGCTATGCTCTTGGACCTGAGAAGGGAAGGCGGAGGGCGGCGGGGACAGGATGGATGGGGAATGTCAAGCAAGGAATGCTAGGCGGGGGAGGGGCGTTGCTATGGCGACTGGGGGGGGCGGTGTCTGTTCTGAATCGCTGTGTGTCACCCCGGCGCTGCCCAGGAAGGGCAGGGCTGGGGTGATGACCATGGTAACAGCCGGGTGGGAGTTTGTGACATCTCCGGCGCGGAGGGACTCGATGTCTATGGCAGTAGTCGCCTGGCGAAAGGGACGGAACTAGATCCCTTCGCTCGGGACGCTCACATTCCAGGCCCTTGTCCTGCAGGCTCCCGCGGGCGGACACGCCAGAGGAGGAGGCCGGGGAATGGCCGCGGTGTGGCAGCAAGTCTTAGCAGTGGACGCGAGGTGAGGCGTGGGGTCGAAGCCCATGGGAGCAGAACTTACTGTGGTGCATGCGCAATGGCGATAAGTGAGGCTGGGCGGAGAACTTGCCTTAATGCGGCTGCGTGGGCTTGCCGGAGGTGAGCATGCGCAGTAGCGGGGGCGGGCACGCCCGCGGTGAGTTGGCTGGGCCAGAGAGGATTCTAAACAGCAAGCTGGGAAAGTGTGGTCAGATATGGGCATGCGCAAAGACGCTGCCTGTGAGAGGGAGGTGGGGCTCAGGCTAGTGACATCCTATCCCCTATGGGTGTCCCCTGGACTTTTTTTTTTTTTTTACATCATCACTTCCCCATTCTGACCCCATCACCTCCCAACGCTGACCTCCTTAATGTCATTCTGACTTCTGTCGCCCTGGTATACCGACCCCAATTATTGTCTGCACTGGCTCAGTCACACCGTATGGACCCCAGCAGGGCAGCAGACTGACACTGTTGTCTGCAAACTGACCTCATGACCATGCTCATTATTACTGCAGACTCACTCCCACTGCAGGACCAAGAGGTCCATCACCACTGCTAGTCATTCTAACCACCCAGGCCCCAGTCACTGCCACACACCTCACTCTCCTGCCCTATCCCCCGAGCTGATTGATTCCCTCTGTCCTGTGCCTGCTGCCTGCCCTGCATCCTGACCCTGCAGGTACAACGCGTACCGCACACCAACGTTTCCACAGTTTCGGACGCAGTATATCCGCCGGCGCAGCCAGCTGCTGCGGGAGAATGCCAAGGCTGGGCACCCCCCAGCGCTGCGTCGGCAGTACCTGAGGCTTCGGGGGCAGCTACTGGGCCAGCGCTACGGACCCCTCTCCGAGCCAGGCAGTGCTCGTGCCTATAGCAATAGCATCGTCCGCAGTAGCCGCACTACCCTTGACCGCATGGAGGTGAGCTCCTGGCCACATTCACCCCCGGGCATACCCTGCCTGCACACTTTCACTCCACTGACTTTCATCAAGCACCTGCTCTTTGCTGGGCACTGTTCTGCATCAGCAGAGGACAAAAAGATAATATGGCAAGTAAATCAATAAACAGACAATAAACTTGGTAAACAGGTCAGTAAACATATAGCAAGCCCTGTCTTGAGTATCTGCTGAGCAGGGGGAGGGCAGGAACAGCAGAACTCATGAGGAAGCCACTGCAGTAATACAAGCGGGCAGTGGTGATGGTGGCAGGGGGCACAGTGGGAAGTGATCTCGCTCTAGGTAGATTTTCAGGGCTCCACACCTCAAAGGTTCTCGGGTTTTTTGCAGGATGCACCCACCCTGACCCTTTCCATTTGCAGGACTTTGAGGATGATCCTCGGGCCCTGGGGGCCCGTGGGCACCGTCGTTCTGTCAGCCGAGGCTCCTACCAGCTGCAGGCGCAGATGAACCGTGCTGTCTATGAGGACAGGTATGCACAGAGGCAACCAAGGCTGGGGGCGGGTTGCGAGGAGGAGAGGGGCCCTGGGGCAATGGCAGACTGAACACTTTTGCATCTACCTCCTGTCACCCCTCACTTCCTATTGGGGCCCAGGCCCCCTGGCAGCGTGGTGCCCACGTCAGCGGCAGAGGCAAGTCGGGCCATGGCCGGGGACACATCACTGAGCGAGAACTATGCCTTTGCGGGCATGTACCATGTTTTTGACCAGCACGTGGATGAGGCAGGTGAGCCAGTGGGTGGCGGGTTCCATCACCAAGCATTTGCCCAAATTGTGACAACCAACCAAGGCATCCTTTTCTGAATCCAAGGCCCCTGGCACACCTCCAAAGGAGGAATGACCATCCGTAAAGCCTTTTGCAGACTGAAAATCCCTCTGCAAAGTGGTCTGCAGAGTCTCAGTGCTTCGTCTATTGGAAAGGGCCTCAGAAGCCTAAGAGAGCCCTTTGCAGCAGGCTGCCTGGGTTCCTGAGTCACTTGGAAGAGTTCAAAGCCTTTGCTGATGATAAATCCCCTTGCAGAGGGCAGAGTGGGCTACAGTGTCAAGGGTTTTGCAAACTGCCAAGAACTTGATTATAAAGTGTTCACTAAGACGGGAACTTTCTCACATTGCAGAAGACTTGCAATCTGCAAAGGAGCTGCTAAGACTTAGGGAGTTTGGGCAGAGAGTCTTCTGGGGTTACAGTTCCCTTTGTCAGCCAAGGAAAGCCCTTTGCTGAGGCCACTGTGCCTCATGCCGTGGGGCCCCAGCCCCTGGCACACACGTCAGAGCCTTTTAGAGAGAAAAGTGCCCAATGAGTGTGCAGACTCTCACTAATGGCTTCTTGGCATTGCAGTCCCAAGGGTGCGCTTCGCGAATGATGACCGGCACCGCCTGGCCTGCTGCTCACTCGACGGCAGCATCTCCCTGTGCCAGCTGGTGCCCGCCCCACCCACAGTGCTTCGTGTGCTACGGGGCCACACCCGTGGTGTCTCTGACTTCGCCTGGTCCCTCTCCAATGACATCCTCGTGTCCACCTCATTGGATGCCACCATGCGCATCTGGGCCTCTGAGGATGGCCGCTGCATCCGGGAGATCCCTGACCCTGATGGCGCTGAACTGCTCTGCTGCACCTTCCAGCCTGTCAACAACAACCTCACCGTGGTCAGGCTCCAGGACACCCACTCATCAAGGGCTGATGGGCTGGGTCAGGAAGGCCATCTGAGGGATTCAGAGTATAAGGAGGGACAGCCAGGGGGGCCTAGGATCCCCCCACACCCTGCCCAATCTCGTCACAGCAGTCCTAGTGTGGTCAGATTTAAAAGGGAAGCAAATCAGAAGACGGGAGTGGGCCGGGTGCGGTGGCTCACGCCTGTAATCCCAGCACTTTGGGAGGCTGAGGCGGGTGGATCACGAGGTCAGGAGATTGAGACCATCCTGGCTAACACGGT
>NW_012115733.1:2848902-2851354 GCF_000951035.1 Colobus angolensis palliatus | reverse complement strand
CTCAAAAAAAAAAAAAAAAAAAAAAAAAGGGGAGTGCCATTCTTGGTTTAGGGTGGCCTTGCTGTGGTACACTCCAGGGAGCAGTGGCCAGGGGCAGGGTTCTGGCTCTGGGGCCCCTTTGGTCCCATCAGCTGCAGTCCTGCAGTTTTCCAACTGCAGGGGCTACCTCTGAGGAGCAGGATGATGAGGCTGAGCCTTGTCTGGTCTGTCAGTGGCCCCACCATGTCAGACTCCAGGGTAGATTGGTCAGAGAGCAGGGGAAGGACATTAGAAAGTCTGGTGTAGCCCGGAGTGGGGTGGGGTGAGGTGAACTGCAGAGGAACTGACTAAGGGTGAGCTTGTGGGCCAGGATCCTCCCCGCATCAGCAGCAGCCCCACAAGTTCCAGAAAGGAGCAGCCAGGGAGCAGGGGAAAGCTGGGATCACAGGCCTAGATGGGCCCTGTGGTTCTCACACTGTGGGAGGACCGACCAAGGGGCAGCATGATGGCTCTGAAGGCCTTTTAGTCCCATAGTAGCAGGCGGCCTACTCTGGGCAGATTGCAAAAGGGGCTGGCTAGGGAGGTGGATTCATGCCTGGTCACGTTGTCTACCTGCCACAGCTGCACTGTGAATAGACTGTAATAGGGACTAGCCAGTTGCATCAACAGCAGCCCCATTGTGGTCAGACTCAAGGAGGGCCTGGCTGGGAGCAGGATGATGGTCTGTGCATTCTCCCCACAGGTAGGGAACGCCAAGCACAACGTGCATGTCATGAACATCTCCACGGGCAAGAAAGTGAAGGGGGGCTCCAGCAAGCTGACGGGCCGTGTCCTTGCTCTGTCCTTTGATGCCCCTGGCCGGCTGCTCTGGGCGGGTGATGACCGTGGCAGTGTCTTCTCTTTCCTCTTCGACATGGCCACGGGTAGGCAGACAGCAGGCCTGCATCTGAGTGCTCGCCCTCCAGCCCTTGCAGGGCACAGCCCTCACCCTCACCTTTGCCTTCCCTCCCTCTGCTGCTGCAGGGAAGCTGACCAAAGCCAAGCGTCTGGTGGTGCATGAGGGGAGCCCTGTGACCAGCATCTCAGCCCGGTCCTGGGTCAGCCGCGAGGCCCGGGATCCCTCACTGCTCATCAATGCTTGCCTCAACAAGCTGCTGCTCTACAGGTGGGTCCCCCATCAGGGCCTCCTGGAGATGGAGGGCCTGCCTCCTCCAGCACACTGGGACAGTAGCTCATCTCCTCCATCAGGTTAATTTAATTGAGGGAGCAGTAGTAGCAGTTAACAGTAATAGCAATAGTGAGCACGTTTACAGCAAACACTGCGGCCAGGCCCTGTTCGAAGCAGTTTCCACGTATCACCATATCGAATCCTTGCACCGATCTGTGAGGTAGGTGCTGTTATTATTTCCATTTTGCAGGCGAGCAAACTAAAGCATAAAATAGATTAGGGCTACCTAAAGCAGAGGCCTGTTTTCCTTCCTTTTTTCTTTTATTGTTTTTGTTTTTATTTTTGCGGGGGGCAATATGGGGGTTACTGTCCCCACTCACATCTGTCATGTTGCCCAAATGCAGTTCTCAGCCTGGGCCACACATTGAAATGACCTGAAGAGCTTCAAAAACTCTTACCCGGGCCCCTCTGCAGGCCAGTAATTTCAGAAGCTTTGGGATGGGCCTGGGCATTGGTAGATTGAGAAATTCCCTAAGCGATATCTAGCCAGGCCTGAAAACCACTGCCTAACACGATGCTTTTTATTCTACCCCTTTATTTCTCTCCTCCTTTTTAAACAATTTCTATATATACTTAAATTTTTTAAAATGTAAGTGTACCCTTAAGTTTGTACCCATTTCCCACAGCCTCTCCTTTCTTCCTCCTGCCACCTCTGGCCTCCTTCTGCCACAGTAAAGCCCATTAATGATCCACATCTTTCCACGTATCCTTGTCTGTCTACAAATCCTAGGCGTGTACACATATCCGCGTGTGTTTTTGTTTGTGAGACAGGGTTTTGCTGTTACCCAGATTGGAATGCAGTGGCATGATCATGGCTCACTGCAACCTCCAATTCCTGGGCTCGTGCGATTCTCCCACCTCAGCCTAAGTAGCTGAGATTACAGGCACATGCCACCCTGCTCGGCCAACTTTTTAAATCTATTTTTTATAGAGATGAGGTTTTGCTGTGTTACCCAGTCTGGTCTCAAACTCATGGCCTCAAGTGATTCTTGCACTTTGGCCTCCCAAAGTGCTGGGATTACAGGCGTGAGCCACCTTGCCTAGCTCCCACCACAGTTTTGAAGGAAAGACATTTTAAAGAAATGGCCTTTTCTGGCCAGGCACAGTGGCTCACGCCTGTAATCCCAGCACTTTGGGAGGCCGAGGCAGGTGGATCACTTGAGGTCAGGAGTCCGAGACCAGCCTGGCCGACATGGCGAATCCCCTTCTGTACTAAAAATACAAAAATTAGCCGAGCTTGGTGGC
>NW_012115733.1:2844499-2845804 GCF_000951035.1 Colobus angolensis palliatus | reverse complement strand
GACGGGGTTTCACCGTGTTAGCCAGGATGGTCTCGATCTCCTGACCTCGTGATCCGCCCGTCTCGGCCTCCCAAAGTGCTGGGATTACAGGCCTCTCTTTTTTTTTTTTTATTCTTTTGACATAGAGTCTCGCTCTGTTGCCCAGGCTGGAGTGCAGTGGTGCCATCTCGGCTCACTGCAAGCTCCACCTCCCGGGTTCATGCCATTCTCTTGCCTCAACCTCCTGAGTAGCTGGGACTACAGGCGCCTGCCACCACGCCTGGCTAATTTTTATTGTATTTTTTAGTAGAGACGGGGTTTCACTATGTTGGCCAGGATGGTCTCGATCTCCTGACCTTGTCAACCGCCCACCTTGGCCTCTCAAAGTGCTGGGATTACAGGCATGAGCCACCGCGCCCGGCCCTGGGCATCTCTTAGTTTTCTTTCACCAGCACCTATGACCTCAAACCCAGGCACTTTATTTATTTATTTATTTATTTATTTATTTATTTATTTATTTATTTATTTAAGACAGAGTCTCGCTCTGTTGCCCAAGCTGGACTGCAGTGGCATGATCTCGGCTCACTGCAACCTCCTTCTCCTGGGTTCAAGCGATTCTCCTGCCTCAGTCTCCCGCGTAGCCAGGATTACAGGTGCCTGCCACCACACCCAGCTAATTTTTGTGTTTTTAGTAGAGACAGGGTTTCACCATGTTGGCCAGGCTGGTCTCAAACTCCTCACCTCAGGTGATCCTCCTGCTTCGGCCTCCTAAAGTGCTGGGATTACAGGCGTGAGCCACCGCACCCAGCTGACCTTCATTTGATATTCTAGCTTAAAGGTCCTTCTGGTCTCGAATCAAACCTGGACCTCGGTTCACTTTTCATCCAACAGTGCCACATGGGTCATGCCTGGTCTTCTTTTTAACTGTTCAACCTTCAGTCTCCTTTGATCTGACTTTGAATGTAGGCCATTTTGACTCACACCATCAATTGGTCTGATCTCAAATCTGGTCTACTGTTAAGCATCAATGTTCTTCTGGCTGAACATGTTCTCAAAATCTGGGTTCTCTTTTCTATTTTTTTTTTAGACGGAGTCTCGCTCTGTTGCCAGGGCTGGAGTGCAGTGGCACGATCTCGGCTCACTGCAGCCTCCACTCCCAGGTTCAAGCGATTCTTCTGCCTCAGCCTCCCGAGTAGCTGGGACTACAGGCACGTGCCACCACACCCGGTTAATTTTTGTACTTTTAGTAGAGGTGGGGTTTCACCACGTTGGCCAGGATGGTCTCAATCTCTTGACCTCATGCTCTGCCCGCCTCGGCCTCCCAAA
>NW_012115733.1:2837590-2844449 GCF_000951035.1 Colobus angolensis palliatus | reverse complement strand
GCCTGTAGTCCCAGCTACTAGGGAGGCTGAGGCAGGAGAATGGCGTGAACCCAGGAGGCGGAGCTTGCAGTGAGCCGAGATCGTGCCACTGCACCCCAGCCTGGTGGACAGAGTGAGACTCCGTCTCAAAAAAAAAAAAAGAAATGGCCTTTCCTACATTTCAAGTTTCTCACCAGGCAATGCCTTGTGGCAACCCCCCGGTCACCTGTGGGGACTGTGGTTTATTCTAAGGGCTCTGCAGTTTTCCACAGTGTGGGCGTACCATAGTGTGTTTATTTCCTCTCTTTGTGCTTGTCTTAACACCAGGATCTTTTAGAGACCCCTAGAAAGAAAAGCTAGTGAATGAAACTGCAGAGGCTGTCATTTATACCAACAGAGATGGTTTCTGAACCATCAGTAACTCACACATCGGCCCCTATTTATAGTTTATGCAGTCATCTCAGAATTGGGTTTCATAAGCTGGGTGTGGTGTGTGCCTATAGGTAGTCCCAGCTACTCGGGAGGCTGAGGCGGGAGGATCACTTGAGCCTGGGAGGTTGAGGCTGCAGTGAGCCATGATCGCACCACTATACTCCAGCCTGGGTGACAGAGTGAGATCCTGTGTCAAAAACTAAAACAAAAAAAATGGGTTTCATGCACCTTGAAAAGAACTTAGGCACAGGGGTGGGGACATAGGCCCACGACTTGTCTCCCTGCTGGGGCTGTGTTTTGACCCGCTCTGTCGTCCTCCTGTCAGGGTGGTAGACAACGAGGGGACCCTGCAGCTGAAGAGAAGCTTCCCCATCGAGCAGAGCTCACATCCTGTGCGCAGCATCTTCTGTCCCCTCATGTCCTTCCGCCAGGGGGCCTGCGTGGGTGAGTCCTGTAGGGACAGGGGATCTGGGTGACTGGGGAGGGGCAGGAGCCAGGGCTGGTGCCAACCTGGCTCAGACATCATGACATTCTGATGCCCTGACTTCCTGGGCCTCGTGACCACTCCTGCCCCAACAGCCTCACTCTGGGACTCACAGCTCCAAACAGCTCAGAGAACTCACAGTTTGCACTTGGTCTCAGCCAAAAGGCCGAGAAGTGATGAAAACTCACACTTTGAACGCACTTCCCCCCAAACAGCCCAGAGACCTCGTACTCTGCACACAGTACCGAAACAGCCAAGCGACCCCCCATCTAGGGATGGGGCCCCCTCAAACCTCCCCAAGCCATGCTAGGACCTCACACCTCGGACATACACCCTTTAACACCTCAGACACCTCAGGGACTTCCCACCACGGGCACCCCAGGCGCCTCCCGATGGCCTCTCCCTCTCACCCCGACAGTGACGGGCAGTGAGGACATGTGCGTGCACTTCTTTGATGTGGAGCGGGCGGCCAAGGCTGCCGTCAACAAGCTGCAGGGCCACAGTGCACCTGTGCTTGATGTCAGCTTCAACTGCGACGAGAGCCTACTGGCCTCCAGTGACGCCAGCGGCATGGTCATCGTCTGGAGGCGGGAGCAGAAGTAGGGTCCTGTCAGCCCTGCTGCTGTCCTCCATCCCACCCCTCTTACTCCAGCCTCGTGTTGTAAATAAAGTTTCGGTGGTCGTGCTGAGGGCCAGCTCCCAACTCTGCTGGGGACGGGCAGGGCAGCGGGCAGCTCCAGGAACACGGTGGAACGGGGTTCATTGGCTCATTCGTGCATTCATGCATCGACGGATTCATTCATTCCACAAGCATTGATTGAATGTCTGCTGGGTCACAGGCACCATCTTAACTGTTTTACACACTCATGCATTCGATAGACATTAGTGAGCCCCGACCATGTGCCAGGAACTGTTCTGGGCACTGGGGATACTGCTCTGACCTAAACTGACAGAAATGTCCGCCCTCATTGGGCTTGCATCATAATGGAGACAGTAGACAAAAATACGGAACAGGCCAGCTAATGATCAGTGGTGTGAAGAAAATAAAGCAAGGATGGGAGACAGAGCTGCAGAAGTTGGGGGAGTGGGCTCTTTATGGTGACAGCATCAGGGAAGATGATCCTGACAGGGTGACTTTTTTGTTTTTGGTCACTCTGTCACCCAGGTTGGAATGCAGTGGCATGACCATAGCTCACTGCAGCCTCAATCTCCGGGACTCAAGTGGCCCTCACTTAAACCTCCCAAGTAGCTGGGACTATGGGTGTGTGCCACCACATCCGGGTACTTTTTGTATTTTCAGTAGAGACGGGATCTCACCATGTTGCCCAGGCTGGTCTCGAACTCCTGGGCTCAAGCGATCCACTCGCCTCAGCCTCCCAAAGTGCTGGGATTACAGGTGTGAACCGCCACACCTGGCTCAGGGTGACATTTAAATAAAGACCTGAATGAAGTGAGTGGGAGTCATAGTGTAGGGGGAGAACATTCTAGGCAGAGAGAAAGCCAGCCTAAAGGCACTGAGGCTGGAGCGCTCCAGAAGGATCATTGTGTATGCCAGAGTCTTGCTGGACCAGAGTGTGACAGTAGATGAGGTCAGACAGGCCAGATGCTTCGTGGGCCACAGTGAGGACTTTGGCTTTTTTTCTGAGTGAGGGTGACCAGAAGGTCTCAAACAGAGGAGGGACATGATCTGACTTGGTCATAGAGGCTCCCTCTGGTTGCTGAAGGGAACAAATTGGGGGTGGGCGTAGAAGCAGGGGACCCAGCAGGAGACCCCTCTGAGCACAGTGATGGGGACTTGCACCAGGGTAGTGACAGTGGAGGAGGTGGCAGGGAACATTGGGTTGGACCCCCAGGGGATTCACCATGTTAGGCTGCAGGACTCTGCTGCCTCCTCAGGGGGCGATATTCCCAGACTCCTCCACACAGCAGCCCTTGCCTGGGCTCCACCCCTCTCTGTGCATCGTGTTGTTTCTTGAAAGCAGGGAGCAGACGTGTTGGGTCCTGGAGCCCCAAGCTGGTGCAGGAGCAACTGGAAGTTAAGGCTGACCTGGGGCCTCCTGGTGTGTGGCGGAATCTCCATCCCTCAGACCACCCTTGTCTCCTCCCAGCCCCATTCAGGGTGCAAATTCCAGCCCTGGAACAGCTCAGAGACCAAAAAGTGATGTTAAGTATTTGAGGGGAGCCCTGAGAGAGGAGAAAAAGGTTTGAGTATTGATGGGGGTAAATAACCAAAATCGCTTATCAGTGGCCTCTGTCACCAGAAAATGTCAAAGTTACCTGAAGTGGCAAAGAGGCTCTTGCTCCGTCCCCTCCCTCCTCAGCTCCATTTGTTGCCACATATGCATTGACTGGAACTGCGACTGACATCTTGAGACCTTAGGGTCAGTCCACAGCTTGGTAGAGACTCCAGCTTGGTCCAGTGTTGCTGAGCTGCTGAACTCGCACCAACAGTCTTGTTGGAGGGAAATAATCTCCCGTTTGTTCAGTCCAGTTATTTGACAGTGTGGTTACTTGCACCCCAAGCATTTCTATCTGGCACTTCCATCTAATAGACCTCAGGGTACATGGTGGTGAGATAGGGACATCAGTGAGCTGGATTGTTCCCGTGGTAAAGGTCATGTATGTGTGTGTGTGTCATGGTCCCCAATACCAGCCCCAGGCCCGGTGATTTGCTAGGAGGACTCCCAAGACTCAGTATGTGGTTGTATTCATGGCTATGATTGATTTATTACAACAAAAATATATAGAGCAAAATCAACAAAAAGAAATGGTGTGCAGGACCAACTCCCAGAGAGACCCAGGCACAAGTTTCCAGGGCTCCTCTCTCATTGGAGTCACAGAAGATGTGCTCGGTTCACAGTAATGGGTTGTGACAATACATGCGAAAAGTTGCCAACCGAGGAAGCTCAATTAGAGACTCAGCACCCAGAAGTTTTTTGTTGCTGTTGTTGTTTTGTTTTGTTTTGTTTTGGGGGGAGGGTGTCTTGCTCTGATGCCCAGGCTGGAATGCAGTGGCGTGATCTCGGCTCACTGCAGCCTCCACCTCCTGGGTTCAAGCGATCCTCGGGCCTCAGCTTCCTGAATAGCTGGGACTACAGGCGCACACCGGCAAGCCCGGCTCATTTTTGTATTTTTAGTAGGGATGGAGTTTCACCATGTTGGCCAGGCTGCTGACCTCAAGTGATCCTCCCACCTCAGCCTCCCAAACTGCTGGGATTACAGGCGTGAGCGCCTGGCTGGTATCAAGTTTTTACTGGGGTATGGTCACACAGGCACCCCCTGCCTGGCACCTACCCAAATCCCAGACTCCCAAAAGGAAAGCAGGGGCTCAGCATAAACCACCTTTTTTTATTATTATTATTGAGACAGAGTCTCGCTCTGTCGCCAGGCTGGAGTGCAGTGGCACGATCTCAGCTTACTGCAACTTCCACCTCCTGGGTTCAAGCAATTCTGCCTCAGCTTCCTGAGTAGCTGGGACTACAAGCGCGTGCCACCATGCCCAGCTAACTTTTGTATTTTTAGTAGAGATGGGGTTTCACCGTATTGGCCAGGCTGGTCTCCATCTCTTGACCTTGTGATCCACCCACCTCGACCTCCCAAAATACTGGGATTACAGGCGTGAGCCACTGCTCCCGGCCCACTTTTTTATACAAACAGCTTAGGTAGAGTAAGCCATTCTTTTTTATTTTTATTTTTTTTCTTTTTTTGAGACAGGGTCTCACTTTGTTGCCCAGGCTGGAGTGCAGTGGCTCAAACACGGTTCGCTGCAGCCTCAACCTCCCAGGCTCAAGCGGTCCTGCTGCTTCAGCCTCCGAAGTAGCTGGGACCACAGACATGCACCACCACAACCCCAGCTGATTTTTGTAGAGATGGGTTTTGCCATGTTGCCCAGGCTGGTCTTGAACTCCTGGGCTCAAGTGATCCTCCCACCTTGGCCTCCCAAAGTGCTGGGATTACAGATGTGAGCCACCATGCCTGGCCAGAGTGAGCCATTCTTATCTCTTAGGGAATGATGGAAACCCTCCTGGAATCTATGTTCCTAGACACCAGTCAAGGGCCAACCTTGAAGCAGGCCTTTCCAAGGATCGCAGTTGAGGCCTGCTCTGTTACTGTTTTTCTGCACAGTGTGCAACACCACACAGATGCCCAGTTTCCACCAAGGTCTGTGGATGGCAAGATAATTTTGAGGAACCTCCTTTTTCGCTAACATTTTTCTTCTTTTGTTTACAGTCTTCACATTCTCTATTGAGTCTAGATTCAAGATGATTGATTATGAATATTGTGCATGATTTTGGGGGTCTCCTCCTTGTGAAATTTTGAGGTGGCAGATTTGACATTCTACTTTAAACTCATCTTGGTGGTACTTTTCTTGACTCACCACCTAAGGGGGAATAGATAATGCAGAGAGAATAAAAATAGTGTTATCAGTCGCATTTGGGCCTCAGTTAACTTGTCCAGCATCACTGGTTTCACATCAGATCTGAAGCTCTGTCAACCATTCCACTATCAGTGCCACTCTGGTCTTGCCTCAAAATCGAGGCTTCGATTAATTGTTCCCTGCCCTTTGTCTGACTTTGAACCTGTGTGTTTGTCAACTACTTCACCATCAAGAGCCTCTCTGGGCCAGGCGCAGTGGCTCATACCTGTAATCCCAGCACTTTAGGAGGCCAAGGCGGGCAGATCACGAGGTCAGGAGATCAAGACCATCCTGGCTGACACGGTGAAACCCCGTCTCTACTAAAAATACAAAAAAATTAGCTGGGCGTGGTGGCAGGCGCCTGTAGTCCCAGCTACTCAGGAGGCTGAGGTAGGAGAATCGCTTGAACCCGGGAGGCAGAGGTTGCAGTGAGCCGAGATCGCGCCACTCCACTCCAGCCTGGGCGACCGAGGGGAGACTCCGTGTCAAAAACAAAAAACAAAAAAAATGGCTGGGCGCAGTGGCTCACGCCTGTAATCCCAGCACTTTGGGAGGCCGAGGTGGTGGATCACGAGGTCAGGATATCGAGACCATCCTGCCCAACATGGTGAAACCCCGTCTCTACTAAAAATGCAAAAATTAGCTGGATGTGGTGGCGTGTGTCTGTAATCCCAGCTACTCAGGAGGCTGAGGCATGAGAATAGCTTGAACCCAACAGGCGGAGGTTGCAGTGAGCCAAGATCGCACCACTGCAACTCCAGTCTGGTGACAGAGCGAGACTCGTCAAAAAAAAAAAAAAAAGCCTCTCTGGTCTCAGAATGAAGCTGGGCCTTTGTTAACTATTACCCCACTGGTGTACCACTGGTTGAATCTCAAACCAGGGCTACTGTATAATATTTCACTAGCAATTGACTTCTGATCTGACCTTGAACTGAACTTGGGCTTCTATTAACTACTGTATTTTGTGATCAGCGCCCTTTTGCTCCATTCCAGCCTCGAGGACCCTCAGTCCTGACCTTGCATCTGGGCCTCTGTTAATTATTTCACCACTAATGCCCTTATGGTGTCAATTCCAATCTGCACTTCTGTATTAACGGTTGTACCACTGGTTGGGCACAGTGTCTCACGCCTGTAATCCTAACACTTTGGGAGGCCGAGGCAGGCGGGTCACCTGAGGTCGGGAGTTTGAGACCAGCATGACCAACATGGAGAAGCACCGTCTCTACTAAAAATACAAAATTAGCTGGGAGTGGTGGTGCACGCCTGTAATCTCAGCTACTCAGGAGGCTGAGGCAGGAGAATTGCTTGAATCCAAGAGGCAGAGGTTGCGGTGAGCCAAGATCGTGCCATTGTACCCCAGCCCTGGGCAACAAGAGCAAAACTCCGTCTCGAACCCCAAACGACAACAACAACAACAAAACAGTTGTACCATGAATGCCCATGGAGTCTATACTTAAGCCCAGGCCTCTGTTAACTAGTCTACTATCATTGACTCTTTGGTCTGACCTCAGACCTGGGCATCTCTCTCTTTTTTTTTTTTTTTTTTT
>NW_012115733.1:2829463-2833713 GCF_000951035.1 Colobus angolensis palliatus | reverse complement strand
TTTTGTATTTTTAGTAGAGACAGGGTTTCGCCATGTTGGCGAGGCTGGTCTCGAACTCCTGGACCTCAAGGGATCCGCCTGCCTCTACCTCCCAAAGTGCTGGGATTACAGGGGTGAGCTATCATGCCTGGCTGATACCTTCCTATTTATAAAGAACTGACCCTGGCATGTGTTAACTAGTCCATCACCAATGCCCTATTTTCTGACCTTGAACTTGGACCATTGTTTGTTTTTGAGACAGAGTTTCTTTTTTTTGTGTGTGACGGAGTCTTGCTCTGTCGCCCAGGCTCGAGTGCAGTGGCGCAATCTCAGGTCACTGCAATCTCTGCCTCTGGGGCTCAAGTGAGTCTCCTGCCTCAGCCTCCCAAGTAGCTGGGACTACAGGTGAGCGCCACCAGGCCTGGCTAACTTTTTGTATTTTTAGTAGAGACAGGGTTTCACCATGTTGGCCAGGCTAGTCTGGAACTCCTGACCTCAGGTAATCTGTCTGCCTCAGCCTTCCAAAGTGCTGGGATTACAGACGTGAGGCACTGCGCCCGACTGGACCATTGTTAAGTGTCTCTATATCCATGCCTCTTTGGTTACACTTTAAACCTGGGCTTATGGCAAATACTTCAGCATTAGTGGCCTTCAGATCTGAACCCAAATATAGGAGATTAAATTACTGGACTTATAAGGGCTTCAAAGTGGTCACTATGAAGGAAATGCAGACTGCAGTCCAGATATAATGGAGTGAGAGACTGCAGTGTGGACAAAAGTGTCCACAGAAATAAATGTGAGTTCTAGTGGAGTCACAGACTGGGGTGTGGACACTCCTATGATCTATACCTGACACTGTGTGACCCCAGGAGTTTCTGCACACCGCTGTGTGTGACACCAGAAGTAGTCATGTCCCAGTATGTATGTGGCCAGGAGTGTCCACATTCTAGTCTTTGTGGCCTGAGGACTGTTGGCATCCTGGTCCCTGAACCCGTAAGTTCACCCTCCAGTCTTTGTGACCCATAGGTGTCCAAATTCCTATTTGTGTGAACCCAGAAGTGTTCATATCACAGTCAATCTGAGTATCTATACCTAGTGTGTCTGACCCCAGCATTTCCAAACTGCAGTCTATGTGACCCATGGGGTTCACATCCCAAGTATGCCTCCACCCTGCCTGTGTGACTCTCAGAGCCTCGAAACCCGTTTCTGTGATCTCAGAAGAGTTCACATTCCCATTCACAAAGGAGAGAATATATATTGTTTGATTTCTGCTGCTGATAATTAGAGAAATGTAGATTCAATTGTTTTTTGTTTGTTTGTTTGTTTGTTTTGAGATGGAGTCTAGCTCTATCACCAGGCTAGAGTGCAGTGGCATGATCTCGGCTCACTGTGACCTCTGCCTCCCAGGTTCCAGCGATTCTCCTGCCTCAGCCTCCCGAGTAGCTGGGATTACATGCGCCCGCCACCACGTCCAGCTAATTTTTGTATTTTTCGTAGAGACGGGGTTTCACCATGTTGGTCAGGCTGGTCTCAATCTCTTGACCTTGTGATCCACCCTCCTCGGCCTCCCAAAGTGCTGGGATTACAGGCGTGAGCCACCGTGCCTGGCCTCAACTGTATTTTTTTTTTTTAACCTAAAGGTAATCACAAGTGGAATTAAAAACAGGGATACGTTGGCACAGCAGCTCATGCCTGTAATCCTAGCAGTTTCGGAGGCTGAGGTGGGTAGATCACTTGAGGCCAGGAGTTTGAGACCAGCCTGGCCAACACAGTGAAACCTTGTCTCTACCAAAAAAATACAAAAATTAGCCAGGTGTAGTGGCATGTGCCTGTAGTCCCAGCTACTCAGGAGGCTGAGGCAGGAGAATCACTTGAACCTGGGAGGCAGAGGCTATGGTGAGCCGAGATCGTGCCACTGCACTCCAGCCTGGGTGACAGAGTGAGACCTGTCTCAGGAAAAAAAAAAAAAAAATAACAAGAGCACTCGGACTGAATGAATATTCCAAGAAACAACCAAATGATATCTGAATCAATATGATTCAGAAAGTTTTTTTAATGATGCATTAAAATGCATGAGAAAAGTAAAGAGACAGAGAAAACAGCAGTTACAATAGAAATTCAAAATAAAATTAAGGGAAAAAAGCATTAGACAGTCAAAGAGGACCCTTTTTATTGATGAAGGGCATGACCAACATTGAAAATACAAGTCATGAATTCCTGTATTCCATACAAGAGACCAAATCTTTAGCTAAAGGAATGGAAGAGAGCCAATTGAATCCTAGCCAAGCTCATGCATATGGTTGGATCAAATTAAGCAGTCTTCATAGCAGACACTAAAAATTGAAATGGGCCTATCAATTAGGGTTAGTGGACAATAGAGGAAAAGCGAGGAAGTGGACACATGGTTTACCCATTTTCTCACCGTGGACCCAAGAAAGGATACTTTGGTGACGTTGGGTGTTCTCTCTCGCAGTGAATATAAGTGGCTACAGTACAATGTTGAGCACTCTTATGAGACCTTGACATGACTATACTAAGTTCATTTTCAGGTGCTTATTCAAAGGGGAAGTCACTGATGGCAAATTCTAACTCACAGCCTCATCTGTATACAAAAGATGTGCCGTGATCGTGCCACTGCACTCCAGCGTGGGCAACAGAGTGAGACCTTGTCTCTAAATAGTAACAATAAGTTCCAAAACAAAACAAAACAACAACTTATAGTGGCCATAAGCTCAAGACCACAATGCAATCGTGGTTAGAAATTAGTACTCGATTATACACAAGAAGCCATGAAGCCCCTCCTACCACAGCTAACTGAGGTTCTGGCTGGTGGCTCTGGGGCTTTGTCCTCCATCTGTCCATGGTGATGCTCTAGCATTACATAACAGGGTTGGTCTGGTCAGCTCTCAACACATCAACATAACTTACCCTTGCATCCGAGAGATTATTCAAGTGCCAAGTACCACCACTTTCTTCTTCTTCTTCTTCTTTTTTCCCTTGAGACAGAATCTTGCTGTGTCATCCAGGCTGGAGTGCAGTGGCCCCATCTGGGCTCACTGCAACCTCAAGCTATTCTTGTGCCTCAGCCTCCCGAGTAGCTGGGACCACAGATGCACGGCACCATGCCCAGCTAATTTTTGTATTTTTAGTAGAGACAGGTTTTGCTACGTTGGTCAGGCTGGTCTCGAACTCCTGGCCTCAAGTGATCCGCCCGCCTCGGCCTCCCAAAGTGCTGGGATTACAGGCTTGAGCCACCGCGCCCGGCCTAGTCTGTCTGATTCTTAACCAGGAGTTACATTTCCTATTTCATATTTAAAGATCTACTGGTCTAGTTAGCCAACACAGCCATTTAACTATCCCCAAATCCTTCCACTCCAAGCCTTCTCAAACCAGTCTTCTGTTAAATATACCACCAACTCCCATCTGGTTTGACCTTGAATCTGATCCTCTGATAACTGCTCCATCGCCAGTGTACTGTGGATCTGTCATTGAAATTGTATAGTTATTTCTTCCAACACCAGTGCCCCTGGAGTGTGAACTCAAACCCCAGGCTCTGTTAAGTATTCTAGACTTGAGTCCACTCTGAACTGACCTCAAACTTAGATATTAATTTGATTGTCCTCATCCCTTTTTCTCTGGTCTGACCCTAAAGCATGGTCTCTGTTAACTGTTATGCCTGGAATGTTCCTCTAGTCTGAGTTCAAGCATTTGCTAACTATCCCAATATCAAATCCCTCCTCTTTGTCTAGATATTTAACAGAATAATTAAAGCAGAACTATTTAAAAATCCTTGCCCCTCTTACTTGACCTCAAATCTGGGTGTCTTTATTCCATCATCAGTATTTTTCTGGTCTGTTATTGAACTCTGTGTATTAACTCTCCTATCATTAATGTCCGCATCTGACTTTAAACTGTGGTATCTGTTCATTCTTCCGTTATAAATTCCTCTCTGGTAGTGTTACCTTCCACACAGACTTCTGATAAAACTACCACTGTTAATGCCCCCTTAAACAAGGACTTTGGTTAGTGAGTTTACCATCAATACCCTCCTGTTTTATTATTTTTTTATTTTTATTGAGACAGAGTCTTGCTCTTGTCACCCAGGCTGGAGTGCACTGGCAGGTTTCACTCTGCCTCCCGGGTTCAAGTGATTCTCCTGCCTCAGCCTCCTGAGTAGCTGGGATTACGGGTGCGTGCCACCACGCGTGGTTAACTTTTTTTTTTTTTTTTTGAGACAGTGTCACTGTGTTGCCCAGGCTGGAGTGCAGTGG
>NW_012115733.1:2823123-2829413 GCF_000951035.1 Colobus angolensis palliatus | reverse complement strand
CCCGTCTCGGCCTCCCAAAGTGCTGGGATTACAGGCTTGAGCCACCGCGCCCGGCCGAGTTTTTCTAAGTTAAAACAACCTGCTTCTTGAGCTATGCTGCATATTACATGTTTCAGGAACTCCCCACAGACTGATTTCCCAGCTCCGGAAACACGCAATCCATCTGTTATTCCCTTGGGCTTTTTGCTTTCTTCTCTATTTTAGAGATGGGGGAGGGTCTCACTATGCTGCCCAGGCTGGACTTGGCCTCCTGGGCTCAAGAGATCTTCCCACCCTTGCCTCTCAAGTGGCTGGGACTACAGGTGTGAGCCACTATGCCCAGCTTTTTGATATATCGATTCCCTCAGAACCAGGTGGAAACATGTTCTGAATAAAAGCCAGTCCTGGGTTTTCTTGCTCTACTCAAGCGGCTTGGTTGTGTTGGGCTGAGCCTTATAGAACACAGTGCCAGAGACCTTCTCAGGGTCACTTCCTGTACCCTTGACTTTGAGCTGCAACCCTCTGGTTTTCTCAGGTGAGCTTTCTTGACTCTTTCTACTACTCTTCGGCTGATAAACAAAGTGACCATTCCACTCATGTGCTTTCCCCTGGGGTAACTCCTGGTGGATGCAATGTTGGGACCCCTTAGTTTCACTGGGCAGTGTCACAGGGCAGGCTCTTTAGAAGCAGAATTTGAGCTGGAATTTGGGGCACAGGAAGTTTATCAGTTGATGTAAAGGGAAGGAGGAGGAAGCAGGATTGGGCAGGAGGAGAGCTGAGTACAGATGCAAGCCGCACCGCACAAAGCCTTGGCCAGCCCAGCGGGGAGCTCTGGAGCAGGGATGGCATGACAGAGTGTTTTGGGGTAAAGGGCATGAGCTTAGGGAAGTGGTTCTCTGCAGACCCTGAAGGAGCTGACAGCTGGAGGCTGCCTGCCCACTGCACTCCCTGCAGCTGCGCAGCGAGCCTTTCCTTGAACCGTGTCTCAGTGGTGCACATTTTTGTTGTTGTTGTTGTTGTTGTTGTTGTTTTGAGACAGAATCTTGCTCTATCACTCAGGCTAGAGTGTAGTGGCATGATCTCTGCTCATTGCAACCTCTGCCTCCCGGGTTAAAGCAATTCTCATGCCTCAGCCACCCAAGTAGCTGGAATTACAGGCGTGTGCCACCACCCATCTCTACTGTTTTTAGTAGAGATGGGGTTTCAGCATGATGACCAGGCTGGTCTTGAACTCCCGATCTCAAGTGATCCGCCTGCCTCGGCCTCCCAAAGTGCTAGGATTCCAGGCGTGAGCCACCATGCACAGCCAGTGGTGCATATCTTTGTCTCCCACTGTCAGGAAAGGTATGGGGAGGGACTATGAAAAGAAATGGGTGGCCACTGGGTAAGTAACTGGGGACCCAGGGAAAATCCTGTTACTCCCATGACTCACCCACATGGTCCTGAGCCAGTCACTTTACCACTCTGTGCCTCAGTTTCCTCAAGACTCAGTTGAGGGTTGGGGAGTACATCCATTCATTCTTCTGACCTATATTGACTGAGTATCTCCATGTGCCAGGCACTGTGCCAAGTTATAACAGTCAACAAGGCACACAAAACCTCTGCCCTCAGGGAGCTGACATTGCCAAGAACCCCTCAGATCTATGCAGTGACCCAGAGTGAGAGCAGATGTTACCCCTGGCCTTGCTTGCAATGATCGTGATGCACAGAGAGCACCGTGGCCTCACTGCATATTCAGACAGATGACAGCCTGACATGGAAGCTGAGGAAATAATCAGTGGCATCCACATGGTAACAGGAAGGAGGGAGCCACTGTGGGTCCTTGAGCAGGAGCACAGAGATATCAGTGCAGCACTTCAGAAGAGCAGTTCCAGCGGCAATCAATAGAAAAAGACCTTTTAACTGCATGTCACCCTGCCCCTTAGGTGAGTCAAATTAAGGCAAATAGACAGCCGAGGCCAGGCCACCCTGTCTCCTGTTATGTTTTTGGTTTTGGTTTGTTTATAGCTGAGTTATTCCCTAGCGGTGGCAGTGATGATTGGGAAATTGGCTTTCTGATCTGACCATTTGGTGACTTCTGGGAATCAATGAACGGATGTTGGCAGAGAACAGCAGGCATCAGGCATGTTACCCTGTGCCTCTCGAATCTCTTGCCCTGTGGTTAACGGTGTGAAAATGAATCATTAAGCTCCCTCTGTGGCTGCAGTCAGACTCCTGGGGTGAGTGAGTAATGTTTTCCTATCTCTGGAGGGTGTCCATACATTATTTTTTAATGTCACTTAAAGGAACTCAGTTCTGATTGGCTGATAGAGATAAATAAGCATTTATACAAATCAAATATTCCTAAAATTATAGGAAAATTAGGAAATCAAACTTTTTAAATGGCTGTCCTCTGTAGTCCAGGAAGAAATTGAACTTTTAATACTGTAAATGCACTAGACTTGAAAAAGATTCCTCCTTCAGAAACAAATTCAGAGACTTTAAGAATCCAAGTTCTCATAATTAAGACAAATCTCTGGCAAATGACACTAGTTTAATTATTTGAGTTTAATAAAAACAGTATAGGACGGGCGCAGTGGCTCACGCCTGTAGTCCCAGCACTTTGGAAGGCCAAGGTGGGAGGATCCCTTGAGCCAGGGAGTTTGAGACCGACCTGGCCAACATGGCAAAACCCTGTCTCTACCAAAAATACAAAAATTAGCCAGTAGTGGTGGTGTGCGCCTGTAGTCCCAGCTCCTCGGGGGGCTGAGGTGGGAGGATGGTTTGAGCCTGGGAAGCAGAGGTTGCAGTGAGCTGAGATCATGCCATTGCACTCCAGCCTGGGTGACAGAGCCAGACCTTGTCTCAAAAACAAAACAAAACAACAACAAAAAACAATATTATGCTATTATTATGTAATTATCCTGTAATTATTATGGATGTTTTCTCTTTGATTTGTTAGTGTTAAGGATAATACAAGTGTGCATTTATCTATTTAAGTTTGTGTTTTCCTAAATTGATGAAGGTTTACTAATCAAGTAAGCTACCACTTCTACATAATGTTGAAGATTACAAAAAATGTATCCTTGCATTTGACTAAAATAAATCATTAATCTAATAAGTTTATTTCAACGTAATTATGTTTTGTAGTATGTCATCTTGAAGATAACTTCCAAGATCTTTAGGTAATTGAAAATTCTGACTGATACTCAATGGACTTAATTAATGGATATTCATTGGATGCCCAGATCATTTCTAAGTAAGGAAGAAAACAGAAACACTGATTGCTAAGCACAATTTTAAATTTGTATAATTTTGCTGCTGCTTATTTTTAAATTTAATTCAATTTATTTTAATTGAGACAGGGTCTTACTTCGTTGCCCAGGCTGGAATGCAGTGGTGCGAACACGGCTCATTGTGGCCTTGACCTCCTGGGCTCAAGCGATCCTCCCACCTCAGCCTCCCAAGTAGCTGGGACTACTGGTGCAGGCCACCAAGCCCGGCTAGTTTTCGCTTTTTGTTTTCTGAGACAGGGTTGCCCTCACTCCGGTTGCCCAGGCTGGAGTGCAGTGGCCTGATCTCGGCTCACTGCAGCCTCAAATTCCCAAGCTTAGATGATTCTCCCACCTCAGCCTCCCAAGTAGCTGGGACAACAGGCACACACCACCACACCCAGCTAATTTGTGTTTTGTTTGTTTTTTGTTGTTGTTGTTGTTGTTGTTGAGATGGAGTCTCACTCTGTCTCCCAGGCTAGAGTGCAGTGGCGTAATCTCGGCTCACTGCAGCCTCTGCCTCCCGGGTTCACACTGTTCTCCTGCCTCAGCCTCCCGAGTACCTGGGACTACAGGTGCCTGCCACCACACCCAGCTAATTTCTTTTTTGTTGTTGTATTTTTAGTAGAGACAGAGTTTCATCGTGTTAGCCAGGATGGTCTCGATCTCCTGACCTCGTGATCTGCCTGCCTTGGCCTCCCAAAGTGCTGGGATTATAGGCATGAGTCACTGCGCCCAGCCTAATTTGTGTATTTTTTTTTTTTGAGAGAGAGTTTCACCATGTTGCCCAGGCTGGTCTCGAACTCCTGGACTGAAGCAGTCTTCTCGCCTTGGCCACCTGAAGTGCTGAGATTACAGGCCTGAGTCACTGCACCCAGCCATAATTTTTGTAGTTTTTGTAGAGATGGGGTTTCGCCATGTTGCCCGGGCTGGTCTGGAACTCCCGAGCTCAAGCAATTCACCTGCCTCGGCCTCCCAAAGTGCTGGGATTACAGGTGTGGGCCACTGTGCCTGGCCTGCTGCTTGTTTGTATGTGCTACAGAGAGGCCCTCTTTTGGGGTCTATCAATCAACATGTCCATTTTTGACACATCAAGATGTCATATAAGGGACGTGGGCCGTTCTAGAGAGCTGGTTTAGGGGTAGCCCTGAGCTTGGCTAGTTGATTAAAATGACATTTCACAATTGTCCACACCTCGGTGAAGTCAAAGTTAGTTCTGTTTAATCTCTTAGGGCTTATTAAAGACCCCAAAGAGCTTTGATTTATGTGGGTTATGGCTATTGATACTTATTGGGTTAGAAATTAAAACAGAAAATTGTAAATATTTATTGAGTCATAATAATAACAAATGCATTAACATGTTTAACATAAAGAATATCTTAGGGCTGGGTGCAGTGGCTCATGCCTGTAATCCCAGCACTTTGGGAGGCTGAGGTGGGAGGATCACTTGAGGCTGCAGTCAGACTCCTCAGGTGAGTGAGCAATATTTTCCTGTCTCTGGAGGGTATCCGTAAATTATTTTGTGAAGTCGCTTAAATTAAAGGAACTCTGTTCTGATTGGCTGATAGAGATAAATAAGCATATATACAAATCAAATATTTCTAAAATTATAGGAAAATTAGAAAATCAAACTTTTTTTGATTTCGTGGATAACATAGAGACCTTGTCTCTACTTTTAATTTTTATTTAAAAGTAAAAAAAGTTGGGTGTGATGGTGCATGCCTGTAGTCCCAACTACGTGGGAGGCTGAGATGGGAGGATTGCTCAAGCCCAGGAGTTTGAGGCCACAGTGAGCTATGATGGTGCTACTGCACTCAAGCCTGGATGACAGAGCATAAAACAAAACAAAACAAAAACGTATCTTGGTATTACTATGAAATTAGTTCTGACCTTTGGGCCCCTGACATCTGTCTTCAAGTAAAGTGTCAGTTTGTTCCATGATATGAAACTTGGAAAGTGAATGTTATTTGCCTTGGTTGATAACACTTGAGTTACGGAGGAAGCTATGCAATGTATTCGTGTCTTAGGTTTGTTTCCTTGGCCTACAACATGCTTGGTGATTCTTTCTTTTTTTTTTTTTTTTTTTTTCATTTTTGAGATGGAGTCTCGCTGCTCTGTCGCGCAGGCTGGAGTGCAGTGGCGCAATCCCAGCTCACTGCAACCTCTGCCTCCTGGGTTCAAGCAATTCTCCTGCCTCAGCTTCCTGAGTAGCTGGGACTACAGGCGCCTGCCACCACGCCCAGCTAACTTTTTGTACTTTTAGTACAGATGGGGTTTCACCATGTTAACCAGGATCGTCTTGATCTCCTGACCTCATGATCCGCCCGCCTCAGCCTCCCAAAGTGCTGGAATTACAGGCGTGAGTCACCGTGTCTGGCTCTATGTCCTTAGTTTTTGAAGAAAAGAAATACAAAGAAAAAAATTTTCTCTCTTAAGTGATTTATAATCATGTTACTCTCTGTATTTTTATGTTTTGTTGTCACTTTGGTCACCATTATTGTTTCTTAGGTACCTATAATACTGTCTTACTCAAGTGTATACAACTCCTCTGAATTTTTCTTTTTTCTCTTTTTTTTGAGACGGAGTTTCGCTCTTGTTACCCAGGCTGGAGTGCAATGGCGTGACCTCTGCTCACTGTATCCTCTGCCTCCTGGGTTCAAGCGATTCTCCTGCCTCAACCTCCCGAGTAGCTGGAATTACAGGTGTGAGCCACCATGCCCAGCTAATTTTTGTGTTTTTAGCAGAGTCGGGGTTTCACCATGTTGGCCAGGCTAGTCTCGAACTCCTGACCTCAGGTGATCTGCCCACCTCGGCCTCCCAAAGTGCTGGGATTACAGGCATGAGCCACCGCGCCTGGCCTTCTTTTTTTTGAGAGGGAATCTCACTCTGGCACCCACGCTGGAGTGCAGTGGCACGATCTTGGCTCGCTGCAACCTCCACTTCCTGGGCTCAAGGTGATTCTCCCACCTCAGCCTCCCGAGTAGCTGGGATTCCAGGCGTGTGCCACCACGCCCAGCTAATTTTTGTATTTTTAGTAGAGACGGGGTTTCACCATGTTGG
>NW_012115733.1:2815408-2816709 GCF_000951035.1 Colobus angolensis palliatus | reverse complement strand
CTTGAACCTGGAAGGCAGAGGTTGCAGTGAGCCAAGATCGTGCCACTGCACTCCAGCCTGGGTGACAGAGCGAGACTGTCTCAAAAAAAGAAAACAAACAAACAAACAGAAAGTATATGCTTTATCGGAAGTCCCTGGAGATGTGCGCCCTTGCTTTTCATAATATGTTGCAACTTAGAGGAAACACTGAATGAAACTCTTATGAAATATTTCCTGGGCAGGGCGGTGGCTCATGCCTGTAATCCCAGCACTTTGGGAGGCCAAGGCAGGAGGATCACTTGAGCCCAGGAATTCAAGACAAGCCTGGGCAACACAGCGAGACCCCGTCTCTACTAAAAATTAAAAAAAAAAATTAAACGGGCATGGTGGCATGCACCTATACTCTCAGTTACTCAGGACGCTGAGGTGGGAGGACTGATTGAGCCTCAGAGGTCATGACTGTAGTGAGCTCAGATTGTGCCATGGCAACAGAGCAAGACCCTGTCTCAAAAAAAAGAGAAAAGAAATATTTTCGTTGAGTTTTCCTGTACTCATCAGAGTCCTGGTGGTGCTTTGCTTGATTATATTAGACGACAGTGGTATAGAGTATTATTGGTCATCATAATTGGATATTACTGTAAATGCTTACTTGCTCACAGCCTTCTTTAATTTGAATCTGACATCTCAGCCAGTGATGCTCAGTGCACATCAGACTTACCCATAAAGTTTTATTAAAATACAGATGTTTAGATTCTACTCCAAACTGAATCTCGTTATTTTATATTCTTGGTATATTATGTATGCTATGTCTCAAGATTATTATATACTATATACAAATTTTTTTCTGGTTGGACGTGGTGCCTTACTTTGAGAGACCAAGGCGGGCGATGACTTGAGCCCAGGAGTTCGAGACCAGCCTGGGCAACATGGCAAGACCCCAGTCTCTACAAAACAGTACAAAAAATTACCTGGGCATGGTGACATGTGCCTATAATCTCAGCTACTGGGGAGGCTGAGGTGGGAAGGTTGCTTGAGTCCATGAGGTCAAGGCTGCTGTGAGCTGTGATTGTACCATTGCACTCAAGCCTGGGCAACAGGGCAAAACCCTGTCTCTAAAAAAAAAAAAAAGTAAAAATAAAGATTTTTTTCTTCTATAAAAATGTGTTCATCCATATTTATAAATGAGAGGTAGCATTCACAGATGTCTTTGGAAATAAACTTTGGCTGGGTGCAGTGGCTCATGCCTGTAATCCCAGCACTTTGGGAGGCCAAGGCAGGTGGATCACCTGAGGTCAGGAGTTCAAGACCAGCCTGGCCAACAT
>NW_012115733.1:2807000-2807658 GCF_000951035.1 Colobus angolensis palliatus | reverse complement strand
TGTCTTGCCTTTTTGGGGGTGAAGGTTTAGAACAATGTGTTGACCCATTGTGAAGTGAAATAAATAAATAAATAAAATAGAACAGTGTGTATGTCTGGGTGTGGTGGCTCATGCCCATAGTCCCAATTACTTGGGAGGCTGAAGTGGAAGGAACACTTGAGCCCAGGGTTGAGAAATGTTCAAGGCTGCAGTGAGCCATGATGGCACCACTGCATTTCAGCCTGTCTCTAAAAAGAAAAAATTTTAAATGAAATAATGCTATAGCTGTCATAAATTTGTAAGTACTAATTAATAGAGTGGCAAGATGCAAAAAGCATAACCTCTAGGAAATGTAATAAATAAATGATGGAAATATACCAGAAGCAGGAGGCTTTAACTTACCTTTGTCAGCAAATGACAGCTCTAGTGGACAAAAGCAAAAATAGTATAATTAATAAAGCTATATCAAATTCTCTTTTCTTAAAACCATGAATACATCTTTTAGTCAGTCAGCGACTATGGAACATTAGTAATCACTGGCCATAATATTAGGCCACAAAGAAAAGTTTAGTAAATCCAAAAAGTAGAATGGATACAGACCACAGTCTTTGACCATAATGCAATAAATGTGGACTTTTTCTTTTTTGTTTTCCTTTCTTTTTTTTTTTTTTTTTTTTTT
>NW_012115733.1:2802865-2804572 GCF_000951035.1 Colobus angolensis palliatus | reverse complement strand
GAGGCAGGAGAATCGCTTGAACCCAGGAAGCGGAGATTGCAGTGAGCTAAGATTGCACCACTGCACTCCAGCCTGGCGACAGAGCGAGACTGTCTCAAAAAAAAACAAAAAAAACAAAAAAAAAAACAAGTTCTTATCATTTACAGCAACAGAGATTCATGGGTAAAATTATGTAATATCTGGGTTTTGCTTCAAAATAATCCAGTGGGGATGTGGGTAGAGGACATAAAATAAACAAGATTGGCTGTAAATTGATCAGTATTGAATTAGATGATGACTACATGGAGAGTTATTGTATTATTCTCTCTACTTTTTTATACGCTTGAAATTTTCCATAACAGAAAAATAATTTTATGGAGGCAAAAGCTGTAAACAGTGTTCTATGCCTATACTGGGAGTATGACGTTTTAAAAAAAAAGCCAGACCTGACTTTAAAATTTTTTTTTATTTTAATTTAATCAAAAACATTTGTTTTAGAGACAGGGTCTCACTTTGTTGCCCAGACTGGAGTGCAATGCTGCGATCATAGCTCACTGTGCAGCCTCGAACTCCTGAGCTCAAGCGATCCTTCCACCTTAGCTTCCTGAGTAGCTGAGACTACAGCCACGAACCACCACACCCAACTAATGTCTTTATATTTTATATTATTTTATTTTACTATATTTTATTTATTTGTTTGTTTTGAGACAGGGTCTTTGCTCTGTCACCCATGCTGGAATGCAGTGGTGTGATCTCGGCTCACTGCAGCCTTGACTTCCTAGGCTCAAGCGATCCTCCCACCTCAATCTCCCAAGTAGCTGGGACTACAGGCATGCACCGCCACACCTGGCTAATTTTTTAAAAATTTTGTTAGAGACAGGGCCTCGACATGTTGCCCAGGCTGGTCTCAAACTCCTAGACTCAAGCAATCCTCCCTCCTCAGCCTCCCAAAATCTTGGGATTAGAGGCATGAACCACTGTGCCTGGCCTATTTTATATTTGAAAATAGAGATGGGGGGGGGTCTCCCTATATTGCTCAGGCTGGTCTTGAACTCATGGTCTCAAGCGATCCTCTTGACTCGGCCTCCCAAAGTGTTGGGATTACATGAGCCACTACACCTGGCCACTATGCTGGGTTTAATTGTGGAGAACTAGAACTAAGCATTGTCTTTAAAAAATGAGTACATTTTGGGCTGGGCGCAGTGGCTCACACCTGTAATCCCAGCACTTTGGGAGGCCGAGGCAGGCGGATCACCTGAAGTCATAAGTTTGAGACCAGCCTGGGCAACACGGCAAAACCCCGTCTCTACTAAAAAAATAAAAATTAGCCAGGCATGGCGGCGAGTATCTGTAATCCCAGCTACTCGGGAGGCTAAGACAGGAGAATTGGTTGAACCTGGGAGGTGGAAGTTGCAGTGAGCCCAGATCACGCCACTGCACTCCAGCCTGAGAGACAGAGTTAGAGACTGTCTCAAAAATAAAAATAAAAATAAAAATAAAGAAAACATTTTGGCCTACAATTCCTGACAAAGATGGAATGTGGGCAAATGCATGATGACCTGGATTATTTCTGGGGGAGTTGTAAAGAGTTTCTGTAGTCAGCGGAAATGCTTTAAATACTTTCCATATATTAGTTCATTAATCCCCCATGAAGTAGGTACAAGTAGGGGAAACTGAGGCACGGGGAAGTTGACTAATTTGCCCAGGGTCACAAAGTGAGTAAGTGGC
>NW_012115733.1:2795101-2800520 GCF_000951035.1 Colobus angolensis palliatus | reverse complement strand
ATAAATAGCTCTTATTATTTTGAGGTACGTTCCATCAATACCGAATTTATTGAGCGTTTTTAGCATGAAGGGCTGTTGAATTTTGTCAAAATTACCTCGCCTTTCAAACGTTGTGGGTTCATGTTGTTTTTGTCCACATAGCTTTGAGGCTTTATCACAGATTCCTCTTGGGGGCAGTGTTGCTCCAGAAATGCCAGAAAGCTCCGCTATCCCTCACTTCACCCCTAAATATACGGCATCTCCTCCCGCCCTTAGGCTCCGAAAAAAATGCTGCGGAGCCAAAAAGGCTGCAGAAAGCCGGGTGTGGCCACTGGCTCTGTAGCCAATCTGTTCCCTGCTGCTGCTGCAGTCGTTTGGTTTCCTCTTTGAATCTGAGATGATTCTGAGGTCTACACTGCAAACTCTTGGCATACATAGTTTCTAGAATTCCATTTCTACTCGACCTAGGATGTGTGAGTCTGCACTAGTTCGCGGCACGTTAGATCGCGCCCATTTCCCTTACTGGCAAGTTGTCAGGTTGAGGAAGTTCGAGACCTGGAGGAGGGCATCTCCAGCCACCAGCCACGAGGCCCAGGGCCTCAGGCACCTTCCGGCCTCCGGGTGGCCTCCTCTATTCGCTGACCCAGACACTAGTCCAGTGGTTCCCAAAGTAGGGTTCCCTGGCAGGCAGCAGCTGCCTCGCTGGGAATTTATTAAAAGTGCATATTCCCGGACCCCACCCAGGACCCACTGAATCAGAAGCTGTGGGCCTGGGGCCCAGCAGTTGGTGTTTTCAAAAACCCTCCAGTGGACTCTGATGGTTCCTAGAGTTTCAGAAGCACACTGGGCTGGGCCAGCTGTGCCAAGCGGGAAGTAGCTTTTTGGCTCAAGTCCTCACAGGAACGGTCAGAGGGTCCCCATCAGTCTATCAGTGTGTACCATACAACGCTCACAGAGGGACACACGTGCGCCCGTGTGCATGCCTCCCTGTATGGGCTCCAGTTGGAGGGGGAGGGACAGTTTTGCCTTGTGGTTTTGTCACTCACCATTGGAAAATAGCCCTTTCCCCTACTACCAACTAGCTTCCCATTGCTTTCTATTCCCTTTAATTTCAGAGAGTGTTTTCTCTTCTGCATTTGCTTTGTGTTTTGTTTTTTGTTTTTTGAGACGGAGTCTCACTCTGTCACCCAGGCTGGAGTGAAGTGGCAGCGATCTCGGCCCATTGCAACCTCAGCCTCCCGGGTTCAAGCGATTCTCCTGCCTCAGCCTCCTGAGTAGCTGGGATTACAGGCGCCCGCTACCATGCCCACCTAATTTTGCATTTTTAGTAGAGATGGGGGTTTTGCCATGTTGGCCAGGCTGGTCTCGAACTCCCGACCTCAGATGATCTACCTGCCTCGGCCTCCCAAGTGCTGGGATTACAGGCATGAGCCACCATGCCGGGTCTCTCTTATCTTTGGAAAAGTCATCCATGTTGCTTGCAACTTTTTCAGAAAAGAGGGGACTACATTGTAGAAATAAATGGCAAATAGACACCCAACACCCAAGGAGTAATTTCTCATTTCTATCCTTTCAATGTTTATATTTCTAAATGTTCATGTTTATATTTACATAAAGTTTTTTTAAAAAACGGTTTCCTTGTACGTGTCATTTTGTTTTTATTTTAAATTTTTGTGTTTTTAATTTTGGTGATATATCATTTTGGTTTTACTTTTTCACTTTTGTACATACTGTTACATAACATGCAGTTTTCCAGTAACACTAATTTGTGAATGCATATTTTACAATTTTATTTTTATTTATTTATTCATTTATTTATTTATTTTTGAGACAGTCTCACTCTGTCTCCCAGGCTGGAGTGCAGTGGTGTGATCTAGGCTCACTGCAACCTCCACCTCCCAGGTTCAAGCAGTTCTCCTGCCTTAGCTTCCCTAGTAGCTGGGATTACAGACACACCACCGCGCCTGGCTAATTTTTGTTTTTTCTAAGTAGAGACGGGGTTTTGCCATGTTGGCCAGGGTGGTCTCAAACTCCTGAACTCAGGTGATCTGCCTGCCTCGGCCTCCCAAAGTGCTGGGATTACAGGCATGAGCCACTATGCTTGGCCTCATGTGTTTTTTTAATCCTTTATTCTCATAGTATGTTTTGTTTCATGCTGACAGTCCAGCCATTTCTATCCTTTTGCTTGTGCAAAGAGGGTTCACACATGCCCAGGTACAGAATAGAGGTGCTGATGGGCGGGAAAATAGATGGGATGCATGGCTCAGGCTGCAGTTTGCTTCTTTAATCCTTCCAATCCAAGTTTCCTCCATCAAACCAAGTTCGCTGGCTGGGCACGGTGGCTCACGCCTATAATCCCAACATTTTGGGAGGCCGAGGTGGGCGGATCACTTGAGGTCAGGAGTTAAGAGACCAGCCTGACCAACATGGTGAAACCCAGTCTCTACTAAAATATAACAAATTAGCCAGGCATGGTGGTGGGTACCTGTAGTCTCAACTACTCAGGAGGCTGAGGCAGGAGAATTGCTTGAACCTGGGAGGTGGAGGTTGCAGTGAGCTGAGATCACACCACTGCACTCACCTGGGAGACAGAGCAAGACTCTGTCTCAACAACAAAAACAAAAAACCAAAAGTTCCATGAAACCTGCTGACAATTGTCCCCCAGCCTCTACCTGGGCCACAGAGGTAACTTCTTTAATGTCATTGCTCCTTGTGAAGTAGGAATAATTCCTGTTAACAGTGGAACTGAATGCAGAGTGTCCTCTGCGAGTCTAGGCCCCCACGTGTGTGAGCGCTGGGGTGAAGTTACAGGAAGCTTCAGTCCCATGTGGATGCCCCAATCAGCCTGAATGCAAGATTGCCTCCCAAGCAAAGGCCTTCATTTTCCCAAGATTCTAAATGGTCCATGGCTTCCTCTCATCTAAATGTGACTTTACAAGGAGGTGACTTTGGAAGCAGTTTCTTTTCTGTGCCCCAATTCAGCATCATACTTAGATGATTTGAAGAAAAATGAATGTGTGAAAAACACAATTAAGGAAGATTCAGGGAAATTATAAGCTTTGTGTCTGCACATTTTGTTGACAAACATAAAATTCATAATCCACTTAAGTAACACCACTTAAGTAACACCTAAGAATCTAATGGCTAGAAATCAAACCTAGGCTGGGCGCGGTGACTCACGCCTATAATCCCAATTACTTGGGAGGCTGAGGCACGAGAATTGCTTGAACCCAGGAGGCAGAGGCTGCGGTGAGCCAAGATTGTGCCACTGCACTCCAGCCTGGGCAGCAATAGAGCGAGACTCCGTCTCAAAAAAAAAAAGAAAAGAAAGAAGTCAAACCTATTTGTGGAAGATTACAGAAATGGCCCTAATTCTCCACCCCTCCCTGTGTCCATGCCCCTGTGCAATATGACTTTACACCTTTTCCAATCAAGACAGAAGTCTCTTTGTCCACTCTTTGAATGTAAGCTGGCGTTAGAACTTGCTTTGGCCCATGAGACAGTAGCAAATGTGACGCAAGCAGAGGCCTGAGAAGTGCTTACAGATGCTGACCTCGGGAACCGTAAGCCTGGGCTAGCCTGCTGGAGCAAAGGTAAACCAACCCAGTGGAGAACACTCTTATACCCACCGGCCTGCCTACTGCCAGACATACGAACGAGGCCATCCCATACCCTCCAGCCCCACGGGAGCTGGCCCACACCAGAACCATCCAGCTGACCCACAAAGACATAAAAATAATTTAATGTTTATTGCCTTATGTCACTAAGTTTTGGTGGTGTTTCTAATGTGGCAAAAGCCAGCTAATATACAATTATTGAAAAATAATTTATATAATACCAACATAAAAATTGGAAACGAGGCCAGGTGCAGTAGCTCATACCTGTAATCTCAGCACTTTGGGAGGCTGAGGTGGTGGATCACTTGAGGTCAGGAGTTCGAGACCAGCCTGGCCAACGTGGTGAAACCCCCGTCCCTACTAAAAATACAAAAATTAGCCGGGCGTGGTGATGCGTGCCTGTAATCCCAGCTACTCAGGAGACTGAGGTGGGAGGACCGATTGAGCACAGGAGGTCGAGACTGCAGTGCACCATGATTGTACCACTGTACTTTAGCCTGGGTGACAGAATGAGACCCTGTCTCACAAACAAACAAACAAAAAAAACCTAACCAAGCGATTTCACTCCTAGGCATCTACCCAAGAGAATAAAAACATGTCCACTAAAGACTTGCATGCAAATATACACTATTCATACATATTGAATTACAGCATTATTCATAACAATCAGAATCTAGAAATCACCCCAATGTCTATTAGTGGCGCGCAGATAAACGCAATGTGATATAGCCATACAATGGAGTACTATCAGCAGTAAAAGGAACAAAATACTGACACAGCACCACACGGATGAGCCAGATACAAAAGACCACATACTGTATGATTCCATTTATATAAAATGTCCAGAAAAGGCAAATCTATAGAAACAGAAAGGTCAGTGGTTGCCTGGGGCTACAAGTTAGAAAGTGGAGAGTCGCCATGAGTGGGCTTGAGGGAAATTTTGAAGTTGATGGAAAAGTTCTAAAATGGGATTGTGATGATGTTGGGACGACTCTAGAAATTTACTAAAAAATCATTGAATTGACACAATGGGTGAATTTTATGATATGCAAATTAAGCCTCAATAAAGCTATAAATATGTGCCCAGAGGTTTTTGATTTCTGCTTCAATCTTCCTACTCATTGTTAGTCTGTTCAGATTTTCTATTGCTTTATGACCAGATGGCTTCACTGGTGAATGCTGCCAAACATTAAAAAATAATAATATAAATCCTTCTTAAACTCTTCCAAAAATAGAAGAGGGAACACTTCCAGATTCATTTTACTTTATTTATTTTTACTTTTCATTTTTGTGGGTACACAACAGGTATACACACTTACCGGGTGCATGAGATGTTTCGATACAGGCATGCCATGCGCAACGCATAATGCAGAATAATTGTATCATGGAGAATGGGGTATCCATCACCTCAAGCATTTATCCTTTGGGTTACAAACAACACAACTACATTCTTTTAGTTATTTTCTTTATTTATTTTTTTGAGACGGAGTCTCGCACTGTCACCTGGGCACGGTCTTGGCTCACTGCAACTTCCACCTCCCAGGTTCACGCAATTCTCCTGCCTCAGCCTCCTGAGCAGCTGGGATTACAGGCGCACACCACCACGCCTGGCTAATTTTTTGTATTTTTAGTAGAGACGGGGTTTCACTGTGTTGGCCAGGCTGGTCTCAGACTCCTGACATCGTGATCCGCCTGCCTCGGCCTCCCAAAGTGCTGGGATTACAGGCGTGAGCTGCCGCACCTGGCCTATTTATTTATTGAGACAGAGTCTCGCTCTGTTGCCCAGGCTGGAGTGCAGTCGCGCGATCTCAGCTCACTGCAAC
>NW_012115733.1:2792138-2794546 GCF_000951035.1 Colobus angolensis palliatus | reverse complement strand
CCAGGCTAGAGTGCAGTGGCACAATCCAGGCTCACTGCAACCTCCGCCTCCTGGGTTCAAGCAATTCTCCTGCCTCAGCCTCCTGAGTAGCTGGGATTAAAGTTGCGTGCCACCACGCCCAGCTAATTTTTGTATTTTTGGTAGAGACGGGGTTTCGCCATGTTGGCCAGGCTGGTCTCAAACTCCAGGACTCAAGTAATCAGCCTGCCTCTGCCTCCCAAAGTGCTGCGATTACGGGGTGAGCTACTGCACCCAGCCTCCATCTATGTTTTTGCAAATGACAGGATCTCATTCTTTTTTATGGCTGAATAGTACTCCATTGTGTAAAAGTACCATATTTTCTTTATCCATTCATCTGTTGGTGAACACTTAGGTTGCTTCCAAATCTTAGATATTGGAAACAGTGATGCAACATAGGAGTGCAGATATCTCTTCCATATACTGATTTCCTTTCTTTTGGGTATATAGCCAGCAGTGGGATTGCTGGATCATATGATAGCTCTATTTTTAGTTTTTTTGAGGAAGCTCCAAACTGTTCTCCATACTGGTTGTACTAATGTACATTCCCACCAATCGTGTACGTGGGTTCCCGTTTCTCCATATCCTTGCCAGCATTTGTTACTGCCTGTTTTTTGGATAGAAGCCTTTTTTTTTTTTTTTTTTTTTTTGAGACCGAGTCTCATTCTGTTGCCCAGGCTAGAGTGCAATGGGCAATCTCAGCTCACTGTAACCTCCGCCAACCGGGTTGAAGCGATTCTCCTGCCTCAGCTTCCCGAGTAGCTGGGATTACAGGCACGCGCCACCAGGCCTGGCTGATTTTTGTATTTTTAGTAGAGTCGGGGGTTTCACCATGTTGGCCAGGATGGTCTCGAACTCCTGACCTCGTGATCCACCCGCCTTGGCCTCCCAAAGTGCTGGGATTACAGGCATGAGCCACCGCATTTGGCAGGATAGAAGCCGTTTTAACTGGGGTGAGATGGTTATCTCATTGTAGTTTTGATTTGCATTTCTCTGATGATCAGTGACATTGAGCAACTTTTCATATGCCTGCTTGTCATTTGTATGTCTTCTTTTGAGAAATGTCTATTGAGATCTTTTGCCCACTTTTTGATCAGATTATTAGATCTCTTCCTCTAGGGTTGTTTGAGATCCTTATATATTCTGGTTATTAATCCCTTGTCAGATGGGTAGTTTGCGAATATTTTCTCCTATTCTTTGGGTTATCTCTTCACTTTGTGGATTGTTTCCTTTGCTGTGCAGAAGCTTTTTAACTTGATGTGATCCTGTTTGCCCATTTTTGCTTTGGTTGCCTGTGTTTGCCAAATTCATTTTACAAGGCCAGCATTACCCTAATACCAATGTCAGACACTACAAGAAAAGAATGCTACAGCCAATATCCCTGATGAACATAAATGCAAAAAGCCTCAATAAAATACTAGCAAACCAAATCCAACAGCACATTAAAAGGATCATACATCATGATCAAATGGGATTAATCCCTAAGATGCAAGGATGGTTCAACATACACAAATTAATAAATGTGATAATACCACATTAACAGAATGAAGGATAACAATCATCTCAAAAGATTCAGAAAGAGTATTTCACAAAAATTCAATGCAACTTCATGATAAAACTCTAAATAAACTAGGTATAGATGGAATTTACCTAAGGCCATATATGCCTGGCTAATTTTTGTATTTTTAATAGAGACAGGGTTTCACTATGTTAGCCAGGCTGGTCTTGATCTCTTGACCTCAAATGAGCCTCACCTCAGCCTCCCAAAGTGTTGGGATTACAGGCGTGAGCCACCGCGCCCGGCTGCAATTTTCTTCTAAGATAAAAAAGTTTACATAAGGGTTCTCTGGGATGGAAACAAAAGTTGGACAGAGCCATGATTATTTTAATAAAATACAATTAATAGGAGTTGTGATAAATGAAATGATGCCCCACAAAAGTGCCCATGTCTTAACCCCCGGGTCCTAGGAATATATTATGGTGTATGACAAAGAAGAATGGAGGCTGTAGATAAAATCAAGGGTGATAATCAGTTGACTCTAAAATAAAGAGATTAATTTGAATTATGAGTTTGGTGTCTACAGCCATACCACCCTGAATACACCTGATCTTATCTGAATTATAAGTGTGAGCCTAGGGTAATCATAAAAGTTCTTAAAATGTGAAAGAGAGGCTAAGAAAATTAATGCTGTGATATGACAGTCAGTCAGATTTTGTTTTTAATTTTTTAAGTTATGTTGGGTTGGGCGTGGTGGCTCACACTGGTAATCCCAGCACTTTGGGAGGGCAAGGTGGGTGGATCACCTGAGGTCAGGAGTTTGAGACCAGCCTGGCCAACATGGTGAAACCCCATCTCTACTAAAAATAGAAAAATTAGCCAGGCGTGGTGG
>NW_012115733.1:2791025-2791828 GCF_000951035.1 Colobus angolensis palliatus | reverse complement strand
AAAAATTAGCCAGGCGTGGTGGTGCACACCTTTAGTCCCAGCTACTCAGGAGGTTGAGGTAGGAGAATTGCTTGAATCTGGGAGGTGGAGGTTGCAGTGAGCCGAGATCATGCCACTGTACTCCAGCCTGGGCAACAGAGAGAGACTCCATCTCAAAAAAAAAAAAAAATGTATACACACAAATATTCTTAGAAAATATATATATATATAGTGTGTGTGTGAAAAATAATGCTAAGACTGTACTTTTGAAAATTTATGCAATAGAATCAAGAATTTTATGATAAAAAAGTGAGTTTGAACATACAATAACATTTATAAAGTCTATTATTTTCAGATATTCAAAATATGTTTCTCTTTTGCAATTTAGATGATTACATTCCAGTTATGTTTTCATTGAAAAAGGCCTTTTTTTTTTCAAGCTGGCATTGGAATCTTGACCCTCAGTTTCCTCATTTTCTTCCACATCTTCCCACTTCTTCTGTAATGCAGGCCTAAGCCCACAGACCTGCCCATTTATCACCTGGCCTTCATCCACACTGATCCTCCTTACTGTGGTGCCATTGTTGTCTCCAGGTCTTTCTGAATCACTGTATTTTCAGAATGACTTCAAGTGTAAAGGATTATTTTTTTACCTGAACAAGGTGATGAGGAGTTTCTCCATCTGCACCACCTGCCTCCTGAGTGTACTTCAGGCCATAGTCATCAGCCCCAGAAGCTCTCGGTTTAACCATAAATATATATCATTTTCACCTGCCATTTCTTCTTTTCACATTGTCTCAGGTTTTTTTTTTTTTTTTTTTTTT
>NW_012115733.1:2787147-2790566 GCF_000951035.1 Colobus angolensis palliatus | reverse complement strand
GGATGGTCTCGATCTCCTGACCTCGTGATCCGCCCGTCTCGGCCTCCCAAAGTGCTGGGATTACAGGCTTGAGCCACCGCGCCCGGCCCAGATAATGTTTTTCTTATAGGAACAATGCTGCTTTCAAGTGCATACAGGGTGGTTCTTTTGTTCAGGCACTAGAAGAAGTTCTGATACTTTCACAGCACCAGCCTCTCCCCAAGACCTTCCCCAGAGAAAAGTGCCACTCAGACCATCCTGCTGCTGGTGAGTTTCTTTGTGGTCATCTACTGGGTCGATTTCATCATCTCATGCACCTTAACCTTGCTATAGGCATATGACCCTGTTGTCCTGGGCGTCCAGAGGCTTGTGGGCAATGTATACTGCCACTGTCAGTCTTTTGGTGCTACTCAGATCTGATAAAAGGATAATCAGTGTGACACAAACTGTGAGACAGAAGCTTAACAAGTTATTTTTATTGAAAACAGATTATTCTGTCACCAGTTAAGTTACTTAAGTAGTACAGAACTTGCTATCTAATTTAACTTAAATGTATGGATTTACACTTTCAATATGTCTAAATACTTTTGAAACAAATGCTGCCAATTCTCTGTGGGTTTTTTTTTTTTTTTTAGTTTAACATACATGATGGATAGATATTCCCATATGTTTACAAGTGTCTTCTTTTTTCATTTTGATTTTCAGGCCTTAATATAGAAAACATTTTCACTTCTTTTTGAAGTGTAATATTAAGAATATCCTTCTGGTAATATAAGCTCTCTGTCTTCGTATTTTTGAGAATGTTTTATTTTTATTTATTAAAGATATTGACTAAATATTAAATTCTTACACTCAATATTTACTTCTCCTTGTTCTGGCTTCTATCAAGGCTGTGTGGATGGTGCCTACAAATTTGTGGCTTACCTCTGTTTTTTTTCTCCCTACTTTTAAGATTTTTCTTTCTTTTTAGTGTTATACAGCTTGACTATTATTTCTGTATAAATGATCACCTGTATTTACCTTTTTTTTGAAAACTATGTACTTCTGAATTCGAGAATTTTTTCTGGCTTTTAATTTTACAAAAAAAGTATTTCTTTTTAAAACTATATTTGTGTCTTATTCTTTGTATATATTTCAGTGAAACAATTGAATATACTTTATTCCTTCTAATCTTTGTCTTTATAGATCCATAAATATATTTACATTTTATATCACTTTACTTTTATTAGCATTGATTTTCTCTCCTTAATCTTCCAGTGCACTATTTCTCTCATTAGCTTATTCTAAGTTAATAGCTTCCCAATACAATGTATATTGAATTTATAGATTTTTATTTCTCATTTATTCAATTTACAGTTATCTCTTTCCATGGATGCTCTTCAATTTTAAAGTTTCTTCCTCTTTAAACATTATTTTTGTCTCTTATTTTATCACTGAATTGACTTAAACATTTTAAATATAATTCCAATATTATTAATTTATGTAGCATCCAATTTTTTCTTACTCTAAATTATGGAAGCTTATTTTGTGTGTGTGTGTACTTCATAACTTATAATTTAGCTGTCATGATTGGGAGATCTTTCCTTGTAAATGTCTTCAATCAGTATATTTGTTTGTTCTACTTAACCTGGCACAATATTATCAATTTTGCCTTGTGATCAGCCATTGGCTTCTCACGTTGATAAAGCCTTTTAATCTTTTCTTGACTCATTTGTGTTCCTGAAAAGTTCTGGTATTTTTCCTTTCAGCCCCGTTGGGCATTCTGGAAATTTTTGTAACTTCTGATGCACAAACTTTCACACTGCACACATAAGTAAAACATTTTAGTTATGTATTGCTACCACACATCAGCATCTTATGAGAAATCTTGAGCCTCTTTACTTGAAACACCCCCTCCCCAATATACAGTATGGTACACTGATGTGTAGAATGTGATTAGTTTATTAATCACATGTGAAAATATTAGCAGCTACACATGGCCAGAATAGATTTTTCTCTCTATAAATGTTAAGTTAGTACTGGTATTTGTTATGCAATATTTGGTTCTTTAGTTTCAGTCTCAATGCTTTCTTCTTGGCATTTCATTGACTCTGTAAATTAACCTCAGCATCAATTTTCTTTTAAATTAAATAGTTATTCAAACTGATCGAAAATTAAACTTGTATGTAGCTAGATATTATCTGTGGGTTACACTTTAATTGACAGTTTCTGATGTCATTTCAGAGTCTCGAATATAGGACCTATTGGAGATCTACTTGCATGAAATTACTGACATAATTTTGGGTCCAAAATTTCAAAATTTTAAATATTTTTATTTGGAATTTGAAAATAATTTATATGCTCTTTTTACTGACTAATAACGCCATTCATTTTAATCTGATATTCCAACTGTCTAAAAAAGTTAACAATCATTGATTTATTTGTTGTATATACAGTTTATTTCCATGACAGTTTTAATGTCACCTAATATTATTTTTAATGTTTCAATTTCTCATTTAAATACATTTTGTGTTGTTTATTTTAATCTGATTCAATCTGTATGTGCAAATGGCTTAGGGAAAAAAAAGGCCATATATGACAAGCCCACAGCTAACATCATGTAGTCAACAGTGAAAAACTAAAAGCTTCTCCTCTAAGATCAGGAACAAGGCAAGGATGCCCATTCTCACCACTCCTATTCAACACAGTACTGGAAGTCCTAGCCAGAGCAATTAGGCAACAGGCCAAGTGCGATGTCTCACGCCTGTAATCCCAGCACTTTGGGAGGCTGAGGCAGGCTGATCACTTGAGGTCAGGAGTTCCAAGACTAGCCTGGCCAACATGATGAAACCCCGTCTGTACTAAAAATACAAAAACTTAGCCAGGCGTGGTGGCGCACGCCTGTAGACCCAGCTATTCAGGAGGCTGAGGTGAGAGAATAGCTTGAACCCTGGAGGCAGAGGGTACAACTCCAGCCTGGGCAACAGAGTGAGACTTCATCTCCTAAATAAATAAATAAATAAAAGGCAACCAAATCAGAAAGAAAAAAAATTACCTCTGCTTGCAGATGATACAATCTTATCTCTAGAAAACTCTAAACACTCCACAAAATAATTGTTAGAATAAACAAATTCACAAAATAACTGTTAGAACTAATAAACAAATTCAGTAAAGTTGCAGGATACAAAATCAACATTAAAAAATTAGTTGTGCCAGGCACGGTGGCTCACGCCTGTAATCCCAGCACTTTGGGAGACCGAGGTGGGTGGATCACCTGAGGTCAGGAGTTCAAGACCAGCCTGGACCACATGGTGAAACCCCGTCTCTACTAAAAATATAAAATATTAGCTGGGCGTGGTGCCGAGCGCCTGTGATCCCAGCTCCTCAGGAGGCTGAGGCAGGAGAATCGCTTGAACCCAGGAGGTGGAGGTTGCAGTGAGCCGAGATCGTACCATTGCACT
>NW_012115733.1:2786478-2786796 GCF_000951035.1 Colobus angolensis palliatus | reverse complement strand
AATAATAATAATAATTTCATAATTCCATTTGCAATAACATTAAAAAGAATAAAATACTTAGGAATAAATTTAAGCAGAGGTGAAAGACATGTACACTGAAAACTACGTAACATTAATTAAAGAAACTGAAGACAATACAAATGAATAGAAAGACATCCTGGGCTTCTGGATTGTTAGACTTAAATTAATATAGTTAAAACGTCTATACTACCCAAAGCAGTCTACGGATTCAATGCAATCCCTATCAAAATCTCAATGACATTTTTTACAGAAATAGAAAAAAAATCCAAAAATCCATATGGATCTACAAAAGGCCCC
>NW_012115733.1:2779143-2785373 GCF_000951035.1 Colobus angolensis palliatus | reverse complement strand
TTTTTGAGACAGAGTCTCACTCTGTCTCCCAGGCTGGAGTGAGGTGGCACAATCTGGGCTCACCGCAACCTCCGCCTCCAGGGTTCAAGCGATTCTCCTGCCTCAGCCTTCCAAGTAGCTGGGATTACAGGCACGCGCCACCAGGCCTGGCTAATTTTTGTATTTTTAGTAGAGACAGGGTTTCACCATGTTGGCCAGGTTGGTCTTGAACTCATGACCTCAAGTGATCCGGCCACTTCAGCCTTCCAAAGTGCTGGGATTACAGGTGTGAACCACTGCATCTGGCTCATTTAAAATATTTTTCTTGGCTGACTCTGGGCACACTGCCTATGAGTTAGCCCTGCTTCTCAAGGAGCAGTACCATTCAAAAAATTAAAATTAAAACAAAAAAGAGAAAAATACACTTAAAATTTTTTTTCTTCTATAATAAATTAACCTTTGTTTACTGTAACTTTTTTACTTTATGGACTTTTTACTTTTTAAAAAACTTTTTGACTCTTTTGTAATAATACTTAGTCTAAAATTAAAGACATTGTATAGTTGTACAAAAATATTTTCTTTCTTTATATCCTTATTGTATTTTTCTATTTTTAAAAATATTTTACATATTGCTTGAGCCCAGGAGTTTGAGACCAGCCTGGGCAACATGGTGAAACCCCATCCCTACAAAAAATTAGCTGGGCATGGTGGTGCACACCTGTAGTCCCAGCTACTAGGGAGACTGTGGTGGGAGGACTGCTTGAGCCCGGAAGATTGAGGCTACAGTGAGCTGAGATCGCACCACTGCACTCCAGCCTGGGTGAAAGAGTGATACCCTGTCTTTCTCTCTGTCTCTCTCTCTCTCTCTCAATCTCTCTCTCTATATATGTATATACTATATACTATCTATAGTATAGATGGTATATTATATAGTATATATACTATATATACACAAAATGGTATACTATATATATATATATTTTTTTTAACATTTTAAATTTTTTAGTTAAAACTGAGACAAACACACACATTAGCCTAGGCCTACACAGGGTCAGGATCAACATCATCACTGTCTTCCACCTCTATATCTTTTCCCACTGGAAGATCTTCAGGGGCAATGACAGGCATGGAGCTGTCATCTCCTAAAACAATGCCTTCTTCTGGAATGTTTTCTGAAGACTTGCCTAAGGGTGTTTTACAGTTAACCTTTTTTTGTATGTAAGAGTACACTCTAAAATAATGATTAAAACTATGGCATAGTAAATACATAAACCAGTAACATAGTTGTTTATTATCATCAAGTATTATGTACTATACATAATTGTATATGTTATCCAGTATTTTTATTTTATTTTATTCTATTCTATTCTACTCTTATTTTATTTTGTTATTTTATTGGAAACAGGGTCTCACTCTATCGACACACTGGAGTGCAGTGGCCCAATCCTAGCTCACTGAAGCCTCAATCTCCTGGGCTCAAGTGATCCTCCCACCTCAGCCTCCTGAGTTGCTGGGATTACAGATGCCTGTCACCATGCCTGGCTACAGTACTTTTATAGGACTGGCAGCACAGTAGGTTTGTTTACACCAGCATCACCACAAACACGTAATGTGTTGTGCTACGGTTAGATTACAGGAATTTTTTTTTTGAGACAGAGTCTCACTCTGCCCAGGCTAGAGTGCAGTGGTGGAATCTCGGCTCACTGCAACCTCTGCCTCCCGGGTTCAAGCAATTCTCCCTGCCTCAGCCTCCCGAGCAGCTGGGATTAAAGGAATGTGCCACCACACTTGGCTAATTTTTGTATTTTTAGTAGAGATGGGGTTTCGCCATGTTGGCCAGGCTGGTTTAGAACTCCTGACCTCAAGTGATTCACCTGTCTCGGGCTCCTATAATCCAAAGTGCTTGGATTATAGGCATGAGCCACGATGCCTGGCCAAATGATAGGAATTTTTCAGCTGTATTATAATCTTATGGGACAACTGTCATATATGTGGTCTGTCATTGAAACATCATCATTTGCTGTATGATTCCACTTATATGGGGTATCCAGAGTAGTCAAACTCATAGAAACAAAACACTAGGATGGTGGTTGCCAGGGCTGGGAGGATGGGGAATGCCAGTTGCTGTTCAATGGGTATAAAGTTTCAGTTATGCATGATGAGTAAGTTTCAGAGAGCTGTTTAGAGCATAGGGCCTACAGTTTATAATACTGTATTGTACACTGAAACCTTTGTTAACTGGGTAGATCTCATGTTAAGTGTTCTTATGAGAGAAAGAGAGGTGGGGGAGGGAGAGAGAGAGAGAAAGAAAGAGAGAGAGAAGGAAGGAAGCAAGGAAGGAAGGAAACAGGAAGGAAGGAAGGAAAGAAGGAAGGAAGGAAGGAGGGACGGAGGAAGGGGGGAGGGAAGAAAGGGAGGGAAGAGGGAAGTAAGGAAGGGAGAGGAGAAAGGAGGGGGGGGAAGGGAAGGAGGGAGAGAGAGAAGAAAGGAAGGAAGGAAGGGAGGGAAGAGGGAGGAGGAGGGAGGGAGGAGGGAAGGAAGCCCAAAACCAGGAGAGAGCAACAGGCATTATCTTGCACCAGTGGCCACAGCAGCACCAACCAGTGTGTGCCTGGAAGATAAGCCCAGGGCTTTGCCTCATGTCAGAGATGAGAAACAAGCACTGGGCATGCTGCTGTCACCACCTTTCTCCTGACCAAAGAGGGGTGACTTCCTCCAAGACGTGCTATCAGAGCGCCAGGTGCCGTGGCTCACACCTGTAATCCCAGCACTTTCGGAGGCTTAGGCAGGCAGATGGCTTGAGCCCAAGAGTTTGAGACCAGCCTGAGAAATTTGGTGAAACCCCATACAAAATGAGCCAGGTGTGGCGTGGTGATGCTCACCTGTAGTCCCAGCTACTTGGGAAGCTGAGGTGGGAGGATCACTTGAGCCCAGGAGGTTAAGGCCACAGTGAACCATGATCACACCACTGCACTTCAGCGTGGGTGAGAGAGTAAGATCCTGTCTTTAAACAAAACAAACAAACAAAAAAAACTGCTATTAGAGTTATAAGAAGCTTTTTCCATGGGTCTTCACAGAGAAATATCTCATTCTCTTGGCTTTAAATATGACTTTCCCAGGCTCTCTCAGATGGACCGTGGTTCCTGTGCTCTTAACCTGTTTCCCTCCAAATCATCGCTATAAACAAGTAAGGTGCAGGCCAAGCTAATTCTTTCTCTCTCTCTCTTTTTTTTTTTTCTTTGAGATGGAGTCTCCCTCTGTAGCCCAGGCTGGAGTGCAGTGGCACAATCTCAGCTCACTGCAATCTCCACCTCCCGGGTTCAAGCAATTCTGCCTCAGCCTCCTGAGTAACTGGGATTACAGGTGCCCGCCACCATGCCTGGCTAATTTTTGTATTTTTAGTATAGACGGGGATTCACCATCTTGGCCAGGCTGGTCTTGAACTCCTCACTTTGTGATCCACCCGCCTTGGCCTCCCAAAGTGCTGAGATTACAGATGTGAGCCACCGCCCCCAGCCAGCTGCACTGTAGCAGGACTAGCTGCAGACAAAACTCCTCAGACACCGGATTAAAGAAGGTAGAAATTTTTTATTCAGCTGGGAGCATCGGCAGACTCATGTCTTAAGAGCCGAGCTCCCCGAAAAAGAAATTCTTGGCCTTTTTAAAGGCTTACAACTTTAAGGGGTCCACATGAAAGGGTCATGATAAATCAAGCAAGCATGGGAAACGTGACTGGGGGATATATGCACCAGCTAACAGAACAAAAAGTTTTACAATGCTTTTTTCATACAGTGTCTGGAATTTACAGATGACACAAGTAGTTTAGGTCAGGGGTTGATGTTATTATTACTTTTTTTAACTCCTAGGGCCGGGTGGTGGTGCCAAAGTTGTCTGGCTATTTATCTTACTTTTGTTTCTAACTTTCTGCTTTCTCTCTTTCCTCCTGTCTTCTGAACTAGGTAAGGTGGGAGGAGGAGTAGTAGTGGTCTCCTTCCTTAGCACCAATTCTTACACCAAGAAGTGATGGAGCACAAGTGCTGCTGGGCTTTAACACCATCATAAACATCTTTTGTTTGTCCCAGGGAAGAAATTCCCAACTCATTCCAAAGGTCTGTGAAAGTCTACCAGTACCCCAAACTGATTTCCTTATCCTCTCAGCAGATGCTGGAAAGCTGGAAGTCTCCTTCCTTCTTCTCACTCTCCTGCTTGACATCTGCACGGCCATTCTTCTTCCTCCCCTTCCCCCCCTTCTCCTTCTCCTTCTTCCTGAGACAGAGTCTCACTCTGTTGCCCAGGCTGGAGTGCAGTCGTGTGTTCTCGGCTCACTGAAACCTCCGCCTCCTGGGTTCAAGCAATTCTTTTGCCTCCACCTCCTGAGTAGCTGGGATTACAGGTGTGCACCACCACAGCAGGCTAATTTTTGTATTTTTAGTAGCAACGGGGTTTCACCATGTTGGCCAGGATGGTCTCGAACCCCTCACCTCAGGTGATCTGCTGCCTCAGCCTCCCAAAGTGCTGGGATTACAGGTATGAGCCACCGCGCCCGGCCCTTTTTATTATTATATATTATTTTTGAGACTGGGTCTCACTCTGTCATCCAGGCTGGAGTGCAGTGGCACGATCACAGCTCACTGCAGCCCTGACCTCTTGGGCGCAAGCAATCCTCCCGCGTCAGCCTCCCAAAGTGCTGGAGTTACAGGCATGAGCTATTGTGCCCAGCCTATCATTTTTACAACATTTGCAATAATTGTGTTTATTCAGGCAGTACAATGTGATGTTTTGATTTATGTACACGTTATAGAGAATCAAGTTAATTAACACACTCGTCACCTCACCAATTTATCATTTTTGTGTGGTGAGAACATTAAAAACCCATTCTTTCTCCTCTGAAGCTCTAGAGGATGGTGTGCCCCTGCTTTCATTTTTAATGAGAAAATCATGTTTATTATTTCATAAAATGATGGCAAGAATAGTTAGACAGTGAGGCTTTGTTAGTTTGTTTAATGTCCTAACTTGGCAAAATTGAAAGGTGGCAACACTCTGCCCCTCTCCCATGCACCATGCATACACACATACGTTTACAGCTAGGTTTTTTTGCAGGGGAGGTAGTATCCATATCATGTATTAATTTTCTTACAATTTCTTTTTTCTTTTCTTTCAGTGATGGGGTGTTGCTCTGTCACCCAGGCTGGAGTGCAGTGACGTGATCATAGCTCACTACAGCCTTGACCTCCTGGCCTCCAGCTATCCTCCCACCTCAGGTTCCCAAGTAGCTGGGAATACAGACGTGCACCACCACACCCAGCTAATTTTTCTTTTTCTTTTTCTTTTTTTGTAGAGACAGGATTTTGCCATGTTGGCCAGGCTGGTCTCGAGCTCCTAGCCTCAAGCCATCCTCCAACCTTGGCCTCCAAAAGTGCTGGGATTATAGGCAATGAGCCACCATGCCCTGCCTAATTTTCTTACAATTTCAAAATGTAAATACTATATCTTAATAATTTATAATGACATCACCAATATTCTCCCTATTGTCTCAAAAAAGTGGCAACCTTTGCAGAAGGGGGGATCTTCTAAAAGAACAAAATGAAAAAAGGTAATAATTCTAACTTGGGTCTTGTGCCGGGCATTGCCTGAAGCAGCCAGAGGCAATCTTTCAGGAATGGAGTGAGGAAGAAACGGGCAGGGAGAGGTAAGCCTGGGGGTTCTGCGGGCAGTAGGAATCTTCAGCTTCTGGGAGCTAAGGGGACTTCTAAGAAAGTGGATGTCCTCTGTTTGACTTTGTTACATTTTCTGCTGTGTGGCCTGGGCTTGTCAGCTTGTCCATTTTCTGCTGTGTGGCCTGGGCTTGTCAGCTTGTCATCTTTCTCCCTTGGCCCTACAAACACAGAGAAACAGAGAAAAGAACAAGAATTTTGGGGACAGTGGGATTAAAACCAGAGGTGACCAAAGGGATATACTGTCTAGGTGGTAGCTACCGTAAGCAGATAATATGCTATTTAACAGTTTAAAAAGTGATGATGAGGCCAGGCACGGTAGCTCGCGCCTGTAATCCCAGCACTTTGGGAGGCCGAGGTGGGTGGATCACCTGAGGTCAGGAGTTCAAGACCGGCCTGGCCAGCATGGTAAAACTCTGTCTCTACTAAAAATACAAAAAATTAGCCGGGCATGGTGGCATGTGCCTATAATTCCAGCTACTTGGGAGGCTGAGGCAGGAGAATCGCTTGAACCTGGGAGGCAGAGGTTGCAGTGAG
>NW_012115733.1:2775972-2777828 GCF_000951035.1 Colobus angolensis palliatus | reverse complement strand
TTTTTAGTAGAGACGGGGTTTCACCGTGTTAGCCAGGATGGTCTCGATCTCTTGACCTCGTGATCCGCCCGTCTCAGCCTCCCAAAGTGCTGGGATTACAAGCTTGAGTCACCGCACCCGGCCAATTTTTGTATTTTTAGCAGAGATGGGGTTTCACCATGTTGGCCAGGCTGGTCTTGAACTCCTAACCTTGTGATCCACCCATCTTGGCCTCCCGAAGTGCTGGGATTACATACATGAGCCTCCGTGCCCGGCCAATTTTTGTATTTGTAGTAGAGATAGGGTTTCACACCGTTTTTCTCACAGCTGGGATTACAGCTGTGAGCCACCTCACCCGGCCCCATTCTTTGCTTTCTACTCTTTCTTAACCCTGTTCCCAAAATGTACACATCTGTGGCTCGAATATGTTAAAGGGAAGTAGCTTTCCACTTCTGTATTGGTTCATTCCGACTCTGCTTTTTCTTGCACCTGTGCTCTTCTTTTAAAAATGTTTTTGAGTGTTTTTATTTAACACTAATACACGTTGGATTTGGCCAAATAGATGTCTTTTCATCCCTGTGCCCCTCTGCAATGATACATTTCTGGAGAGGAGAGGCCAGGCAGGTTTCATTATCCTTACACATTACCTGGCAAGCTGCCAAGTGCAACAGGTATTTAATACATATTTTTTTAAAAACAATCTCTCATGTCTTTGGAATCATTGGGAACTACAACCAAGTATGCAGTAGAAGTCAGTGGCTGATGAAGTACCTATAATGCATGCTATTTCTATAGGGAAGATTCCAAACGTATGTCAATTGCTAGTAAAGGAACTGATAGAGGCCAGGCATGGTGTGGTTCATGCCTGTAATCCCAGCACTTTGGGAGGCCGAGGCAGGTGGATTGCTTGAGCCCAGGAGTTCAAGATGTAGCCTGGGCAACATAGTGAGATTCCGTCCCTACTAAAATTACAAAAATTAGCCACATGTGGTGGCTTACACCTGTAGTCTCAGCTACTCAGGAGGCTGAAGTGGATCGCCTGATTCCATGAGTTCAAGACCACTCTGGGCAACATAGGGAGCCCTCATCACTACCAAAAATAAAAAAAATTATCTGGGTGTGGTGGCTCATGCCCATGGTCCCAGCGACTTAGGAGGCTGAGATGGGAGGATTGCCTGAGCCAAGGAGGTCGAGGCTGCAGTGAGCTGAGATCATGCCACTGCACTCCAGCCTGGGTCACAGAGTGAAAGCCTGTCCCAAAAAAATAAAACAACGAAATCATGAGCTAAACCAAGTACAAAATTAATAAATATAAAGATTAAAAATAAAAATAAAATAAAGGAATGGATAGAAAGGATGAATTGTCAACAAGATCCCAATATGTTTTCCCTTCTGATTTCAAATATCTACTTCAGTTATTCATTTTACCCAGAGGGTGGCAGCAGGAGTCTCTTCTATCGCCCAGGCGTTGCCAAGAGGCAACTTTCAGGTCACTCTGACATGAGCTAACAGATGCAGTTTCTGGTTAGAGAGCACTTAGCCTCAGCTTGGATAGATTTATGCCATTTCCTCTCCCTTACAGGGTTGGGGGGAAAGGCTGCGTGCGGCCTCAGGAAACCCTGGGGAGCAGCGGGGATCCTCCCCAGCTGTCGCCCAATTAGAAAGCCAGTGATTTAACAGAAGTCCAAGAAGACTCACAGGGCCAGGCCTGGGGTTCTCTTTGTTCTACCTTTTTTCCCATGCTGAGAAATGAAAGAGAAAAACAGTGCATGACAAGAATTAATGGTGTTAGGCTGGGCGCGTTGGCTCAAGCCTGTAATCCCAGCACTTTGGGAGGCCGAGACGGGCGGATCACGAGGTCAGGAGATCGAGACCAT
>NW_012115733.1:2773281-2775142 GCF_000951035.1 Colobus angolensis palliatus | reverse complement strand
AGAATGGTGTGAACCTGGGAGGCGGAGCTTGCAGTGAGCCGAGATCGCGCCACCGCACTCCAGTCTAGGCGACAGGGCGAGAGTCCGTCTCAAAAAAAAAAAAAAAAATCATAATCTTGTTTATAATCTCAGGATGCCAATATGCCCAAAATGACTTTGGAATCATTGTTTTGAAATTTCATCTTTTTTTTAAGACTTTATTTTTTAGAGCAGTTTTAGGTTCATGGCAAAATTGAGCAGAAAGTGCAGAAATTTCCCAGATAACTCCTGCCCCTACACACCCACAACCTCTGTCACTATCACCACCCCTAACCACAGCCTTACAGTTGTTGCAATTGATGAACCTTGCAATTGACACATCATCACCCAAAGTCCATAGTTTATATTATGATTCACTCTTGTGTTGTACATTTTATGGGTTTTGACAAAGATACAATGACACATATCCATCATTGCGGTATCATACAGAGTAGTTTCACTGCCCTAAAAATCCTCTGTGCTCCACTTATTTATCTCTCCTTCCCCCCAACTCCTGTAAACCACTGATCTTTTTACTGCCTCCATAGTTTTGCCTTTTCCAGAATGTCATATAGTTGGAATCATACAGTATGTAGCCTTTTCAGATTGGCTTCTTTCACTTAGTATATTAGTCTGTTCTCATGCTGCTGATAAAGACATACCCAAGACTGCGTAATTTATAAAGAGGTTTAATGGACTCACAGTTCCACGTGGCTGGGGAGGCCTCACAATCATGGTGGAAGGTGAAAGGCACGTTTTACATGGTGGCAGATAAAAGAGAATGTGTACCAAGCAAAAGGGTTTTCCCCTTACGAAACCATCAGATTTTGTGAGACTTATTCACTACCATGAGAACAATATGAGGGAAACTGACCCCCATGATTCAGTTATCTCCCACTGGGTCTCTCCAACAACACGTGGGAATTATGGGAGCCATAATTCAAGATGAGATTTGGGTGGGGACACAGCCAACCGTATCACTTAGTAATATGCATTTAAGTTTCCTCCATTTTTTTTTTTTTTTTTTTCTGAGACAGAGTCTCGCTCTGTCACCCAGGCTGGAGTGCAGTAGAGTGATCTTGGCTCACTGCAACCTCTGCCTCCTGGGTTCAAGCGATTCTCTCCTGCCTCGGCTTCCTGAGTAGCTGGGATTACAGGCGTGCGCAACCACGCTCAACTCATTTTTAGGAGACACGGGGTTTCACCATGTTGGCCAGGCTGGTCTCAAACTCCTGACCTCAAGTGATCCACCCGCCTCCACTTAAGTGCTAGGATCACAGGCATTGAGCCACCACGCTTGGCCTCTTCCATGTCTTTTTATGGCTTGGTAGCTCAGTTCTTTTTCTCACTGCATAATATTTCACTATCTGGATGTACCAGTTTATTTATCCACTCACCTACTAAAGGACATTTCGGTTGCTTCCATGTTTTCGCAATTATGAATAAAGCTGCTACAAACGCATGAACCCGGGAGGCGGAGCTTGCCGTAAGCCAAGATTGCACCACTGCACTCCAGCCTGGGTGACAGAGCGAGACTCCGTCTTTTTTTTTTAAAAAAAAAGCTGCTATAAACATTACTGTGTGTAGATTTACGTGGGGACATAAGTTTTCAAGTCATTTGGGTAAATATCAAGGAATGCAATTGCTGGATGGTAGAGTATGTTTAGTTTTGTAAGAAGCCACCGAACTGTCTTCCAAAGTAGCTGTGCCATTTTGCATTCCCAGGAATGAGAGTTTCTGTTGCTCCACATCCTCGACAGCATTTGGTGTTGTCAGTGTGTTGGGTTTTCACCATTCTTTTTTTTTTTTTTTTGAGACGGAGTCTCGCTCTGTCGCCCAGGCT
>NW_012115733.1:2771286-2772816 GCF_000951035.1 Colobus angolensis palliatus | reverse complement strand
AGAGATGGGGTTTCACCGTGGTGGTCAAGCTGGTCTCGAACTCCTGATCTCGTAATCCATCCACCTCAGCCTCCCAAAGTGCTGGGATTACAGGCATGCACCGCCACACCCAGCTAATTTTGTATTTTTAGTAGAGACAGCGTTTCTCTAGTGTTGGTCAGGTTGGTCTCAAACTCCCAACCTCAGGTGATCCACCTGCCTCGGCCTCCCAAAGTGCTGGGATTAGAGGCATGAGGCACCGTGCCCAACCTCACTGTTGCTTTAATTTGCAAGTCTCTAATGACATATGATGTTGGGCATCTTCATATGCTTATTTGCCATCTGTCCACCTTCTTTGGTGAGGTGTCTATTCAGGCCTTTTGCCCATTTTTTAATCAGGTTGCTCATTTTCTTACTGTTGAGTTTTAAGAGTTCTTTGCAATTTTGGATAATAGTCATTTATCAGATACCTCTTGCAAATATTGTGGCTTGTCATTTCATTCACTTTTTTGTGGGGAGGGGGGAACGGAGTCTCTCACTCTGTCACCCAGGCTGGAGTGCAGTGGTGCAATCTCGGCTCACTGCAACCTCTGCCTCCTGGGTTCAAGCAGTTCTCCTGCCTCAACTTCCGAGTAGATGGGATTACAGGTGCGCACTACCACACCTGGCTATCATCTCATTCTCTTGATCATCTCCTTTTCTTAAATCAAAAAGTGAGCAATTTCTTTGCAGTTAGAACAACATTTCTGTTGGCAGTGTGTGGTGGTAAAGAGGGGGACTCTGGAGTTAGCTTGGATTTGAATTCCAGTTGTGCCACTTACTAGCTGTGCCAGTTACTGAATGTCTCTGTGCTGCACTTTCCTCATCTTTAAAATGGGGATATGAGCTGGGCGTGGTGGTTCATGCCTGTAATCTCAACACTTTGAAAGGTAGAGGCAGGCGGATTGCTTAAGATCAGGAGTTCAAGACCAGCCTGGGCAACATGGCAAAATCCCATCTCTACAAAAAATACAAAAATTAGCTGGGTGTGGTGGTGCACACCTGTAATCTCAGCTACTTGGGGGACTGAGGTGGGAAGATCACTTGGGCCCAGGAAGAGGAGGCTGCAGTGTGTGGAAATCGTGCCATTGCACTCCAGCCTGGGTGACAGAGTGAGACTCTGTTTTGAAATTAAATAAAATAAAATGGTGATAATACCAGTGCATACCTCAGAGGGTTGCTGCGAAAATTAAGTCAATTAATATAATTAGTATAAGAGATTTAAAGCAGTTTCTGCAATATTTATTATTAAATTATTTTATTAGAACAAAAGATATAGTTTGTACAGTGGCAAAGACATGCATGAAAAGCAATGGTAGACATTTCTGACATGAAGGGCATGCTTTGGCAGCCTTTTAAGATCATTCTTCTTCTAGGCCGGGCGCAGTGGCTCAAGCCTGTAATCCCAGCACTTTGGGAGGCCGAGACGGACAGATCACGAGGTCAGGAGATCGAGACCATCCTGGCTAACACAGTGAAACCCCGTCTCTACTAAAAAATACAAAAAACTAG
>NW_012115733.1:2767214-2771236 GCF_000951035.1 Colobus angolensis palliatus | reverse complement strand
AGAGACAGGGTTTTGCCATGTTGGCCAGGCTGGTCTCGAACTCCTGACCTCAGGTGATCCACCCACCTCAGCATCCCAAAGTGTTGGGATTACAGGCATGAGCCACTGCACCCAGCCATTTTGTACCATTTTCTCTGTTTCCTTTAGTCCCAGGCAGCAGTGCCACTTCCAGTACAATTCCATCTCTACTGCTGCTTTGTTGAGATGGTTAATGAAGTCTGCAGTTCACATTCACAGTAACCTCCTTGTCAAATAGTCCAGCAGACCCTTAGTGTTCTCGTCCAAACATGCTTTGTCAGGTTTTGTAACACGGACAGGGACAGGCCGAGAATTTTCCAGACCCACTGAGGGAGCAATGTCACCCTCAGAGCTAGGGTAAGGTTTCAGTTCTGGTTCCTTTTTGCATTAACAATTCTGTTTTCAATTCATATCTCTCTTCTCAAATTTTACTATAAGCAGTCAGGAAGAACCAAGCCTCTCCTGTCAACACTTTGCTTAGAGATCTCCTCAGCTAAATCTCCATTTCACTGTTCACAAGTCCTACCCTCCACAAAACACTAAAACGTAAACACAATTCAGCCAGGTTATTTGCTACTTTATAACAAGGATCACCTTTTCTCCATTGTCCAATAACACATTCCTCATTTCTATCTGAGACATCAGAACAGCCTTTAACCACCCATATTTCTACCACCAATCTGTTCATGATTACTTACGTATTCTTTAAGAAAGCAGAAGCTTTCTCTACAGCTCTCCTCATTTCTTTCTGACTGCTCACCAGAATCACCTTTAAAGATCCATTCAATAGCAATATAGGATTTTTCTTTTTTTCTTTTTTTTAGATGGAGTCTTGCTCTTTTGCCCAGTCTGGAGTGCAGTGGAGCAATCTTGGCTCGCTACAACCTCCACCTCCTGGATTCAATCAATTCTCCTGCCTCAGCCTCCTGAGTAGCTGAGATTACAGGTGTGCACCACCACGTCCGGCTAATTTTTTTTTGTATTTTTGGTAGAGATGGGGTTTCACCGTGGTGGTCAAGCTGGTCTCGAACTCCTGATCTCGTAATCCATCCACCTCAGCCTCCCAAAGTGCTGGGATTACAGGCGTGAGCCATGACGCCCGGCCCAGGTTTCCACTTTTGTTAGGAAGGTGTTACAGTTATCAGGACTGGGGATGGATATGTATATTAATCGTGTTTTTTAATTTTCTGTATTTCATGATGCTTTGACATCTTGGGGCCTTGCTAATCTTGAAGAGAGTGTCCCTCCGAGGGCTAATTCCTACAGAACTTGACTCTGAGAGTGCTTTTGATATACAAACCAACAATCATGAGACCATACCCAAACCATCTCCTTTTTCTAACTCTCACACACCAGCCAATATTCTCCCTCCAGGGCCAGGTACTGAACAACTAGGGGCCACCCTGTAACCCACCAAAATCATTCAAACTATCCAGTCCTAAGGTTTCTCAGCTTGCCAGTCCTGTCTCATCCATTCCTTCCCACAAAACCTACAATAAAGGCTCTGGCCCATGCTTTCTCCTCACTCCTGACTCCTGACTGACCCTGGTGCCTCCCATGTGGCCCTTGCATGGCCATGGCTTGGCAAGCCCCCTCCTCATGAGAACTGTGGGTAACAAACTATCTTTTCAATGGCAGTTGCCTCCTGATCTGCTGGGCTCACCGTGCCTCAATTTTTAAAGATTCTTGGTTATATTTTAAAACAATCTAACCCCAAGTGCTAACTCTGGTGGCTGCTTAACAGCTGTCCTGAGTGAGGGATGAGAAAAATCTTCAGGTTGAGTCAAAATATCAATGTCTGCCCTGAGCATGGGTGTGAGGAATAAAGATGTGAGAGAAAGTGTTTGTCCTCCCTGACACAGATGATCTCTAGGGGCCCTTCCAGCTCTAATATCTAAGCATTTTAGAAAGTACTTCAAGACTGGGAACAGTAGCTCATGCCTATAATCCCAGCACCTTGGGAGGCTGAGGTGGGCAGATTCCTTGAGGTCAGGAGTTCGAGACCAGCCTGGGCAACATGGCAAAACCCCCATCTCTACTCAAAATACAAAAATTAGCCAGGCATGGTGCCACATGCCTGTAATCCCGGCTACTCAGGTGGCTGAGGCAGGAGAATCTCTTGAACCCAGGAGGTGGAGGCTGCAGGGAACTTAGATCACACCACTGAACTCCAGACTGGGCAACAAAGCAAAACTCTGTCTCAAAAAAAACAAAGAAAGGAAGAAGAGGAAGAGGAGGGAGGAGGAAGGATCTGAGCTAGCACACTCAGCCCCTTGCCAAGTGATGCCCTGCACTGTCTCAGGACTCTTCAGAGTCCTCACCAGCAAAAAGGCCCCCACCAGATGTAGTCCCTTGACCTTGGACTTCTCAGCCCCCACAACTGTAAGAAAGAAATTCATTTTCTTTAAAATTACCCAATTTCAGGTATTCTGTTATAAGCAACAGAAAATGGACTAAGACAGGAAAACACAAACATTCAGTCCATTGCTTTCCAACACCTGACTGCTCCTGACAATTCATGTGCTTCTCACATACAAAATACATTCAATTCCATCCAAACATCCCCCCAAATCTTAACTCATTCCAGCATGAATTCTAAAGTCTAAAGCCAAAAGTCTCATCTAAAGATCATCTAAATCAGGTATGGGTGAGACTCACCCTGAAGCAAAATTCCTCTCCAGCTGCAAACCTGTAAAAGAAACCAAACAAAGTATTTGCTTCCAAAATACAATGATGGGACACACGGAGGGTCTACAGACATTCCCATTCCAAAAGGGAGAAACAGGGAAGGAAGATAAGGTGACAGGTCCCAAGCAAGTCCAAAACCTAGCAAAGGAAGTTCTGTGAGATCTTGAGACTCAGGTAATCCTCTTTGGCTTAAAGCTTTGCCTCCAGACCTACTGGGGTATCAGTCCCACATGCCAGACCCACTGAGGGGGCAATGTCACCCTCACAGTGAGAGACAGGACTAACTGGATTTCCTAGGCCAACTAAGAATCCCTAAGCCTAGCTGGGAAGGTGACCACGTCCACCTTTAAACATGGGGCTTGCAACTTAGCTCACACCTGACCAATCAGGGAGTAAAGAGAGCTCACTAAAATGCTAATTAGGCAAAAACAGGAGGTAAAGAAATAGCCAATCATCTATCACCTGAGAGCACAGCGGGAGGGACAATGATTGGGATGTAAACCCAGGCATTTGAGCCAACAACAGCTACCTTCTTTGGGTCCCCTCCCTTTGTATGGGAGCTCTGTTTTCACTCTGTTAAATCTTGCAACTGCACTCTCTTCTGGTCCATGTTTGTTACGGCTGGAGCTGAGCTTTCATTCCCCACCCACCACTGCTGTTTGCCGCTGTCATAGACCTGCCGCTGACTTCCATCCCTCCGGATCCAGCAGGGTGTCCGCTGTGCTCCTGACCCAGCGAGGTGCCTATTGCCGCTCCTGATCAGGCTAAAGGCTTGCCATTGTTCCTGCACGGCTAAGGGCCTGGGTTCATCCTAATCGAGCTGAACACTAGTCACTGGGCTCCATGGTTCTCTTCCGTGACCCACGGCTTCTAATAGAGCTATAACACTCACCGCATGGCCCAATATTCCATTCCTTGGAATCCATGAGGCCACGAGGCTTGCCACCATCTTGGAAGCAACCCGCCACCATCTTGGGAGCTCTGGGAGCAAGGACCCCTGGTAACAACAGTTTGGCAGCACTGCTCCTGCTGCGGTTCTCTGTCAGGGCAGGGGTTGTAGCCTCAGGGTTCTGCTGGGGGCCTCCATCCCCACTGCTCTACCAGGCATTGGTCTTACCCTTTGAAATGGAGGTGGAGGCCAGGCACAGTGGCTCACACCTGTAATCCCAGCACTTTGGGAGGCTGAGGTAGGCAGATCATGAGGTCAGGAGATCGAGGCCATCCTGGCTAACATGGTGAAACCCCATCTCTACTAAAAATACAAAAAATTAGCCGGGTGTGGTGGCAGGCGCCTGCAGTCCCAGCTACTTGGGAGG
>NW_012115733.1:2764596-2765369 GCF_000951035.1 Colobus angolensis palliatus | reverse complement strand
GGTGATGAATGCCTGTAATCCCAGCTAGTTGGGAGGCTAAGGCAGAAGAATCACTTGAACCTGGGAAGCAGAGGTTGCAGTGAGCAGAAATCGTGCCACTGCACTCCAGCCTGGGTGACAGAGTGAGATTCTGTCTCAAAAAATAACAAATAAAAATAATTTTAAAAAGAAGCTTAACCAGTTCACAGTTCTGGAGGCTGGGAAGTCCAAGAGCATGGTGCTAGCATCATATGAGGCCTTCATGCTGCATCATCCCATCATGGGTAGACAGAAGGGCAAGAGGGTGCATGCGAGAGACAGCTCACTTTTATAACAAAGCTACTCCCACAATAACAGCATTAGTCCATTCATGAGGGTAACAGCCCCATGACCTAATGTCTTCTTAAAGACCCCACCTCTCAATACTGTTACGATGGCAACTAAAGGTCAACATGAGTTTTGGAGGAAACATTCAAACCACGGCCCTCTTCCAGCCTCTAGTCATTACAGAGTTACAAGGCCACTTCCACATTTTTAGGTATTCGTTACATAGCACCCCTCACTTCTCAGTACCAATTTCTGTCTTAGTCAGTTCTGACTGGTATAACAAAGTACCATAGACTGGGTGGCTTATAAACAACAGAAATTTATCTCTTAACAGCTCTGGTTAGAAGTCTGACATTACGGTGCCAGCATGGTCAGGTTCTGGTAAGGGCCCTGTTTAGGGTTGCAGACAGCTAAATTTTCATTGTATCCTCACATTGTGGAAAGAACTCTCTGGGGTTATTTTATTC
>NW_012115733.1:2761967-2764308 GCF_000951035.1 Colobus angolensis palliatus | reverse complement strand
CCTCCCAAAGTGCTGGGATTACAGGCTTGAGCCACCGCGCCCAGCCATGTGTGCTGTTTTAAGCTGCTAAGTTCTAGGCAGTTTGTTACACATCAATACATGGCTAATACAAAGATTTTTTTTTTCTGTGACAACTATTTTATCATATGGAGAGGCAAAGGTGGCACAGACTCTACAATCAGCCAAACGTGGTTATCTCTTGCCCTGGGCAGGTTAGGTAATCTCTGAGCTCAGTCTTCTCACTTGTAGATCTTTTTCTTTTTTTTTCTTTTTTTTTTTTTGAGATGGAGTCTTACTCTGCAATCCAGGCTGGAGTGCAGTAGCGTGATCTCGGCTCACTGCAAGCTCTGCCTCCCGGGTTCATGCCATTCTCCTGCCTCAGCCTCCCGAGTAGCTGGGATTACAGGCGCACACCACCATGCCCGGCTAATTTTTGTATTTTTAGTAGAGACAGGGTTTCGCCATGTTGGCCAGGCTGGTCTTCAACTCCTGGCCTCAGGTGATCCACCTGCTTCGGCCTCCCACAGGGCTGGGATTACAGGCGCGTGCCACTGCACCCAGCCTGGGGTCCCTTTTATAAGGGCACCAATCCCATTCATGAGGGCTCCACTGTCATGACTTAATCACCTCCCAAAGGTCCCATCTTCTAATACGATTACATTGGGGGTTAGGATATCAACATGTTTGGGGAGACACAAACATTCAGTCTCTTGCAGAGCCCTTTACCTTCTGCAAATAAAACTGCTTCCAGTACACCCAAAGCCATACTAAAACTTCTTTCTTTAGCACTATTCATATTCTCTTTTCCTGGAAGTCAGTACTTAATAGAGTCGTCCTCCTTCATGGACTCCACACTTCTCTCTCTCTCTGTCTCTCTCTCTGAGACAGGGTCTCACTCTGTCACCCAGGCTGGAATGCAGGGGCAAGATCACAGCTCACTGAAACCTCCACCTCCCAGGGCTCAAGTGATCTTCCCACCTCAGCCTCCTGAGTAGCTGGGACTACAGGCATGTGCCACTGTGCCTGGCTAATTTTTGTATTTTTTGCAGAGAGGGGGTTTCACTATGTTGCCCAGGTTGATCTTAAATTCCTGGGCTCAAGCTGTCTTCCTACCTCAGCCTCCCAAAGTACTGGGATTATAGGCATGAGCCACTGTGCCTAGCCATATATCCTTCTCTCTCTTATCCTACTCCAGTCTGGCTTTGGTCCCCACTTGTTCACTGACATTCCTCTCTGTGACATGATGAGTTCTCTGTGGGCACACTGAGTTTGAGGTGTCAAAGCACATAAAAATGGAAAGGTCTACTAGGCAGTTGTTTATGTGGTCCAACTCTCTTTTGGTTCATATTTGCTTGGTATATCTTTTTCCATCCCTCTATTTTCAACCTTTCTTTGTGGTTTTATTCTAAGCATGTTTCCTGTCACAGATCTACAGTTGAATTAACAACAACAACAAATCCAAACTGATAACCTCTGTTTTGAACAGGCACGTAATCATTTATATTTATTTTGATTAATTATGTATTGGGACTTATTTCTACCATCTTACGTTTGCTGTTTACTACCCGTTCCCCCTCATCCTTTTCCATTATGTTAGATGGATAAAGTTTTTGAAATTGCCCCATTACACATTTTATTTTTTCCTTTGCTGGTTCTGAAATTATAGATGGTATTTCTCCTCATTTAGTGGTTTCCATTAATTTTTAAAGTTCCTGAATCTCATGCTTCCAGTATCAACATGCCTAACCAGCAGGGCCTCCATTAATTTTTAAATATATGTTCTAAATTATAAATTTAAGAGCCAGGCACAGTGGCTCACACCTGTAATCCCAGTGACTTTGAAGGCTGAGTTGGGAGGATCGTTTGAGGCCAGGAGTTTAAGACCAAACTGGGTAACACAGAGAGATCCCATCTCTACAATTTTTTTTTTTTTCAATGAGCCAGGTGTGGTGGCACATGCCTGTAGTCCCAACTACTTGGGAGGTTGAGGTGGGAGGATCCCTTGAGCCCAGGAATTTGAGGCTATAGTGAGCTAGGATTGTAGCACTGCACTCCAGCCTGGGTAACAGAGTGAAACAAATAAAAACTATTTATGTTTCTATAAATTTACATACATATATAAATATTAAAAATATATTAAGCCAGCTGTAGTGGCACACACTTGTAGTCCCAGCTACTTGGGAGGCTAAGCTGGCAGGATTTCTTGAGCCTAGGAGTTCGAGGCCAGCCTAGGAAACATGAGACCCCATTTCTTTAAATATATATATATATATATATATATATACACACACACACACATATATATATCACATTTTCTTTAACCATTCTGATATATATATGT
>NW_012115733.1:2751770-2759921 GCF_000951035.1 Colobus angolensis palliatus | reverse complement strand
CTGAAGGTTTGTTGAAACCTTTGGAATGCCTCATTCACAAGTTCATTCATTCATGTACTCACTCATCCAACAGCATTTATTTATTTTTTTTTTTTTGAGACAGGGTCTCACTCTGTCTCACTCCAGGCTGGAGTGCAGTGGCATGATCTCGGTTCACTGCAAATTCCGCTTCCCAGGCTCAAGCGATTCTCATGTCTCAGCCTCCCAAGTAGCTGGGACTATAGGCGTACACCACCCCCCCGGCTACTTTTTGTATTTTCAGTAGAGATGAGGTTTTGCCATGTTGGCCAGGCTGGTCTCGAACTCCTGGCCTCAAGTGATCCACCCACACCTCAGCCTCCCAAAGTGCTGCAATTATAGGCCTCACTTGTACATCTAAGCTAACAACGCCTGCCTTGCATATGAGCTTTTCGGATTATTAATAAGGTTGAAGAGGGCATGGCACACAGTAGGTCATCATCTTTATGACCTCCATTCTTATAAATCTGATGCTCATTCCAATTTCAGTGTTCTGGGTTCTGGAATACAAAAGTCCCCACCACTAAAACTTTATCATGAAGATTTCACTCAGTCCATTGTGTGATAGTATTCATAAAGCACCTGAAAGTACTACCTCCCAAATGAGTATCTCCCGTTCTCAAAGTCAGTGCCACACATAGACTCTAATATAACCATGGTACAGGGAATGGTGAATTAGACCTGGAGCCTCTCAATGGCCTGCCATCCAATATTAAATCATGCTGAAAATCTTTTTTTTTTTTTTACTAAGACAAAAACACAATCAAAGAATCATTGCGGTTTCTATGTGAATGAACTGCATATGAAATCCTCTCTGAACAGCAGTGGCTCATATCTGAGAGGGCAGAAGGATGTGAGAACATCTACATTACTAGATCTTCATGAATGCACTGCTGAAGTCTGGCTTCTCCCTGTACTAAATCTCACTGTAATTTTGTGTCTGCTCATGGAAGCTGCATTCACAAATAGTATGTTATGCATATACACAGACTTACACAGACAACCTTTGCAGATAAAAAGCAAATCCATGCCAATAATAAACAAAATGAACACAAAATCTATTAGTCTTAGATTACCTTCTAAACCTTACATTCTCTTATTTCATTTTTAATTTTTTCTAATTTTTAATTTTTTTTATTTTCCTGCTCTCCTCAGCTGCTCATAATTTGTATTTTTAGAGACAGGGTCTCATGCTGTCACCCAGGAGTGTAGTGGCCTGACCATGGCTCATTGCAGCCTCGACCTCCTGGGCTCCAGTGATCCTCCTACCTCAGTTTCCTGAGTAACTGGGATTACAGGTGTGCACCAACATGCCTGGCTAATTTTTGTATTTTTAGTGGAGACAGGGTTTTGCCATGTTGGCCAAGCTGGTCTCGAACTCCTGGCCTCAAGTGATCTGCTCGCCTCAGCCTCCTAAAGTGCTGGGATTGCAGGTGTGAGCCACCGTGCCAGGCCTATGTTTATTATTTATATATTTTTACATTGAATATGCATACCTTTTCTTACATTCTTGTATTTCGTACACATAATGGTCAGCAGCCTGTATATACTACCCTGGATCTTTTTTTTTTTTTTTTTTGAGACGGAGTTTCACCCTTGTTGCCCAGGCTGGAGTCCAATGGTGCGGTCTCGGCTCACTGCAACCTCCACCTCCCGGGTTCAAGCGATTCTCCTGCTGGGATTACAGGTGTGAGCCACCGCACCCAGCCTTACCCTGGGTATTTTAGAACAATTACAGACAGTAAATACTATCAATCTATACCTATATCTACATATCTTAAGAATTTTATAAAAAATGATCAAAAGAGAATTATCTCCTTTTTCCTTCTAATTCAGATCTTGAGTTGCACTGTTGAAGCAATGTGCCAAAATTGCTTTTATTTTCCTAAATTAAAAGATGTGATATTATCTATTCTTATCCGCAAAGGGAAAAAATAATTTATTACAGAAGAAAAAGCGACATAAAAACATAGGATGGTAGGCTGGGCGTGGTGGCTCACACCTGTCATCCCAGCACTTTGGGAGGCCAAGGCAGGCAGATCACCTGAGGTCAGGAGTTCGAGACCAGCCTGGCCAACATGGTGAAATTCCATCTCTACTAAAAATACAAAAATTAGCCAGGCATGATGGCAGATGCCTGTAATCCCAGCTACTCGGGAGGCTGAGGCAGGAGAAACACTTGAAGCCGGGAGGCGGAGGGTGCAGTGAGCTGAGATCACGCCACTGCACTCCAGCCTGGGTGACAGAGCAAGACTCCATCTAAAAACAAAACAAAACAAGCAAAAAAAATAAAATGGTCCTTTTCCTTTCAGGATTGCAAAGAGAACATAAAGAATTAAGCTGCATACTTTCCTAAAATCCTGAAACAGAAACCTTTCTCCAAAGTTCTAATTCTACTCCCTCTAGACAGTCATCCTCCCAGCTCACCCAGCTGGCTGCCCAGTCAGTGACTAAGAGCAGAGCTGTTTTGGCTCAGGCTGAAGTTAATCTGTGCCTTGGGCAGAGACAAACTGTTGGTGCCTCTAAGAGTGAAATCCTAACTTATTAGACCAGAAAACTCTTCTGAATAAGGGTCTGCAAGACAAACAGGTTGCCATAGACATTTATGAGGAAACAGCCATTAGCACACCCATATGATACATTTTGCTCCATCTTTTTTTTTTTTTCTGAGACATAGCCTTATTCTGTCACCCAGGCTGGAGTGCAGTGGCATGATCTCGGGTCACTGCAACCTCCGCCTCCCAGGTTCAAGTGTTTTCCTGCTTCAGCCCCCCAAGTAGCTGGGACTACAGATGTGCACCACCACGCTCAGCTAATTTTTGTATTTTTAGTAGAGACGGGGTTTCACCATGTTGGCCAGTTTGGTCTCGAACTCCTGGCCTCAGATGATCTGCCCCACTTGGCTTCCCAAATTGCTGGGATTACAGGCAAGAGCCACTGCGTCTGGCCTCACTTTGCTCTATCTTCTAGTCTGGTTTCCCCAGGCACTGTGGAGGGAAAACAAATGTGAGTCACTGTTCCTGTCCTCCAACTGCTTCCTGCCTCTTTGGGGAGCTCAGTCCTGTACTGTCCAAAGAGAAGACTACCAGCCTGGGCAACATAGCAAGACACCACCTCTACAAAAAATTTTTTAGAAATTAGCTGGGCATGGTGGCGCACACCTATATTCATGACTACGTGGGAAGCTGAGGCGAGAGGATCACTTGAGCCCAGGAGTCTGAGACTACAGTGGGGTATCACAACACTGCATGCCAGCCTGGGTGACACAGCAAGACCCGTCTCAAAAAAATAAAAATAAATAACAAAGGGGGACTAGCAGAGCCACGTGGGAAGTAGTAAGTCACTTTTAGTAATAGCTACTTGTAATTAATCACTTCACAAATCAAAGTAGTTCATATTTAGCCTACTCATCAGCATCTGACTATAAAGGTATCAGGCCAGAGTCTCCATTTCATAACTTACATTAAAGTGATTGTTCTCAGCCGGGCATAGTGGCTCACACCTGTAATCCCAGCACTTTGGGAGGCCAAGGCGGGAGGATCATTTGAGGTTAGGAATTCGAGACCAGCCTGGCCAACATGGCGAAATCCTGTCCCCATTAAAAATACAAAAAAAAAAAAATTAGCTGGGTGTGGTGGCGCGTGCCTATAGTTCCAGCTACTAGGGAGACTGAGGCAGGAGAATTGCTTGAACCCAGGAGGCAGAGGTTGCAGTGAGTCAAGATCATACCACTGCACCCAGCCTGGGCGAGAGAGAGCAAGACTCTGTCCAAAAAAAAAAAAAGAGAAAACAAAACAAAAAAAACCACCACCAAAGTGATCATTCTCATGTTTGAATTGGAAAATTAATTTGGACTAACCAAACTTTAGTTGCCTCCTTCTCGAATGACATCAGTTCACTTCCCTTCCTTCAGCTGCCCTCCCTCCCTCCTCTTAGGCCATTTGGGCTGCCAAAACAAAATATGATAGGCTGACTAGCTCATAAATGACAGAACTGTGAGAAACAGTTCCAGAGCCTGGGAAATTCACATTTGAGGTGCCGCAGATTCAGTGTCTGGTGAGGGCCACTTTCTGGGTCACAGTTGGTGCCTCCTCGTTGTGTCCTCACATGGTGGAAGAGGCAAGGGAACTCTCTGGGTCCTCTTCTCACTGATGTCACTCACTAATCATCGTTCAAGGCCCCACCTCCTAATATGACTATATTGGGAATAAGTTTTCAAGGTACTACTTCTGGAGGGACACAGACATTCAGATAAATAGCACTGCCCTCTCTCAATTCCTTGAGCATTGCTCACCTCTCCTCCAGCCCAGGGCATACTGCATGACCATCAGTTGTTTTCTGGGGTCAGGCTGTGGACCCAAACCCACAAAGTCAGGCACATTCACTTTTGTATTACATCCCGGGCTCAGCAGGGGTCCTGGACCCATGTAAGGAGGCAAGTGTGTGTTAAGGGAGGCTGAAGGTTTGTTGAAACCTTTGGAATGCCTCATTCACAAGTTCATTCATTCATGTACTCACTCATCCAACAGCATTTATTTATTTTTTTTTTTTTGAGACAGGGTCTCACTCTGTCTCACTCCAGGCTGGAGTGCAGTGGCGCAATCATGACTCACAGCAGCCTCGACCTCCCGGGCTCAAGCAATCCCCCAACTTCAACCTCAGTCTCCCGAGTAGCTGGGACCACAGGCACACAACACTATGCCTGGCTAATTTTTTCATTTTCAGTAGAGACGAGGTCTCGCTATGTTGCCCAGGCTGGTCTTGAACTCCTGGGCTCATGTGATCCCGGCCTGCCTGGCCTCCCAAAGTGTTGGGATTATAGACGTGAGCCACCGTGTCTATAATCTGGACACCAGCGATTTCTTAAATGTCTATACACGCCTGAAACTGAAATAAGGCCGGGAAGTCTCTTGCCCACTTAGCAATTACAGAGAAGGGATATATGGGCTTATAGTAAATGTGACGGGCAAGTCCAGGGGGCCCTGGGAGCCCACAGGAGAGGCATAGAACTTGAACCCGGGGTGTCAGGTAAGGAGTCCTGGGGAAAGTGAGGTCTCAGCTAAGATGTGAAGGTTGAACAGGAGTTTGACATATGAATGGGGTGAGGGGATGTGGGAGCTGGGGGCCGGATTTCTGAGGAAACAGTACAGCTTTATTTGCGCTAGCTGTGTCGCTTTGAGCAAACAAGTCACAAAAATTCTCTGAATCTCAGATTCCCATCACTAAAATGGGGATAAAAGGAGCTGCCTCGGCCAGGCGCAGCAGCTCACGCCTTTAATACCAGCACTTTGGGAGGCCGAGGCAGGCGGATCACGAGGTCAGACGTTCGAGACCAGCCTGGCCAACATGGTGAAACCCTGTCTCCACTAAAAATACAAAAAATTAGCTGGGCATAGTGGCGGGTGCCTGTAACCCCAGCTACTCGGGAGGTTGAGGCAGGAGAATTGCTTGAACCCAGGAGGCGGAGGTTGCAGTGAGCCGAGATCACGCCACTGCACTCCAGCCTGGGTGACAGTGTGAAATCGTCTCAAAAAAAAAAAAAGAAAAAGAAAAAAGAAAAGGAGCTGCCTCATGCATCTGTTGTGAGGGTTAAATGAGATCATGTGGACCAAGTGCCTGGCATATAGTAGATGCTCAATGGACATCTGATGGCATAGGGGTGCCTCAACGATCCCTCAGCATAACACCATGTATCAAAGTCAGGCAGATCTCTTGTGTGTTGTCAAAGATCCACTTTGAGATCCTACTCACCTAGGCTCTCAAGCTGTATTCACCTTGGCTCTTAAGCTGAGAGTGGACCAAGAAGGCCTCAAGTGTTCAGCTAGTGATGACAGCTGAGCAAACCAACAGGTAGTTACTGCACACGCCGGGCCATCAGATGCCAAAAAATTTTGTTTTGCAAATTATATAGACCAAAAGGGAAATTGAGCCTGAAAGTTCCAGTGTGTAGATGTGAGAACACACTAAAGAAATCTCTACCTGAAGCCTGGGGAAGGGGCTGTTGATGGTGCTCTGCTCGCATCATTTTCAGCTCCTGTCACCAGCAGCAGCTTCATCTTCCTTTTAAAAATTTTTATTGAAAATAGAGACGAGGTCTCACTATGTTGCCCAGGCTGCTCTTGAACTCCTGGGCTCAAGTGAGCCTCCCGCCTCAGCCTCCCAAAGTATTGGGATTATAGACATGAGCCACCACACTCAGACAGCAGCTTCATGTTCTAAGAGGGCAGATTTCACGTTTAGGATCCTGAATTTCTCTGTATGGAAGTGAGCAGATCACACCTTCTCAAGCAGGGAAATGCTCAGCTCTGCCAAAAGAGAAACAAGTTATTGAGACTGAGAAATTTCACATTTTTGATGAGTTAGCTGAGTTTGCAAACAGTAAACTGTATTTTCAAAGACACGATATTGTAGCAATGTCTTCAGAATAAGATCAGGTAACGTAATTGATCCTAAATTTGTTATTTTGGAGCCAAGTAATCAATAGCTGCCTCGTGACTTGGGCATCTTCCTTCTAGATCATGGCTCTGTGAGAACAGCAGCTCTGCCCATGTTGTTCACCACAGGGCCAAACACCGCGCCACATACTTAGCATTCAAACTTATTCTCCAACCTGGGCGACAGAGTGAGACTCCATCTCTAACAAAAAAAGAAAGAAAAAACTTTGTTGAATGAGTGAATTTTGATTAGATGGATCTAATACATTGTATAACGTTCGTAAGTGTTTCTCTCCTAAGTCCAATCCTGTTTGTGTAATAACAACTTCATTGAATTATTTTACCAGAATAATTGGATATCAAGTATGGGTCTGTCAGCTACCAAACCACTCCACCATATTAGATTTCTCTTTTTGAGAACCCTGACATGGCTCCGTGATCCACAGGAACACATGTGTCTGTGTGTGTATGCATATAATGTACACACATCTGTTTGTCTGAACAAGGGCCATATAAAGATAGTGTAACTGTCAAGAGCCTTTCCAGCTCATTAGATGAGTTCCTGGACATCTCTTAACTCTTTGGTTCAGCTTTCCCCCTGCAAAGTGGAGATGTATTTCAGTTTCCTATTTCAGTGGAAGTTTAGAATTATTGTGACATCATTTTCCTGAATGACAAATGTCCACTTGACTGCAGGGAATTCCTTTTAGGAAACTGAAGATCAAAAATTGAAAATTTATATTACAAAGCAATATTAAGATGTATACTTTTTTTTTTTTTGCGACGTAGTCTTACTCTGTAGCCTAGGCTGGAGTGCAATGGCGCAATCTCGGCTCACTGCAACCTCTGCCTCCCGGGTTCAAGCGATTCTCCTGCCTCAGCCTTCTGAGTAGCTGGGATTACAGGCGCGCACCACCACACCTGGCTAATTTTTGTATTTTTAGTAGAGACGGGGTTTTACTGTGTTATCCAGGGTGGTCTCAATCTCCCGATCTCATGATCTGCCCGCTCGGCCTCCCAAAGTGCTGGGATTACAGGCGTGAGCCACTGCACCCCGCTGGGGTTTTTGTTTTTGAGACAGGGTCTTGTCCGGCTGCCCAGGCTAGACTCCAGTGGCACAATCGTGGCTCACTGCAGCCTTGAACTCCCAGACTTAACATGATCCTCCCACCTCAGCCTCCTGAGTAGCTGGGACCCATGCACCACCATACCCAGCTACTTATTTTTTAATTTATAATTTGTAGAGATGGGGGTCTTCCTACGTTGCCCAGGCTGGTCTCAAACTCCTGGGCTCAAGCAATCCTCCTGCTTCGGCTTCCCAAAATGCTGAGATTACAGGCATGATCCATCGCAACTGGCCCGTGTGTTTTTTTTTTTAAGAGATGGGGTTGGCAGGGCATGGTGATTCACGCCTGTAATCCTAGCACTTTGGGAGGCCTAAGTGGGTGAATCCCGAGGTCAAGAGATCGAGACCATCCTGGCTAACACGGTGAAACCCTGTTTCTACTAAAAACACAAAAATTAGCCAGGCGTGATGGCACACACCTGTAGTCTCAGCTACTGGGGAGGCTGAGGCAGAAGAATCGCTTGAACCTGGCAGGCGGAGGTTACAGTGAGCTGAGATCATGCCACTGCACTCCAGCCTGGGTGACAGAGCAAGACTCTGTCTCAAAAAAAAAAAAGAGAGAGAGGGAGAGAG
>NW_012115733.1:2745753-2747645 GCF_000951035.1 Colobus angolensis palliatus | reverse complement strand
TTTTTTTGAGACAGAGTCTCGCTGTGTCACCCGGGCTGGAGTTCAGTGGCGCAATCTTGGCTCACTGCAACCTCCACCTCCCAGGTTCAAGTGATTCTTCCACCTCAGCCGGGTCCCGAGTAGCTGGGATTACAGGTGTGCACCACCACGACTGGCTAATTTTTATATTTTTAGTAGAGGCAGGGTTTCACCATGTTGGCCAGGCTGGTCTCGAACTCCTGGCTTCAAGTGATTTGCCCACCTCAACCTCTCAAAGTGCTGGGATCACAGGCGTGAGCCACCGCGTTCGGCTGATGGATGCTGTTCCCACATTTGAAATTTGCGCTTTAGCCAGACACGGTGGCTCACGCCTATAATCCCAGCATTTTCGGAGGCTGAGGCAGGCAGATCACCTGAGGTCAGGAGTTCAAGACCAGCCTGGCCAACATGATGAAACCCTGTCTCTAAAAATACAAAAAAATTAGGTGGGCGTGGTGGTGGGCGCCTGTCATCCCAGCTACTGAGGAGGCTGAGGCAGGAGAATGGCTTGAACCTGGGACGTGGAGGTTGCGGTGAGCTGAGATCGTGCCATTGCACTCCAGCCTGGGCAACAAAAGCGAAACTCTGTCTCAAAAAAAAAGAAGGGCCGGGAGCAGTGGCCCACGCCTATAATCCCAGCACTTTGGGAGTGCCAAGGTGGGTAGATCACCTGAGGTCAGGAGTTCAAGATTAGCCCGGCCAACATGGTGAAACCCCACCTCTACTAAAAATACAAAAATTAGCTAGGCATGGTGGCATCTACCTGCAATCCCAGCTACTCGGCAGGCTGAGGCAGGAGAATCGCTTGAACTCAGGAGGCAGTGGTTGCAGTGAGCTGAGATTGCACCACTGTACTCCAGCCTGGGCAACAGAGCGAGACTCCGTCTCAAAAAAAAAAAAAATTAGTGCCTCCACATTGGTTATTCAAACTAATAATTAGGTATTCAAATTGTATACCATCACTTGCCCACAGTATACCTTGTAGAGACACTTATTTGGTGAAAGTTCATAATTGCTTTAAAAAACTTTTTTGAATTTCCAGTAGTTATCACCACAATTTCTAAGACAAGAAAGGCTGCCGTGTCATCAGGGTTGGTTTCTGGTGACGCCTCTCTCCTTAGCTTTCAAATGGCTGCCTTCTTGCTGTGTGGCCTCACATGGTCTTTTCTCCGTGCATGAGCGTCCCTCATGTCTCTTCTTATAAGGACACCAGTCCTATTGGATTAGGACCCTCCTTTTATGACCTCATGTAACCTGAATTACCTCCCTAAAGGCCCTGTCTCAAATACAGTCACATTTGGGGTTACAGCTTCAATATATGAATTACGGGAGGGGAGATACAATTCAGTCCATAGCACCCCCTTTGTAAACAATCTACCCCAAATGCATCTAATGATAAACAAGATGTTTTACTCCATTTACTTGCTTTGATTTTCAGTACATGGTTTCTTCCGGGAAAATAAAATATTTGGGATGAAAAAGGGGTCCAAAAGCTGGCTGGACCTCTATGGCTACTAACTGCCCTATAGGCTGGTATCTGTTTTTACTCTTTGTGAAACCTAAACCTACAGTAGGCTGTTCAGGGATACTACAAGTAGGTATTCAGAGAGATTCAGGCTCACTGCAACTCCACCTCCCAGGTTCAAGCGATTCTCCTGCCTCAGCCTCCCGAGTAGCTCCCGAGTAGCTGCGCCCGGCTAATTTTTGCATTTTTAGTAGAGACAGGGTTTCGCCACGTTGGCCAGGCTGGTCTCGATTTCCTGACCTCAGGTGATCTGCCCACCTCGGCCTCCCAAAATGCTGGGATTACAGGCATGAGCCACAGTGCCGGGCCCAGAGTTTCACTCTTGTTGCCCAGGCTAGAGTGCAATGGC
>NW_012115733.1:2700979-2745041 GCF_000951035.1 Colobus angolensis palliatus | reverse complement strand
CAATTGATCACAAGATTATAAACACACATACTGCATTTTTCCCTAAGTTGCCAAACTTAGTCTCCTCCCCCCACCAACCCCCACCAAAAAACTCTTTCTCTTCAAGTGGCCCATAATAAAGATTTAAAATGGGGTTGATGATGGTGATAAAATTCTTACTATTTAAAGGACTAAAAGGGCTACTGATTTATAAGGCAAGCTATATTTATTGGAATGTGGAATTTTTAGCATTTTATTCTATTCAAATAGGCTTTTTCTTTTATTCATAAGCTAAAGATTTTCTTTTCTTCCCTCTTGCCTTCTTTAAATTGTATTACTTTTGTTTGTGTTTCTCTAAAAGAGGTTATATAGTTTATTCTGTTTGACTGTACCATATTATAACCATTAGGGCAAGATCCCAAAGAAACACAATGCACCACTCACCTCCTATGGTGCCTGAGCGGAGGTACTAAAGTGAAGTATGAATGTTACAAGGCCAGCCACCCTCAGAAACATTCAGTGATGACTAAATGCTCATACTCTATCTGAACCTTTGATGTGTTGTACCCAGCTCTCTAATCCTCTGCACACACACTAAAAATAACGATCTTCCTCGGGACAATACCTGATACAAAGATCAGTGTGTGTTTTCAGCAGTGGAGGCAGCACTGGGCACTTTGAGTTTCCAAGCTAACTAAGGAAAATTGGTCCCAGTTGGTGAAGGCAGATGCCTTAGGGGTCAATCTTCCTAACGTTTTGGGCACCAAGTTAAAAGATCAACAGTCCCCCTTCCCTTCATCATGTGACTTACTCCAGGGCAATGAATTGGGTCCCCTCTGCTCCATCCCCTCTACTCCATCCCTATAAATCATACATTTATACATACTGTTACATACTTTATTTATTTATTTGTGAGACAGACTCTTGCTGTCACCCAGGCTGGAGTGCAGTGGCGCCATCTCGGCTCACTGCAACCTTCACAACCCGCGTTGAAGTGATTCTCCTGCCTCAGCCTCCCGAGTAGCTGGGACTACAGGCGTGCACCACCATGCCCAGCTAATTTTCATATTTTTAGTAGAGACGGTGTTTCACCATGTTGGCCAGGCTGGTCTCGAACTCCTGGCTTCAAGTGATCTGCCCACCTCGGCCTCCCAAAGTGCTGGGATTACAGGCGTCAGCCTCCGCGCCCAGCCTTGTTATATACTTTTATAATGCTTGTAATATATATTTCTATTCCAACTTTACATTCTATAAAATGTAGAATGTACAGAGGTAAAGTGGCTCTGTAAAGAGGCAAGTGGCTACCTCACCTATGATGTGGATTAAATAAGACGTGTCAACGCAGCCATCCTGCCCCAGCCGACCAGACCTTAATGCTCCAAAACCATCAGTTTGCGCCTGGAAAACTGGGGAAAGTGTTTATTCCCTTACACACGATTCGCCAAAGGCCCTGGCGCTCAGGGCTTTTTCACTGCTGCCAACGTTGGACCGGCTTGGGAGTACAATTAATCTAACTTTGGTACACTGTATCCAGAGACCACAGGGGGCTCGCTCTGCGATTTATGGTGCGAGAAGGACCAGACACCCCCTGTGCCCGTCCTACTCCTGCAGATCAAACTCAAAGCCACACTTTCCGGAACGAGAAACTGGACAGTAAATGAACGCAGGAACCTTGGTGCCCAGGGAGAGAACCCCGCTGGGTTTGCTACGAAGGTTGCGGTGGAAGCGCCCAGCGCACCAGGCGCCACGGCCCAGTATGTGACCTCACTAACCTCCGCCAGCGCGAATCCTGTCCTGCCCCTCCCCGGGCGAACAACCTCACACGACGCAGCGGTGTGGGAACCAGCATCCGGAAGCGCAAAAGCACGGCTTTCCTGGAGCCCGGGCTCCGGACTGGCACCCACTGCGCATGCCCCAGAGTGACGACCAATGGGAACCCAGCGCGCAGGGTAGGAGGCGGGCCCGGGTCGCCACCGAGGAGCGCAACGACCAGACTTCGGTCATCGACCAATCAGAGCCCACCGGCACCCCCCACCCCCACCCCGCGGCCCTGAGTCAATTGCCAGCTCTGGTGCGGAGGGCCGGGTCAAGAGTTAAGCCAAAGGAGTAGGGGGCAACGCGGTGGGCGGGAGAGTGGCCAAGGGCCGCCCGGAGCGGGGGGAGCCGGAAGGACGGGACCAGCACTGGCAGACCCGGCCCCGCGCGGGGAAGGGGGCTCCTTCCTCCCCCAGTGCAAAACGGTGCGCCCAGGTTGGCTGCCCCTCCCAGTGGTGCGGCCCCGGGTGGACGCTTCCGTGCGCGCGTCCCTGCCCCGCGCGTGGCTGGCCATTCCAGGCTGCGGGCTCCGAGGGTCGCACACGCTGGGGAGTGCACGCTGCCGGGGCCACACACAGGGCTGTGGACACCCCTAGGGTCACACAGACAAGGCTTTGGACACCCACAGAGGCACACACATTGGGGAGTGGGCACTCCTGGGCTCACACAGACGGAGGTGCAGGGAGGTAGGGCGCGCCCGCCCAGGGGGAGTTGATGGTGGCTGAGGGTAAGGGCAAGGTAGGGACTGGTTCCCTGGCTGGTCCTGGTGGGGCCTGGCTGGGTCAGGGTTTTCCTGTGCAGGTGTGGGGAGTAGGGAGGGGCCCAGGAACCTGTCCCAGCCCTGGGGGGTCTGGCTGAGCCCCACAGAAGGGAGCTCTGAGATGGGCTTTGCAGCACGGGAAAGAAAAGGGAGGTCGCGCGTACTGGCTTCCTGACCATCCACCAATGGTGGTGGAACCTGGAAATCTGAGGAAGGAAGGTGAGGAGGCGCTTGAGGGAGGGGGGAATCTAGGCATCAGGGATGATAGTTCATTGATCCAAGTTACTCATCTATTTCATAAAAACAGCAACAGTAATGAATAATTATAACACGTGCCAAGCTCTCCTGATCACTTTACACGAATCATCTCACTGCGTCTTCACAACAACCTTAACTACTATTATCATCATTGCGTTCTGGATGAGAGACCTCAGGCCCTGTAGAGGTTACCAGAAGGCACACAGCTGAGAAGGGCCAGGGCCAGGGCCAGGGTCAGGCTGTGCACTCTGGACTCTGTGTTCTGACCACTGCGTCATTGACTCTACAGATGTCTCTGCTTTCTGTGTTCACCCTGTCCTCATTCCGCCCCCGGCAGGACCGAGGGCCCCTGAAGCATCCATTTGCCCACAGCACCAGTGAACTGTGTAGAACTCTCTGTGCGAGGGAGCTGACCCCTGTGCACCCTGAGTTGTTTTTCTTCCCTGGTTCTCCAGGCAGGGGCAGTGAACAAAGGACAGGGAAGCCTTATTGGAAGAGGGCAGTAAATCACAGCATAGCTATCCAGACTTTGCAATTACTTACTTACCGCATGCAGGGTCTTGTGCTGGGTGGTGGGGATACCGCACTGAACCAGACAGACAAGGGTCCTGTTCCTGCCTGCCCTCGGGGTGTGTTTTGGGAATTCCTCCTTGAGGGTGCTTTGGCATTGAATGGGCAGAGTTCTGGTGCTGGGGGGCAGCCCCACACCAGCAAGACTTGTAATGTACATGAATGTGAATGTCATTTCAGGATGGTAAAAGGAGGCCTCCCAAAATGTTTCTTATTAAAAGGGAGCATTGGATCTGAGGGTTGGGAAATGACACTTCCTTAGGTCAGGCCTGTCCCAGGAAGCACTCCTCAGTCAGGGGTAGGAAGGACCATGAGGATAGTACGGTGAGGGGAGGAGGAAGATGTAGCAACGTAAATTTTGCCATCTTGGCCTCAGTTTCATTTTAGAGGACAGCAGTTGGACGCTCCCCATGCCTAAGTCTCCTGCATGGATTCAGTCAGTGGTGGCCCAGGTGTGGAAGACACCCCCATGTCTTATTACCTACTCTGGGCTTGGGGTGTGGTGATCAGAATCTTGTAGTCAATATCTTCCCAACAAGAAGCAAAATAAGAACAAGATATAAACAGGAGATGATTCATCTGGTGCCCCTGGGGGTTGGAGGGGAAGGTGATGGGGTCCATCCTGGTTTTGGGGGATTCCTGGTGTTTGCTGTATTACTGTGAAGTAAATTAACACTTCTGCTTCCAGCTGTGTGAACTGGTTTGCAATAGACCAACTCTCCTGCTGAGAGCAACCAGAAAAGCTGGATTAAAGTTCCTGTTTTTGTTTTTAAGTCTATTTGAAGGCCCAGGAGAGCAAATTATCTTTGAGGTCATCACCTCACCAAGTACTGGCATCCAGTGCAGAACAGCAGGAGTTGATGAGAACATCAGACTAGAAGAACGGAGTGAAAAAAATTTAAATTTTTTAAAAAAAGAGTTTGTGGATACATATAAAAGTAATAAACCAGCTCCAAATTATTGATATCAATCAATGGAGTAATCAAAAAATATGAATAATATGAAAAGTGATATTAAAATGATTAGTAAATCACTATAGTCTGTAATAGGAAAACTCATTCTATTAGGGACTAAAATAATAAAAATCTGCTTTAAGTTTCTTTCTCTCTCTCTCTCTCTCTCTCTCTCTCTCTTTCTTTTGTTTTCAAGAGCCACGGTCTGGTTCTGTTGCCCAGGCTAGAGTACACTGAGGCAATCATGGCTCACTGCAGCCTTGATCTCCTAGGCTCAAGCAATCATCCTGCCTCAGCCTCCCCAACTACAGGCATATGCCACCACGCCCAGCTAATTTCTAAAAAATTATTTGTAGAGATGGGGTTTTGCAATGTTGCCCAGGCTGGTCTCAAACTCCTGGGCTCAAGCAATCCACCTGCCTTGGCCTCCCAAAGTGCTGGATTACAGGGGTGAGCTACCACGCCTGGCCTGCTTCAGGTTTTTGTGTTTTTTTGTTTTTTGTTTTTAAGAGAAAAATATACATTTTACACTTGTCTGCTACTTAGAAATAAGAACAGGAAATATACGACTTAAAAAAAAATTCATTCTCATACCTTGGTAATGAAATATCCACCTTTAAATGTTAATTTATAAAACAACCAGCACAACTAGCAAGGCTGTGGTGGCTCACACCTGTAATCCCAGCACTTTGGGAGGTGGAGAAGGGCAGATTGCTTGAGCCCAGGAGATCCAGACCAGGTTGGGCAACATAGTGAGACCTCATCTCTACAAAAAATATGAAAATCGGCGAGGCATGGTGGTGCACACCTGTAGTCCCAGCTACTTGAGAGGCTGAGGCAGGAGGATCCCTTGAGCCCAGGAGCTCGAGGCTGCATTGAGCCATGATTGCACCACTGCACTTCAGCCTAGGCAGCAGAGTGAGACTTTGTCTCAAAAATAAATAAATAAATAGTTAAATAAAATAACCAGCAGCTGCTCTGCCTACGGAGTAGCCATTTTTCATTCCTTTACTTTCTTAATACATTTGCTTTCACTTTATTCTATGGAGTTGCCCCAAATTCTTCCTTGTGTGAGATCCAAAAACCCTCTCTTAGGTCTGGATCAGGACCCCTTTCTGGTAACATCTTCCTGGCGAACCACAAAGGGATGATACTGAGGAGGCCCTCGACCCAAAGGAAATAGACTGCAGCACTGATTGGCCGACTTTGAACTGACCCTGCTTATTCCTGTGAACCAATCAGTGATCTGTGACGGCTGCTCAGAAGAAACAAGAGGGATGGACATTGCCTTTTGTTGGAACTCAGTTATGAGTGGCCCTCGACATACCAATGCTTGCTGAGCATCCTTCTACCCTGAATACAAGAGACCCTAATAGGCAAGAATATCATCACCCCTATTCCACCTGAAGAAGTTACAGAAGATGAATCTTCCTCCCTCTAAACCATCAGGATTAAGGGTTTCCTTGTAAAAGGGAAGGGCAAATATATCAGAGGCGTATGAACCAGAGTGACTCCATCTTGAATAGGGGCTGGGTAAAATAAGGCTGAGACCTACGGGGCTGCATTCCCAGGAGGTTAGGCATTCTAAGTCACAGGATGAGATAGGAGGTCAGCACAAGATACAGGTCACAAAGACCTTGCTGATAAAACAGGTTGCAGTAAAGAAGCTGGCTAAAAGCCACCAAAACCAAGATAGCAATGAAAGTGACCTCTGGTCTTCCTAACTGCTCATTATACACTAATTATGATGCACTAGCATGCTAAGAGACACTCCCACCAGCGCCATGACAGTGCCATGGCAACGGCAAGAAGTTACCCTATATGGTCTAAAAAGGGGAGGAACCCTCAGGTCCAGGAATTGCCCACCCATTTCCTGGAAAACTCATGAATAATCCACCCCTTGTTTAGCATATAATCAAGAAATAACCATAAGTATCCTTAGTCCAGCAGCCCAAGCTGCTGCTCTGCCTATGGAGTAGCCATTCTTTATTCCTTTACTTTCTTAATAAGCTTGCTTTCACAATAAAAACAACAACCAGAAAATATATCAGAGGCTTAGAGTCCCCTATTCAAGGGGACAGTTCTGGAGGCAGAGAAAGAGGTAGAAAGGTGAAGAACAAAAGACACAGAGGAGCAGAAGAATTTTATCTTAGCCTCCATGTGGCACCTCACAGCCTGGGAACAACAATTTCTCTCATAATTTTCCTCAGCTCCACCACTCACAAGCTGTGTGACCTCGGGCAAGGCACCCAAGCTCCTCTGGGCCTCAGCTTCCCAGTCAGTACAATGGGGATAACAGTAGTGCTTACTTTTTTTTCCCCTTCTTTTTTTCTTTTTCTTTGAGACAGAGTCTTGCTCTTGTCACCCAGGCTGAAGTGCAATGGCACGATCTCAGCTCACTGCAACCTCCGCCTCCCGGGTTCAAGTGATTCTCCTGCCTCAGCCTCCTGAGTAGCTGGGATTACAGGTGTGCACCACCACACCAGGGTAATTTTTGTATTTTTAGTAGAGACAGGGTTTCACTATGTTGATCAGGCTGGTCTGGAACTCCTGACCTCGTGATCTGCCCACCTTGGCCTCCCAAAGTGCTGGGATTACAGGTGTGAGCCACCGTGTTCGGCCAGTAGTGCTTACTTTGTGGGGTCATCTGTGACTGTGAAATGAGTTAATAAATGGAAGGCACTTAGAAAAACCTCTGGAGCCACTGAATCAAATTGGACATCATTATTGATCCCTCATTCAATTCTTCAATACCCATTTAGTGTCATCTGTCCAGATGCAAGAGATACACCTGGCACATAGTGACTGCTCAGCAAGCAGTGTCACAATGAGCACATGCAATGGCCTTGAAGGCCACGTCGGGGCTTGCCCTGATCGGCAGGTTGGAGGTGCTCCAGGACCGACGCTTAGCTGTGAGTGGGGCTACGGGAGGGAAGTTGGAACTGCCACTGCAGAAGGAACTCTGAACCTAGGTTCAGGTGAGAGGCTTTGAACCTGCACGTGTGGGGAGCCATGGAAGTTTCCAGGTAGGACTGCAGGTCCCACCTGGAGATGTGTCGTTCCTCCTTCAGGTACCTGGGAATGTCAGTCACGCCCCAGACCTGCTCAGCTCCCCCACACTGCTGTTCCTGTATCTGAGAGCTTCAAGTCCCCAAATGGCCTACCTAATACATGGGGAAACTGAGGCCTGGGGAGGCCCAGGGACTGAGCTAGCATTCACTTGTGGAAATAGTCTGGCATCACCTGAAGAAGTTAGAGACATACAAACCCTACACCCTCAGATTTCCCTCTGAGAGTCTGTGTGCCAATGTAGACTCTTGCACAGGAGATGTGTGCGGGAGCGAACACTGCAGTGTTGCTCCCAATAGCAAGAACCAGAAACAGCCCAAAGGCCTGTTACAGGAGAATGTGGACACCCAGGCTGCACATGCACACCACTGAATGCTGTATGGCAGTGGAAATAAATGAACAGCTACCGCTACAGGCAAGCAGGAATCAGAGCAACAGCTGAGAGCGAAGGCATGGAGGGACGAGAACGTGCACTCACACCCGGCCTGCCTGGCTCGCACTCCGGGCAAAGGGATCAGAACAGTGCCTGGCACACACGTTAAGTGCTATGTGAATGTTAAGATAAAACTAGGATGTCCAGTGGGAAGAAAGGAAGCCTTTGAAGATTATGTGCTTTTACAAACTTCAAGTGCAATGAAAACTAAACAAGATGTTGTTCAGGCATTCATATATTATATAAAGTTCCTTTCTTTAAAAAAGGGATGCGCTGGGCATGGTGGCTCATGCCTGTAATCCCAGCACTTTGGGAGGCCAAGGAGGGCAGATCATGAGGTCAAGAAATCGAGACCATCCTGGCCAACATGGTGAAACCCTGTCTCTACTAAAACTACAAAAAAGTTAGCTGGGCGTGGTGGCTCGTGCCTGTAGTCCCAGCTACTCAGGAGGCTGAGGCAGGAGAATCACTTGAACCTGGGAGGTGGAGGTTGCAGTGAGCTGAGATCGCATCACCGCACTCTAGCCTGGCGACAGAGTGAGACTCCATCTCAAAAAAAAAAAAAAAAAAAAAAAAAGATGATGAGCAGAAAGTAATTTGGGAGCTGCAGGGAGGCAAGGGTAAGGGATGGGGAAGTGAACCAGAGGCATATGCGTCATTGGCAGTGTCTAAGCACTCAGGATAGGCGTGGATCACAGGGGCTCACTCTGTAATAAAAGGAAAAGGGTTTTTGTTGTTGCTGTTGTTGTTGCTGTTTTTGAGACAAGAGTCTTGCTCTGTCATCATCCAGGCTGGAGTGCAGTGGTGCAATCTCAGCTCACTGCAACCTTCACCTCCCAGGTTCAAGCGATTCTCCTACCTCAGCCTCCTGAGCAGCTAGGACTACAGGTGCATGCCGCCATGCCTGGCTAATTTTTGTGTTTTTTAGTGGAAATGGGGTTTTGCCATGTTGCCCAGACTGGTCTCAAACTCCTGACCTCAAGTGATCTGCTCGCCTTGGCCTCCCAAAGTGCTGGGATTACAGGTGTGAGCTACTGTCCCCAGCGAAAAGGAAAAGTTTTAGTGTAGTAACCCTTCAGGACTAGGGGCCTCGGGCTTCAGCCTCAGGCTGCCTGGGTGCTTTAGGAATGAGGCCACCCAGGCCCATGGCTACTCCTTGCCACAGGGTGCCCTGCACACAGATGTGCTGCCAATGGCTAAGCTCTCACTGCCAGCCAGAGACTGAGCCAGTCAGAAGGAGATGGGCCTCAGAGAGTAAGAAAGGAGGAGGAGGACCCAAGCTGATCCAAAAGATGGGTCTAAGCAGTCAAGTGGAGGAGGGTTCCAATCTGATGGTAGAGGGCCCAAGCTCGGCCTAACGAGGAGGAGGCCAGGCCCACCAAGGGGCCCCTGGAGGACTTGTTTCCCTTGTCCCTTGTGGTTTTTTGCACTTCCTGTTCCCTTGCTGCTCACTGCGGAAGTTCCTCTTCTTACCCTGCACCCAGAGCCTCGCCAGAGAAGACGAGGGCAGAAAGCACCATGAGTGGGGGCCCAATGGGAGGAAGGCCTGGGGGCCGAGGAGCACCAGTGGTTCAACAGAACATACCCTCCACCCTCCTCCAGGACCACGAGAACCAGCGACTCTTCGAGATGCTTGGACGAAAATGCTTGGTGAGCTGGGGATCTCCTGCCCCCGCCCGTCCCCACCATTTCTTCCTCTTCCTCTCCTCCTTCTCTCTCTTCCCCTCCTCCTGCTCCTCCTTTCCCTCTCCATCATCTTCTCTCCTAGACTCTCCTGTTATCATCCACCCTCCCCAGGAAGATCTCAATGTCCACTTGCCTTCCCTCTGGCTGCAGCTCTTCCTTCGGGCCCATGACTGTCATGAGGCAGGAAGGACCAGGTCTGGCTCCAAGACCTTGTGGCTACCCCTGACCAGACTCCACTGACCCCTGCTTTCCCCTCCCAGACGCTGGCCACTGCAGTTGTTCAGCTGTACCTGGCGCTGCCCCCTGGAGCTGAGCACTGGACCAAGGAGCATTGTGGGGCTGTGTGCTTCGTGAAGGATAACCCCCAGAAGTCCTACTTCATTCGCCTTTACGGCCTTCAGGTGACCCCCACCCCCCGCCCCCGACTGGACTTGCAAGCCAGTTCTCAACCCACAAACCCAGATCTGTGTCCATATGTGTCCAGAGTCCCAAGACCTCAGACCTGATCAGTGAATCCCTGAGCCCCAGAACCAAAGACTCATCCAGATGGCAAACTCTGGCTTGCCTTTCTAAGTCTGCAATGACTGGCCCCAGTCTCCGTATCAAGATCTCTAAAGCCCCCAGTATTAGTCTGCTGCCTAAGCCTAATCTTTTCCACAAATTCCAATAAATGAGCACTGTATTTGTACCTGAACCTCAAATCTATTCTAAACTCAACATTTTGCATCCCAGGAATCTCTCATCAAAACTCCTGAACCCCAGATGTTTGCCAAGCTCCTAAGTCATAAATCTGTTCAACAAACCCCAAAGTTGAATATTCCATTGATCCTTGAACTCCAAATCTGTCCTTTTAAATCCACAGCACAGACCCCAGAATTCCCATATTAAAATTCCTGAACACTCAAATACCAAGGTAGTTCTTTTTTTTTTGAGACGGAGTCTCGCTCTGTCGCCCGGGCTGGAGTGCAGTGGCCGGACCTCAGCTCACTGCAAGCTCCGCCTCCCTGGTTCACGCCATTCTCCTGCCTCAGCCTCCCGAGTAGCTGGGACTACAGGCGCCCGCCACCTCGCCCGGCTAGTTTTTTGTATTTTTTTAGTAGAGACGGGGTTTAACCGTGTTAGCCAGGATGGTCTCGATCTCCTGACCTCGTGATCCGCCCGTCTCAGCCTCCCAAAGTGCTGGGATTACAGGCTTGAGCCACCGCGCCCGGCCATCCAAGGTAGTTCTTAAGCAAAAAGTCTTTTCCACAATTCCCTGACCTGAACTTTCTAGGTTTAAGCCCCAAATTCATCCTTCTAAACCCATAAAGATGGACCCAGCATAACTTCCAGATCCCAACGCTGTCAAATATTCACCAAACTCCTAAGCCATAACTCTTCTCCACAAACCCCAAATTGCACTTACTTTAGCTGGACCCTCCGCAAAACTCCCAAGTCTATGTGTCTGAACTTCAAATCTCACCTCCAACTCCCAAATACTAGAATCCTACCTGTCATGAATTGGGGCTGGGGTGGCGGGGGAGGGCATGGATTGAATCTATGAATGAGCCTCAACTTCCTAAGACTAGAGTCCTAAATTATGAAATTCAAGCTCCCAAGTCCCACATCTAGGGCCCCGAACCCCAAATCCAAACCTCTCACAAAAGTGTATGGCTCCCAGACTATACTCCACATCCACACCCTTAGATCCCAGCTCTCTGGTGTTGAGCTGGAAATCTCCAAACCAGACTATGAGGCCCCCAAATCCAGACACCCTGCTCCCTGCCCAGCTAACAAAGGCCTGCCACCCCCGGTGTGCCTCACTGCCACTGTGCCTCCCACCCTACACCTCTCCAGGCTGGTCGGCTGCTCTGGGAACAGGAGCTGTACTCACAGCTTGTCTACTCCACCCCCACCCCCTTCTTCCACACCTTCGCTGGAGATGTAAGTGACCAACCAGCCCTCGGGCCTCACTTGGGGTGTGGAGAGGAGATGGGAAAGCTGTGGGGGGACCTGGGAGGTGGATGACCCCAAGATATGTGCAGGACTGCCAAGCGGGGCTGAACTTTGCAGACGAGGGCGAGGCCCAGGCCTTCCGGGCCCTGGTGCAGGAGAAGATACAAAAAAGGAATCAGAGGCAAAGTGGAGGTGAGGAGGCCACAGGGGAGGAAAGGAAGTTGGGCAGAGGTGAGTGCAAGCGTGGGGAACTAGAAAAGTTCCCTCTCATGGTCCTGGCTCCCAATCCATCTGTCTATCCACAGACAGACGCCAGCTACCCCCACCACCACCACCAGCCAATGAAGGTGAGAACTCTAGTGCAAGTAGCAGTAATAAGGGGCTAGCCCAGGAACCTGTGGCAGGGTTGTGATAGCTCTCTACACATTCTATCTTTCCAGAGAGAAGAGGAGGGCTTCCACCCCTGCCCCCGCACCCAGGTGGAGACCAAGGAGGTGCGTGCTGATTCTTCCCTGTGTCTCTGGATGGATGGGTGGGTAGGTGGAAGAGTGGATGGAGGAATGAGCAGTTGGATGGGTGCGTAAGTGGGTGAATGGATGGGTAGATGGATGGGTATGTGGATGGACGAGTGGGTGCATGGATGTGTGGATCGATGGATGGGTGGATGGATTGGTGGTAGATGGCTGAGTGGAGGGATGAACTGATGGGAGGATAAAAGTCTAAGTAGATAGATGCATAGGTGAATGGGTATGTGGATAAATGAATGAAAAGGTAGATGGATGACTGAGTAAATTAGTGAATGAGTGAATGAATGAACAGTGAATAAACGACTAAATGACAAATTTCAGTCAGTGAAGAAAGCATGATTGAATGAATACAAGAGTAAATGAAAATTTTTTTTTTTTTTTTTTTTTTTGTTGAGACGGAGTCTCGCTCTATCGCCCAAGCTGGAGTGCAGTGGCCGGATCTCAGCTCACTGCAAGCTCCGCCTCCCGGGTTCCTGCCATTCTCCTGCCTCAGCCTCCTGAGTAGCTGGGACTACAGGCGCCCGCCACCTCGCCCGGCTAGATTTTTGTATTTTTTTTAGTAGAGACGGGGTTTCACCGTGTTAGCCAGGATGGTCTCGATCTCCTGACCTCGTGATCCGCCCATCTCGGCCTCCCAAAGTGCTGGGATTACAGGCTTGAGCCACCGCGCCCGGCCGAGTAAATGAAAATTTTAACAAATTCATTAGTCAATGAGCCAGTGAAGTCAATGAGCCAGTGAATGATAAAGCATGAGGGAATGAAAAAAATGAATGAATCAGTGAATGTATGAATTGTTTGCGGGATCCACCCACTTCTCCATAAACCCTACTTGAACCCTTCACCCACAACCTCTATGGCCATCCAACACACACACACAGATTTCCCCCAAGGCTTCCGTTTCTTGCCCCTGTGCTTTGGTTGGTTGGTAAATGGGTCAATGGGCCAACCACCCTATTTTCCCCACAGGCCCTCCGGTGGGTCCGCTCTCCCTGGGGCTGGCGACAGTGGACATCCAGAACCCTGACATCACGAGTTCACGATACCGTGGGCTCCCAGCACCTGGACCTAGCCCAGCTGATAAGAAACGCTCAGGGAAGAAGAAGATCAGCAAAGCTGATATTGGTGCACCCAGTGGATTCAAGTGAGAACCAGTCCCCAGTGGGCCCACAGATTCCTGGGGGCAGAGGGGCAAATGAACAAGTGGACAGCTGAGTGGATGGAAGGAAGGGCAGATGGCTGGGTGGCTGAGTGGGTAAATGAGTGGATGGATGGGTAGGTGCAGGGCTGGGTCTAGGGAGAGGTAAATAAGGCACCAAGGGTACAAAATTTAAGGAGGCACTCACACTCAGAGGCATGTAACTGTAATTCCTGACTCTGAGAGTGAGTGACTCACTTAAATTTTGCACCCTAGGCACCTCACTTGCCTCACCCTGGGCCCACTCTGGGTGGGCTGTTAGGGGAGCAGGTGGGTGGGCAAGTGAATGAATGGATAGATGAGGCAGATGATGGATGAGGGGGGCTGGTGGGTAGGTGGGTGAGTGGATGGGTGGATGGATGGATAAATAAATGGAGGGTTGAAGAATGAATGGGTAAGTGGTTGGACGGACAGGTTGATGGGTGGATGGGTTGATGGGAGGTACGTGGGTAGATGGATGGGTGAGTGGATGAATGTGTGGACAGATTGATATGCAGGCTGATTGGCTCACAGACAAGGTGGATGGGGATGGTACAGGTGGACAGATATGTGGATGAATGGACAGTTCAATGGATAAGTGAACAGAAGTGTGTGGTTGCATGGGTAGAAAAATGAGTGAATGGATAGATGGAAAGGTGGGCACATGGGTAGGTGGATGGGTGGATGGACAAGTGTGTGTGAGGACAGATTGGTGGACAAATGGGTGAACAGACATACATGGGCAGATAGTTGCAGAGACAGATGTATGGACAGATCAGTAGTCCAACAGATGAATGTGAATGAATAGGTGGACAAATGCATGGGTGAATAGATGGGGAAAGAGGGATGGGTGGATGGATCAGCACCACAAACTATGAAGCCCTTCTAATTCCGTAACTGCTGCCCATACTCATTCATTCATTCAGCCTCATTCATTAATTCTGGCCCCTCAGAGTCTCTCTGGGCAGGAGAGGGCAAGAGGGCTTCACTACGAAAGGAGGGAAGGAAGGGCAGTGGGGATTCACTGGAGTCTCTTCACCTCTCCCAGGCATGTCACCCATGTGGGGTGGGACCCCCAGAATGGATTTGACGTGAGTAACTTCAGAGTCTCTTGGACTCCACTAAACTTCCACCCACCCTTCCAAAGACCACTGCTGAGACTCCATCCCCAGACCGTGCCCTTCCCACACCCCTCTCAGATCCCTTGCTGGGATGAACCCAACGACAATCTGTGTCGCTGCTCTCCTCGCCTTATTCCTCTACTCCCGCCCCTGGCCTTTTTCCTCCTGGGCAGGTGAACAACCTCGACCCAGATCTGCGGAGTCTGTTCTCCAGGGCAGGAATCAGCGAGGCCCAGCTCACCGATGCTGAGACCTCTAAACTTATCTACGACTTCATTGAGGACCAGGGTGGGCTGGAGGCTGTGCGGCAGGAGATGAGGCGCCAGGGTGAGCCCCTGCTTCCATACGTTCCCTTCTCCAGCCCTAGCAGCTCATAGCTAAGAGATTCACTGAGTCACTCAGTCCTTATGGAAGCACCTATACTGCTTCAGTCAGGAGTTGGTCAGTGGGGGTACCCATTTTACAAATGAGCAAAACTGAGGCTCAGAAGAAATCAATGAGAGTTACAGCTATGTGTTATACTCCCTCCACAGAGCCACTTCCGCCGCCCCCACCGCCATCTCGAGGAGGGAACCAGCCCCCTCGGCCCCCTATTGTGGGGGGTAACAAGGGTCGTTCTGGTCCACTGCCCCCTGTACCTTTGGGGGTTGCCCCACCCCCACCAACGCCCCGGGGACCCCCACCCCCAGGCCGAGGGGGCCCTCCACCACCACCCCCTCCAGCTACTGGACGTTCTGGACCACCACCCCCACCACCCCCTGGAGCTGGTGGGCCACCCATGCCACCACCACCACCACCACCACCACCGCCACCACCACCCAGCTCCGGGAATGGACCAGCCCCTCCCCTACTCCCTCCTGCTCTGGTGCCTGCAGGGGGCCTGGCCCCTGGTGGGGGTCGGGGAGCGCTTTTGGATCAAATCCGGCAGGGAATTCAGCTGAACAAGGTGAGGACAGGTAGGATGGAAGATTGGGGGTCTGGAACTCTGGGGTACCTGTGTAAGTCGGGATACTGGAGGGCTGAGGCCAGGACTGAGGAGAGTGCCAGGCCTTGGGGATTCAGTGATAGGGTGGAAAGGTTGGTGGGAAGCCTTGAAGGGTACTGGAGTGTGTGGGAGGGAAAATATTGATGGAGGGGCGGGGAGAAATGCTCCTTTCCCAGGCCCTGAGCCCTCTGTGCTGACCCCTGCCTGCTGCAGACCCCTGGGGCCCCAGAGAGTTCAGCGCTGCAGCCCCCACCTCAGAGCTCAGAGGGACTGGTGGGGGCCCTGATGCATGTGATGCAGAAGAGGAGCAGAGCCATCCACTCCTCCGGTGAGCTGATCCTGCCAGGGCCTCAAACCTGGCTCCCAGGGCTAGCACTGGCCTCAGAACAATCCCAGCAGTCACCACCAATAGTGACATCAGCCCTATCTGTTGACAGCATTAACATGAATCTTGTGTCAGCCTCCTTTTTGACAAAGTTAACATTAAGTCATTATGTGACAATAACATAATTAACTCCAACTTCGACAATAATATTAACATTAATGCCAGGGTGTGTCCACAATATTAATGTCATTCCCACACGTTCAGTACTATTAACATCAGCTGGCAGGGCATGGTGGCTCATGTCTGTAATCCAGGAACTTTGGGAGGCCAAGGCAGGAGGATCGCTTGAGCCCAGGAGTTCGAGACCAGCCTGGGCAATATAGTGAGACCTCGTTTCCATAAAAACTAAATTAAAAAAAAAAGTAGTTGAGCATAGTGGTGTGTGCCTGTGGTCCCAGCTACTTGGGAGGCTGAGGTGGGAGGACTGCTTGACCCTGGGAGGTCAAGGCAGCAGTGATCCATGATTGTGCCACTGCACTCCAGCCTTTTTTTTTCCTCAAAAAAAAAAGAAAAAAAAAAATCAACCCATTATGTGATGACAATATTATGAAGAACACCACTGTTGACAATAATACTAATTTTAATTCCATGTCAACAGATTTACATTAACTCATTATGAGATAATACAATCTAATCTTTTTAAAAACATTTTTGAGACAGGGTCTCGCTCTGTGTCCCAGGCTGGAGTACAGTGGTGCAATCATGGCTCTATGCAGCCTCAACCTCCCAGGCTCAAGCGATCCTCCCACCTCAGCTCCCAAAGTTGCTGGGACTACAGGTGTGTGCCACCATACCCAGCTAATTTTTGGTGCTTTTTTGGTAGTGATGGGCTCTCACTACCAAGCTCTCACTACTCTCATGTTGCCCAGGCTGCTCTGCAACTCCTGGCCTCAAGCGATCTGCCTGCCTCAGCCTCCCAGAGTGCTGGGATTACAGGCATGAGCCACCACGTCGGGCTGTTAACCTAATCTTTTTATAATAATGTTACTATTACTCTCTTAATCTGTCAGCAGTACTGTCACCAATCCATTATATGATGCAAATATTAATATCAACCTACTATAGGAACTTCATCTTTTGACAACGAATTTTTTTTTTCTTTTGAGATGGAGTCTTGCTCTGTCTCCCAGGCTGGAGTGCAGTGGCGTGATCTTGGCTAACTGCAACCTCTGCCTCCTGGGTTCAAGCGATTCTCCTGCCTCAGCCTCCCGAGTAGCTGGGACTACAGGCGTGCCACTACACCTGGCTAATTTTGATGATGTTATTGTCATTAACCCCATTATGTGTCAAAAATATTAGCGTTAACCAGACAGGAAGCAATAATATATTATCACGTCTTTGCTAATAATATGTAAATTTACCCTATTATGTGATAAATAGGTTAACATTAACCCTTTGTTTGACAATATCTCCACTAACCACATTTTTGACAGCATAAACTTCAACTCCAACTAGAACTCAGACCCCAACTATAATTCCTCTCTTGTCCCAAATGGAAACTCTAACTCGCCCTCCTCTAGCATGAGACCTCAGACTCCCAGGGTCCAGTCCTCACCTCCCAGGCCCTATGAAGCCCCCGACCAACTTCCCAGGGCATCTTTCTCCTTCCTTCCAGACGAAGGGGAGGACCAGGCTGGCGATGAAGATGAAGATGATGAATGGGATGACTGAGTGGCTGAGTTACTTGCTGCCTTATGCTCCTCCCCACAGGACATGGCTCCCCCTCCACCTGCTCTGTGCCCATCCTCCACTCTCCTCTTCCAGGCCCCCAACCCCCATTTCTTCCCCACCAGCCCCTCCAATGCTGTCATCCCTGCCTGGTCCTCACAATCACCCTAGCAATCCCAAGGCCCTTTTTATACAAAAATTCTCAGTTCTCTTCACTCAAGGATTTTTAAAGAAAAATAAAAGAATTGTCTTTCTGTCTCTCTATAAATCTCAGTGTGTTTACATTCCAAATGTGGGAATGGGGTCCCTTTCCTCCAAAGTCCCTTTTATTCATTTATCCCATTTTATTTATTTAGCCTTACATGTATATATTCATTCATTCATTCATTCCCTCAGTCATTTAGCCTGTATTTCTTTGTTTCCTTCTGCCCCTCTGTCTTTCAAGATTTACTGCCAGGTACTATTTTAGGGGCTAGGAATCAAGCAGTGGAAAAAAATGCAGACAAAAATTCCTACCCTTAGTGGGTGAAATCCACATTCTAGGGGAAGAGACAGACAAGAAACAAGAAATCAAATAGAAATAAAAGATAGTGGCCGGGCGCGGTGGCTCAAGCCTGTAATCCCAGCACTTTGGGAGGCCGAGACGGGCGGATCACGAGGTCAGCAGATCGAGACCATCCTGGTGGATCTGGATGATTCAACACGGTGAAACCCCGTCTCTACTAAAAAATACAAAAAACTAGCCGGGCGAGGTGGCGGGCGCCTGTAGTCCCAGCCACTCGGGAGGCTGAGGCAGGAGAATGGCGTGAACCCGGGAGGCGGAGCTTGTAGTGAGCCGAGATCCGGCCACTGCACTCCAGCCTGGGCGACAGAGCGAGACTCCGTCTCAAAAAAAAAAAAAAAGAAAAGAGATAAAAGATAGTTGCAGATCATGATAAATGCTGTGGAGTGGTAAGGCAGAGATACAGACGAAACAACATTCAGATGGAGCAGTCAGGGAAGGTCACTTGGAGTAGGTGATGGTGGTGCTGGACCTAAAGAGAGAGAAACGTCGGCCCAGTTAATATTTGGGGAAAAGGGGTTCCAGGCAGAGGGAGCAACCAGTGCAAAGGCCCTGAGGTGAGAAAAGGCTTGGCATAAGGCCAGACGTCATGCATTTAATTATTTTTTAAAAAATCATTCAATTGGCTGGGTGCAGTGATTCATGCCTGTAATTCCAGCACTTTGAGAGGCCGAGGTGGGCAGATCACCTGAGGTCAGGAGTTTGAGACCAGCCTGGCCAACATGGCAAAACCTCGTCTCTACTAAAAAATACAAAAATTAGCTGGGGATGGTGGTGCACACCTGTAATCCCAGCTCCTAATGGGGGCTGAGGCAGGAGAATTGCTTGAACCCGGGAGACAGAGGTTGCAGTGAGCCGAGATCGCGCCACTGCACTCTAGCCTGGGCAACAGAGCGAGACTCCGTCTCAAAAAAAAAATAAATAAATAATTCAATCAACACAATACTAGATTAAGAGCATACTCAATGACCAGACCTCCTCATTCTCCATGCCCATAACAACTCACACACCAGGATCTTGATGGGCAGGATCCCCCTCTCATTTTTAAAAGTTGGCTCTGCCCAGTTCCCAGTTCAAATCAAGCACTAGCCAGTTGCAATGGAAGATTGCAATGGAAGAGGAAAAGACTTAATAATCAGACAGATCTGCTCTAGGACCCAGGAAAGATGTCTCACCTCTGAGCTGTGGTTTCCTCATCTATACAATGGAGATAACTGATTTCTAACTGGGATCCCACAGAGTCACCTCTCTGCCTCCTCCAGGGCTTGCTCTCCCAGAAATAAAGGAGTAACTCAAAAGTGTCCTCGGCATTTACAGCTATTTCGAAGGGCATAATTAGAAATTGCTGCACATCAAAGCCTAAAATTGAGCTCCCTGCCCCTTCCGATTTCTGAAATCTGGTGAATTCGAGATCTCAGACATCCTACCTTTAGAGAAGGAGAAAAGGAGAAAGGTAGGGGGGAGGAAGATAAAGTGAGGGAGACTCCAGAGAGGGCAGCCTTCTTCTGTCTGCAACAGCAATGGAAGAATTTGTAGGTGGAAAGGGGAACTCCCCCAAGCTAGAGAAGGAGGGAGTCTCAGGTTTCCTTTAATTCATTTTTCTTTAACCCCCAACACCACTCCCCACCCCACCCTGATGAGGTCCCCAGATGGGCACTGAGTCTAGGAAGGATCCGTCAGTATCATTTATCCCTACTCCCAGTCCCCCACGGAAACCTCAGAAATCCAGTGTTCTGGTTGGCCGGGCGCAGTGACTCACGCCTGTAATCCCAGCACTTTGGGAGGCCGAGGTGGGCAGATGACGAGGTCAAGAAATAGAGACCATCCTGGCTAACATGGTGAAACCTCGTCTCTACTAAAAATACAAAAAACTAGCCGGGCGTGGTGGCACATGCCTGTAGTCCCAGCTACTTGGGAGGCTGAGGCAGGAGAAATGCTTGAACCCGGGAGGCAGAGGTTGCGGTGAGCCGAGATCACACCACTGCACTCCAGCCTGGGCAAGAGAGCGAGACTCCGTTTCAAAAAAAAAAATGTGGTACACACAATGGAACACTATTCGGCCATAAAAAACAATGAAATCATGTCTTTTGCAGCAACATGGATGGAACTGAAGATCATGAATTTGAATGAAACAACTCAGAAACAGAAAGACAAATACTGAATCTTTTCACTTATAAGTGGGAGCTAAATAATGTGTACACATGGGCATAGCATGTGGAATGATAAACAACAAAGTCTTGGAAGGGTGGGGAGGTGGGAAGGAAGTAGATGATGAGGAAATTACTTAATGAGTACAATGTGCATTATTCAGGCTATGGATACAGTAAAATGCCTGACTTTACCACTACACAATGTAACAAGATTATGCTTGCGGGCCGGGCGCTGTGACTCATGCCTGCAATCCTAGCACTTTGGGAGGCCAATGCACATTATTCAGTTGATGGATACAGTAAAATGCCTGACTTCACCACTACACAATGTATCCATGTAAAAAAATTACACTTGTGGCCGGGCGCTGTGGCTCATGCCTGTAATCCCAGCACTTTGGGAGGCCAATGTACATTATTCAGATGATGGATACAGTAAAATGCCTGACTTCACCACTACACAAAATATCTGTGTAACAAAATTACACTTGTGGCCTGGCATAGTGGCTTATGCCTGTAATCAGAGCACTTTGGGAGACTGAGGCAGGTTGATCACTGGAGGCCAGGAGTTTGAGATCAGCCTGGCCAACGTGGTGAAACCCCATCATCTCTACTAAAAACACAAAAATTAGCCAGGTGTGGTGGCACACGCCTGTAATCCCACCTACTCAGGAGGCAGAGGTAGGAGAATTGTTTGAGCCTGGGAGGTGGAGGTTGCAGTGAGCCAAGATCACGCCACTGCACTCCAGCCTGGGCGACAGAGTGAGACTCTGTCTCAAAAAAAAAAAAAAAAAAATTACACTTGTACCCAATAGATTCATACAAAACAATTAAATGCTTCTGAGATCTGGCTAAATGGTTGCTCAGCCTGCATTCTGGTTCCACATGTAGGTCTGCTTGTGAAAACTCATTACAGTGTTCACCCCTGGTCTGTGTACCCTTCTGTATTTGTGTTACACTCCAATCTGAGGTTTACATTACAATAGGTCAAACCTGTGAAGCTTGAAATGAATAAAACCTTATATTGGCCCCAGCATTGGGCAACGCAGTAGCCATTAATTTAATGCTGAATGAACTTACAAATGGCTGAAGGTGGGACACGGTAGCTCTAAGATGGCCTCTTAACTTTTGAGGTCTCCTGAAAAAGTGCTAGTCCAGAATGATTCACTTTCCAGATGAGCAAGAGACACCCACCCCAAGGTCACTTACTCAAGGTTTTACAGACCAATTTAAGAAACCGCCTAAGGACAAGTAAATGGCAGAGCCTGGATATGAGTCCAGGTAGTCAGGCTCCAGAATCCAGGCTTTTGCCCACCACTTTATAGTGGTTTGGGGCACTACTGGCCACAGACCCCTTTGTCTCCCTCTCAGATCCAGACAGGCAGAGGTCCTGTCTTAAATCACTCTTGTGGGTTGGACAGGTCTCCTGGACACCCGGCAGTGGGAGAGTCCTGCTGCCCGAGGAGACTGGGAGTACATGAGGACGAAAATCTGACTCTGCTCGAGAAGGAATAAGGGAGAGAAGGGGATACATGGTGGGACTTTCGTTCCTGTCTGTCCCACTCAGGGCAAGCTAGGGCTGACGGAACCTCAGACCAGCCAGTCACTTCTTAATGAGCTCACAGCTCATTAAGCTGGACTAGCAGGCAGACAGAATATCCGTTTGGTTAACTGTATAACCGTTTGGTTGACTACAGAACTCATGCAGTGACAGGGAGAGGGGGCAATTTGAGGAAGTGACAGCGCGGTTTCCTGAACATCTAACTGAATGACAGCCTGCCTAGGACTAGCCTGACAGTGGAAAAGACAGGCAGCCTCCTGAGGACCTTGCAGGCTGGCTGACTGATGGTCCGTGGTGCTACTGCCTGCCTGGGTGGCCAGATGTTGTGAATGACTATTGTCAGGAATCACAGCTGGCCTGGGGGAATGTCTAGATGTTATACTGTCTGGCACTGTATAAAGGAGGGCCACCTGGGGAAACTTCAGGCTGACTGGTCAACATATCCGTGGCTGCTTGCTGGGCAGCTGTATCTGGTAATCAACTGTCCACGCTGCTCGAATCACAGCATGCTGGAGGGCCTGGCTGAGTGCTATGACTGACTGATCACCTGACAGACGGTGCGGTCAGTCGGATGCTGAGAATGACTGACGATGTGATGAGGGGCGGATTGAACGAGTCACAGGCCAGCTGGCCAGCAGCAAAATCAGCATAACTGTCTGACTCGATGGCTGTACGTGGTTACGGACTGTCTGCCCTGATAAAATCTCAGCTTCAACGCATCAGAGGAGACTGATTGACCAATGGTGGGGATGAGTCGCCTGAGAAATGACAGACTGGCTGACCCACTGACAGGTGGTGTGGAGGCTTAATCGTACCTCTAGTTGCTGTGACTCTTTGCTTTGAGGGCCTAGCTGGGTGTTGTGACTGATCATGGTGTGAATGAGAAGTAATCTGAGGGAAAGACAGTGATCAACTGATAGTGTCCAACATGGCTGTATTAGATGCTGACAATGACAGCTTGCCCCGACCTAATCACAGCCCGCCTGGGGGCATGGCTGGATGCTGCAGTCTATGAGAGGATTTAGCCAGGGAGAATCGCAGCTGGTCCCAGAGCTATGGTGGGTGGAAAGGAGGACTGATTGAGGACAAGACAGTAATAGGGAATGATAAGGCTGGCTGGCTAACAGTGCTGTCTGCCTGCCTCCAAGGAGTCGCCGCTGGCCCGAGGGCACAAATGGAAGCCGGTATTGACTGCCCAGCAGTGTGGATGGGGGCCGGGGATCTGATTAGGCACGGGTCTGGTGCGACCGCCTGAGTGGTTGGATGTGGCGCTAGTCCACCTGGGAGCCCCGGCCTGCTTGGGGTTAAAATGTGATGACGGGCTGAGTGACGGTGATAACAGGGAGTATGACAGAACTCAGGAGCCACGGTGACTGGCTGATGAGGTGATTGGCTAGCAGTGTGACAGACAGACCAGCGCACGGGCAGGGCCTCGGGCAACTTTAGCTACCGCCACTGTCGCTCCCGCTGCCGCCGCCGCCCAGACGCACTCTGGGAAAGTGCGGCGAGCACCCGCCTCCGGGACCGAGCCGGACGGCAGGGAGGGGGTTCGGTCACGGCTCTCCGGTTGGTCCGCGCGGGTGCTGCGAGTCGCGAGCCGCGGCCAATAGGCTGCGCGTTCCCGGCCACGCCCGCGCGAGCTCTCTTCTCGCGAGGCCGGCTAGGCCCGAATGTCGTTAGCCGTGGGGAAAGATGGCGGAAAATTTAAAAGGTGAAGCAGTGGAGACAGAGGCGCGGGCCCGCTGGCCGGGCCGGGTGGGCTGGAGGGGTGGCGTCGCCAGCTCGGGACCCCGGCGTCTGAGGCCCCGGCGCCGGGAGCCGGAAGCTCGGCGCGGAAAGGATGGAGCTCGGGGAGCGCGGGCCTGGTGCGCGGGGCTGGGCGGGGCTCAGGGGAGGGGGCGCGTACCTCGGAACGCAGCGGGCCTGGGGCTAAGTCGGGACGCAGGAGGGGGGCGCGCGCCGCAGATCGCGACCGGACCGGCGCGCGCACGCGCGGGGGCTTGTTGGGGAGGCCGTGCCCGCGCGCGGGAAAATCGGCCCCCGGTGACCGTTACCCATTCGGTGTCCACGCGAGACGCCGGAAGGGGAGGGAAGATAAGGGGGACAGACCCCCCCCCTTCAGAGTGCGGGGACAGGGAACTCTTCAGGGGGAACGTATCGCCTCTCGGCGTGATGGGAGAAGGGTTTGGAATAGAGGATCCCCCAGAAGAGGGAAATGGGGCCTTCCTAATAGGACAGCTGGACTCCCCCATGTGCAGGGAAAGAGGGGTGACTCAGTTATGTTGGGGGGGCCCTCTATGTGACAAAAGCCGCAGGGAGGACGGGTTCCACAAGTGGGGGGACCTCTGAGGGGTTCAGGAGAGTCCACCTGTGGCCAATTCCGGAGCCAGCAGCTGGAGGTATTAGTTGGGACCACTTAAGTGGGGTTTCCAATGCAAGTGAAGGAAGGGGTTTGCGAGGAGAGGAAAGCGTGGGCACATGCGGGCTCGGTCTCCACTTGGTCTTGCCTAAGTGGGGGGGGTATGGCTTGCACATGAAATAATTTTGAAAAGCTCTTGTACGTTTTTAGGTTGACATCTAGAGTTTAAGTGTGATTTTTGCAATGGGAGGCAGAAAATATTAAACATTTTAAAAAGATGAAGTAAGATGAGGACTGACTGCCCTTGGAATGTTTTTGAGACCTGATTTGATAAAATGGCTTCTAAAGCACATTGATTAAGAATGTGCCTTGAATCAGAAAGAAATCTATTTTTTAAAAATCTCTATGTCTTACAAAATTTTGGCAGCCCCGGAAATATACCAGGTATATTTAAAAGAATCAGTGTCACTAATCTGTACTGCTTTGCGTATAAATTCAGAGCATAACCCTTTGGATGAGCTTTACTCTTCACAGAAAGGTGGATGAGACAGAAAGTCAAAATGTAGTGTGAAAAAATATACCTTGTGGATTTAAGGCACCCAGATTGATCATTTAAGGAGCCTTCCTGTAATGTAGTAGCATTCCACAATCTCTTGCTCATAATTCCGAAATCTTTTTTAAAAAGCCCTGAAAACTGAAATCCTTTTCTTAAATTTGGCACCATTTATGGCAAAAGTAGATTATAAAGTGGAACTATTCTGTGAGGCTATTTTATATCTCTATTTCTCCTATTTAATGTGGGAAATTCATACTTTTGCTGCAGGACGGTTAATGCATTTGATTATAGCTTGATGTCCCGTGGCCACGCTGGGGGTGTTAGGTGATGTATCCTAGAACTAGTCTTGTAAAATCCAAAAAATTTTGAATTCCAAAACACATCTGGCCCAGGAGTTTGAGATAAGGGATTAAAGACCAGTCTTTCCAGTTAGCCTTTGTTTGGTGCCCTGGAGGTTTTAATCTTGTCCTCCCATCCGTGCCCGCCGCCCCCAACACCTCAGGGCATTGCATCCTACTGAGATGGGGGGTTGTTCTCTTTCTTTTGCAAAGTGGAGAGAAGGGTAGTCAGGTCCTGAACCCAAAGCAGGTTTGCAGGCAGTATTAGGAATGACATGGAGTTTGAAGCTCTGGAAATAGATTCCTTTAGGACAATTCATGTTGCAAACCCCACTCAGAGGTCTGCTGCTCCAGGGGCAGCCTTGGGCAGTGAGCATTGGGGTTCAAAGCACATTTCTGTTGTAGAACAGTCTCAGCACTGGGGAAGGCCTGTGGATTAAATTTCCCTGACTCTTAGGCAGTCTTTGGGATGTCCCAGGGAGGATTTGGGGTCCCCTTTGACTCCTGGCCTTGTCAGACTGCCCAGTAATAGTTCTTTCTGCCCCGCTTGATCCAGGCTGCAGCGTATGTTGCAAGTCTTCTTGGAATCAGCTGCAGGACCTGTGCCGCCTGGCCAAGCTCTCCTGCCCTGCCCTCGGTATCTCTAAGAGGAACCTCTATGACTTTGAAGTCGAGTACCTGTGCGATTACAAGAAGATCCGCGTGAGTCTGGGGTGACCATGCTCTGGGAGGGGACAGGTCACAAGGAAGTTAGTGTCCTGCCCTCTTGTCCCCAACTGCCCACATCTGTTTCCAAAGGGAATTTTCTCCTCTGACCCTGAAAAAATAGGATGAACAGACCCTTTTATCCCTATGTTACAGATAGGGAAACTAAGTAGCTTTCTGATGGGGGCAGGAGCCGGAAGGAATTCTCTTCCCATCTCCCTAGGAATACAAAGTAACTGCAAAGATTGAGATGCTGAACCCTGGAGTGGAAATGTCAATAGCTAACGGCTATTGAGCCCTTTCAGTGTGCCAGGTGCTTCCTCTCGGAAACTCATTTAATCCCCTAACAACTGTGAAATGGGGAGTTATTGCCAGAAGGGGGAGTGGCAGGATGGTTAGGAGAACAAACTGGAGTCAGCATGCTTGGGTTCCAGTCCTGGTTGTGTTTACCTACCCAAACCCTCAGTACTTCATTTCCTTTGTCGTAAAAGGGGGATGACTAGGAGCATCCACCTCATGTCGGGTTGTGAGGATTAAGTTCGTTAATAATACATGTAAGCTGCCTAAAACAGGCAAGGACTTGTCAGGGTCCAGGTGAGCCATAGTGGTGGCAGTGACGATGGTTTGTCACTGGATGTATTTTGAAGGTGGGGCTAACCGGATGTGCAGAGGGTGGATGTCGGAAGTGTGAACAAAAGAGGATTCAAGGATGACTCCAGGAGTTCCGGTCTGAACAGCTAGAAGGAGGGAGCTGATGATGGGGAAGACCAAGGAGGGGAGTGGGTTTGGGAGATTAAAAGTTGGAACAGTTTGGACAGACAGTAAGGGGGAGAGCAGGATTTGAACCTGGTAATCCTCACTCTAGAGCCCATGCTTTTTAACCACTGCATGAAGTCATTCCAGAAAAAGGGTGGGGTGGGTTAGGTGTTATCCATCAGCTTTGGGATGGAAGCCCCATGAAGGCTGGCCCAAAGATCTCACCACTTATGGTACCACCGTTCCCCTACCCACCCCCAACAGGAACAGGAATATTACCTGGTGAAATGGCGCGGATATCCAGACTCAGAGAGCACCTGGGAGCCACGGCAGAATCTCAAGTGTGTGCGTATCCTCAAGCAGTTCCACAAGGACTTAGAGAGGGAGCTGCTCCGGCGGCACCACCGGTCAAAGACCCCCCGGTACCTGGACCCAAGCTTGGCCAACTACCTGGTGCAGAAGGCCAAGCAGAGGCGGGCGCTCCGTCGCTGGGAGCAGGAGCTCAATGCCAAGCGCAGCCATCTGGGACGCATCACTGTAGAGAATGAGGTGGACCTGGACGGCCCCCCGCGGGCCTTCGTGTACATCAATGAGTACCGTGTTGGTGAGGGCATCACCCTCAACCAGGTGGCTGTGGGCTGCGAGTGCCAGGACTGTCTGTGGGCACCCACTGGAGGCTGCTGCCCGGGGGCGTCACTGCACAAGTTTGCCTACAATGACCAGGGCCAGGTGCGGCTTCGAGCCGGGCTGCCCATCTACGAGTGCAACTCCCGCTGCCGCTGCGGCTATGACTGCCCGAATCGCGTGGTACAGAAAGGCATCCGATATGACCTCTGCATCTTCCGCACGGATGATGGGCGTGGCTGGGGCGTCCGCACCCTGGAGAAGATTCGCAAGAACAGCTTCGTCATGGAGTACGTGGGAGAGGTAGGGAGATGGGACCAGTGTGTGTGTGCAGCTCTTCCCACCCTGTGTTCACAGTGTGCACCCAGCTCTCCTCACTGTGTGTCTACAACTCCCTGCTTTCCCCATGGGAAAGGCCTGGTACACTGATCTGAGTGTCATAGGGACATCGGGCAGGGACAAGTATTCCAAGCTGGTACACACCAGCATGGCCATGCTGGTGGTTACAGAAACACCGAAATACTTCTGCACTGGGTTGACTTTATCAGGGTACTTAGCAAAGAAGAAAAGTGGGAGCTGAGATCCAGGCAGCCTTAGCATTCCTTGTATCAGGCCATGTGGTCTGGCATAGGGCTGCATCAGCTGGAAAGGCACTTCCTCTTCTCATTTCACAAGGGCCCATCTTATCACCAAGCAGTATCTGCCTGAGGAGCATTGTTTTACCAGTCTGCACAGAAGGAACGCAGTCTGGAGTAGGATGAGACATGCTTTGGACAAAGGTTGGCTAACTCCTTTAGACTTTCAGGACACTGGGGAAAGCTGAGTGTAGTAGGCAAGCCAGCCATTGTAAAAACAACCCCCTCATCTTAGTGACTTTGCACATTACAAGTTTGCTTGCTTATGGAACAGTCCACTGTGGGAGTTTGGGTGGGTATCCTTTCACACAGCGACTGGGATACCGAGGCTCTTTCCCTCCTGTGCCTTTGCTGTGCCTTGAAGCCTTGGAGTCACCACTAGATCCTCAGCATTGCCTGGCAGGCGGGACAAGTGGGGGATAGAAGGGGCCCATCCTAGTGGGCCAGGCCTAGATGCAGCACCCATCACTTCTGCCCATGCTCCACTGGCTGGAACTGAGTCACTGGCCTCACCTCCGTGCAAGGGAGGCAACGGGATGTGCTTTAGCCATGTGCCCAGCTGCACAAGGCTAAAGCATAGCCATAACTAGCAAGTAGATAACAAGTATCTGCAACAGAAAAATGTCACATTCTAAGATGGGATGCAGTTAGCATTTGGGATGAGATGAATTTTTGTTACGTAGAACTGTCTCATGCATTGGGGGACATTTAGCATTCCTGGACCTTTACCATTTAAATCCATGAGTGTGCCCTGTCATAGTGACAACCCCAGATACCTCTATATATTTCCATAGGTCCCTTAGGGGTGTGATATGGTTGGAAAGTGACAGAAACTGGCCTGAGGAACACTTACATGAGGGTGTCCACACTGTAGCACTGATACTGATGACAAGGAGAGGCTCCTGCTCTGAGAAACTGTAAAGTAGAGAGGGTCACACCACACAGGGACAGAGATAATCTTGGGCAGAACAATCTATACCACAGAGGACCCTGACAGTCTGGGCAAGGAGACAGCCACACCCTGTCCAGATAACCCTGCTGGCCTGCTGGAGGAGATGTCCACATGCCACAGGACCTGGCCATCTGGAAGGAGGAGTGGGGAGGTGTCCACACCCTGAGGGCTCCTGACAGTGGGAGGGGGAGAGAGTCCTGATAATCTGTAGGAAGTCCATGTCTCACAGTGACTCCAGTGACCTGGAGGAAGAGCTTGTGCTCCCCACACTCTAGAGGACCTGGTCTGATTTAGGAAGTGTCCACACCCATGCTGTCATGACAGTCAGGAAAAAGAAGTGTCCTCATCCCAGAGGGATCCAGACAGCCTGGAGATCTAGTCTATACCCAAGGGCACCCTGACAGTATCGGGGTAAGTGTCCATGCCCTCAGTGTCCTGACACTCTGGAGGAAGTGTCCAGAGCTTGAAGGAACCCAAACTCTCTGGAGGAGGACATGTCCAGACCACAGGACCCCGACAGTCCACTGTCCTAGGGGCTGCACAGAGCAAGAAGTATCTCAGCCTCACTGTACTGGCATCTGGAGGAAACACTGTCCACCACACAGGGTCCTGACAGTCGAGGAGGAAGACTCTATACCCCAAGGGCAGCCTCGGACCCTCCTGGGCCTGAGAGTTTTCTGGGTGCTCTTCCTTAGTGTCTTTAATCCTCTACCCTGGAAACATCAAGGTTTCCAGGGATCCTCTCGGCCTTGTCCTCACCCTTCCTGCTCTCCACACATTCTTGCTGCACTATTTCCTGGTCGCCCTCCAGCACTCTTAGACCTGTGGGTCCTCCTGATGGTGCCACAGGCCTCCGGAAAGAGCCAAACTCATCTTCCCGCATCCCCCTCTGAAGAGACAGTATAGCAAATGGTTAGGAGAGTGGACTCTGGATCCTGACTGCCTGAGGCTGAATCCCAGCTCCACTACTCATCAGCAGTCACTAAACCTCTGTGCCTGCATTTACTAATCTGCAAAATGGGAACGATAATAGCACTCAACTCACACACTTGTTACAAAAATTAAATGAGTTACTATGTATCAAGCACTTGGAAAAAGCACTTGAACAGTGTTCAGTACACAGTAAGTTTGATACAAACATTATCAGCACAGTCCAAACTTCAGCAAATCCAAAATGTCCAGAAGACCAAGTTTTTTTGTAACCCATCTGGCTACAGGACCCAGCCTGACCGGATAGGGTCCTATTTGTAGTCTTTATTTATCCTACTTGGGGTAATAGTCATAAATTTCGTTGCAGCAGTTCTAATTTACTTGATTCTGTAGTGCCCTCCCAGATGCTGCCAGGGTGTTACGGAATCAAGGGCCTATCTGCACACCATGCTATCTACTGTCCTTCAGCTGGGACATGTACTGACAGTCTGTACCAAGAGCTCCCTCCACGGGAGCTGCCCTTTCCTCCTTTGCAGCCTCCCACATTGGGTCAGAACTTTCACGTTCCTGCAGAACATTCCCATCCTCACCCAAGAGACAATGCCAGCCTATTTTACCCATTCTAAAACATGCATTTTCTTCCTATTTTAACATCTCTGAAATGAAGATGTCTTAATTAAATCATGGTGTATCATTTATAATTAACAGCAGTTTTTCCTTTCTTGGTAAAGGGCACATAAAATAAGGGTGCACCTTACATTTATAAGTGGTCCTCATAACCACTCCTAACACTGCTCACTCTCCTATCAGAAACAGGAACACCTTTCACATCCATGATCTTGTATGCATCTTTACAACAGTCCCTGTCAGGTTGGGATTTTGTCACTGTCATTCCCATTCTGCAGATGAGAAAACTGAGGCCCAGAGGTGGAATAACTTCATTAAAATCACAAAAGTAGTACAATGGATAAAAAAAAATAAAGGCCCAAATAATGTCTAAAACTGGTGCCCTGCCAGGCTGTAGCTTTTTTTTTTTGGCTGAGGAAACAGGCAGAGAGAACATTCAGGATCCCATGTCCAGGAGGGGGCAGAGCAGCAGCTGACTCCAAGTCTTCTAGTTCCCAATCACGTCAGCACCCTCTCAGAACTGCCAGCTTATAGCCTGTCTTTTCCATTCATTCTGGAGAGCTGTTAGGGAGCAGAGACAGGTCGATCTGTTCCCAAGCTTTCAGGGTTGACCAGTCATTAGAGAATGGGACTTAAAAGAAGAGGAGAAGGAACCAGGAAGCGTTTGTGCCCTGGAGGGCCTGCATTATGACTCACTCCTGGTGAGATTGGGAGAGCAGGTAGTGGCAGAATAGGCACAAAGATGGAGACCAGGGAGGATGTGGGCACTCCCCCTGGCTCGAGGAGGGCCCTACAGTGAAAAAGATGGCTCATACCCCACCCACTAGGCCCGTGAGCCTGGGAGAGGCTGCCCTTTGATCCCAGGGCTTTATCAGACAAGTGGCCAGCTTTTGAGGTAGGGGAAGAACGGGAAGCTTGGAAGGCTGCCCAGAGAGGTCCCATCTGTTTGAGCTGATGCCACAAGGAAGACTGTGTGTTCTCCAGAGGTGAAGGGAGACTGACCTTGACATATTCCACCCTCATGCTGTAGCCCTTAGGAGAGAGTCCCCACTCTTCCACCAGGTGGTAAAGCCCTTTTATGATCTGCAACTTGTTTTAGAGAATCCTTCTCTTCTCCATTTCCCCTCAAGCCCTAAGCATTGTTTTCTGATCACAATCTTACACTGTGGGTGTCTGAATCTGTCTCTCTGTGACCAGACTTTGACCCCTTGAGGGAAGGGACCAATCCTGGTTCCTGTGTATCCCCTACCCACCTGTGACCCCTGAGAATGGTGACCGGGCCTGGTCCCTGTGTCTCCCTGATCAGACCATGAGCCCCGGGTGCTGGGACTGGGCACAAGGAAGGCCTCAATAAAAACCCACCGAATGGATGAGTAAACAAACAAAAACAGGGTGCAGGGGAGCCAGGTTCCTCAAGGAACAGAACTGGAACACAGGGCAGTGGGTAGTGTGGCCCGAGGGCGGGGGGGTAAATCTTGGTTTCCTCAAGGCGTTGTTAGTCAGCCGTTGGCATGGAACACAGCCTTGAGGGGACAGCCAGGGAGAACACCAGTGTGGCCATCCTAGCTAAGGAGATGGATTCCCAAGTCAGAAGGGCATGGTCACCGGCCCACATGAGGGTGAGCAAGGAAGGAGGCCTGAGAGGGGTCTCTGGAGAAGGGAGGGGAAGGAAAAAGTGTGGCAGGGGAGTGCTGGAGCTACCTGGAGGGCCGCCACTTGGACAGAGGACAGGCTGCTAAGCCAGCAAGCAGAATCAAAGTAACCAGCAGTCCCCATGTGTCTCCTGTGTGCTGTGCACTGTTCCTGGCTGAGGTACAGTGGGACCCCCACCCAGGGAAGGGCCTGGTCAGCTATGCTTGGGGATTGCCAGGAGGCTGCCATTGCTGACCTCAGGGAAGAGGGGCCATGGGGCCACAGAGGAGAGATTTGTTGGGGTGGATTGGGAAGCAAGGACAGGCTGGGGCTAGGATGGCAGCAAAGCTGCCTGTTTCCTAGGACAGGCAGGGACCCAGCTGGGGAGGAGGCACCCACTGCTGTCTGAAGCACCAGTTGACACCACACAGCCCTGGGCCAAGGGAGAGCTCCTCTCACCGTGCTCTCCCTTCATCTTTCCTCCCTCTCTGCTGCTGTCTCTGAAGTGTGTGGCCTCAGCCTCTTTCTGGCTCTCTGGACCTCGGCCTCCCTCTGCCTCTGCCTCTGCCTCCACCTCTCTTGCCTGAGGCCCTTGCCCCTTTTCCCCACGGCCTGGATCTCTTCTTCCCCTCTCCCCACGCCCTCCCTGCTGGGTCCTATACGGGCTCAGGCTCCCTTGCCTGGATCAGTCAGTGTCTCTCCCCGTGGCACCCCGGGTCACTTTCTTTCTTGTCCTAGCTTTGGTCTCTCCTGATCACCTTCCTGCTCTGTCCCAGGGTGCTGGAGGCTCCAGGGGTTCTTGGGCAGCTCTTGCTGGGTGGCGGCAGGAGGCGCTCACATGGCCCCAGTTGAGCCCTGCGGCCAGGCCAGCCTGCGTTCACCGCCAGGGATGACTCCTGTTAGCCAGAGGCCTGAGGCGGGCCGGGTGGTTGCCAAGTGAGGCCCAGCTCCCCAAGAAGGGCCAACAGACCCTCTGCGTCACTGCCTGCGTGTGTCCATGGGCAGGGGTGCCTCCTGCTCCCTGTCCTTCGGAGGTCAGGAGCAGTGCCGGCTTTCCTGAGCCTTCGCAGTCAATCTCCCCTCACCCATGGCCCTTTCCCTAGATCATTACCTCAGAGGAGGCGGAGCGACGGGGCCAGATCTACGACCGCCAGGGTGCCACCTACCTCTTTGACCTGGACTACGTGGAGGACGTGTACACCGTGGATGCCGCCTACTATGGCAACATCTCCCACTTTGTCAACCACAGTGTGGGTACCCCCAGCAGGCGGGCAGGGGGTCAAGAGGGGCAGACTGGGGCCCCTCCTCACTCTCCCAACTGTTCTTTCTCGCCCAGTGTGACCCCAACCTGCAGGTGTACAACGTCTTCATAGACAACCTTGACGAGCGGCTGCCCCGCATCGCTTTCTTTGCCACAAGAACCATCCGGGCAGGCGAGGAGCTCACCTTTGATTACAACATGCAAGGTGGGGGTGGCACGGGACTGGGGGCAGGGGCGCACTGTGACTTAGGACACAAGGACCCCTCCCGAAGGCATACCAATCACTCAGAGAACCAAGGAAAATTCTGTAGCGGGGGCTTTAAGATGCTCTTCCTGACTCCCAGTCCCCATTCGGACTACTAGACCCCTGCCTACCCCTTGAGTCTCCTCATTCCCAGCTCCTGAACCCTAACCCTGAGGCATTCATACCAACTTCTTCCAAGATTCCCGGAGAGTTAAGACACTCCTGACTCCAGTCTTGACTGAATTTCCCTCATCCCCCAGCCCCTCCCCACTCCTAGCTCCCTTTGGCCTTCTTCATCCCAAGCCTCTGGACACCCTTGTGGCCTCCAGCCAGTCCCCTCCTTGATAAGCTAGCCACCTCTGAGACCCTCAAAGGTAGGTCTTTGGTAGGAGAGTTCAGATGTACCTCTGGATGCCCAGGTAGCCCTCTATTCCTGCCCCTGCCCCCACCCCCACCTAAAATGACCCTCCTGGTTCCCTGACAGCTCCCTGCCTCCCCCAGCATTCCTCAACCCCTGGCCTGAACAACCTCCAGTGCTGAGCCCTGGCTCTAGCCCCAAACCACCAACCCTAAGATCTCCCCCCAACTCAAATTCCAGAGTTGCTCCCAGCCCCCAAGATCCTTGGTCTCATGGTATAAAGGGTAGTGGGACCCTTCATCCAGGCCTTCTAACAAGTCCCCTGCCTCCTTTCCTGCCTTCCTCCCTCCCTCCTCCCCCTCCCTCCCTGCCTCCTTCCCTCCTCTCCTCCCTGGCTGTGACTCCACAGTGGACCCCGTGGACATGGAGAGCACCCGCATGGACTCCAACTTTGGCCTGGCTGGGCTCCCTGGCTCCCCTAAGAAGCGGGTCCGTATTGAGTGCAAGTGTGGGACTGAGTCCTGCCGCAAATACCTCTTCTAGCCCTTAGAAGTCTGAGGCCAGACTGACCGAGGGGGCCTGAAGCTACACGCACCTCCCCCACCGCTGCCCTCCTGTCGAGAATGACTGCCAGGGCCTCGCCTGCCTCCACCTGCCCCCACCTGCTCCTACCTGCTCTACGTTCAGGGCTGTGGCCGTGGTGAGGACTGACTCCAGGAGTCCCCTTTCCCTGTCCCAGCCCCATCTGTGGGTTGCACTTACAAACCCCCACCCACCTTCAGAAATAGTTTTTCAACATCAAGACTTTCTGTCGTTGGGATTCGTGGCCTATTAAGGAGGTCCAAGGGGTGAGTCCCAGCCCAGCCCCAGAATATATTTGTTTTTGCACCTGCTTCTGCCTGGAGCTTGAGGGGTCTGCTGCAGGCCTCCTCCTTACTACCCCAAAGGTATGGGGAAGCAACCCCAGGGCGGGCAGACATCAGAGGCCAGAGTGCCCAGCCCGACATGAAGCTGGTTCCCCGACCACAGAAACTTTGTACTAGTGAAAGAAAGGGGGTCCCTGGGCTACGGGCTGAGGCTGGTTTCTGCTCGTGCTTACAGCTGGCTAGTGTTGGCCCAAAGAGCTGTAGGGTCTCTTCTTTAGGGCTGCATATCTGAGAAGTGGATGCCCACATGCCACTGGAAGGGAAGTGGGTGTCCATGGCCCACTGAGCAGTGAGAGGAAGGCAGTACAGAGCTGGCCAGCCCTGGAGGTGGGTTGGGACCAAGCTCTGCCTTCACAGTGCAGAGAAGGTACCTAGGGCTCTTGGGAGCTCTACGGTTGCTGGGGGCCCTGACCTGGGATGTCAAGACCGCTGACACCACTCAGAGCTGGAACCAAGATCTAAATAGTCCGTAGATAGCACTTAGGACAAGAGTGTGCATTGATGGGGTGGTGATGAGGTGCCAGGCACTGGGTAGAGCACCTGGTCCACGTGGATTGTCTCAGGGAAGCCTTGAAAACCACGGAGGTGGATCCCAGGAAAGGGCCCATGTGGCAAAAGGCAAAGTACAGGCCAAGAATTGGGAGTGGGGTAGATGGCTTCCCCACTATGGGATGACGAGGCGAGAGGGAAGCCCTTGCTGCCTGCCATTCCCAGACCCCAGCCCTTTGCGCTCATCCTGGGTCCACTGGTCTCAAAAGTCACCTGCCTACAAATGTACAAAAGGTGAAGGTTCTGATGGCTGCCTTGCTCCTTGCTCCCCCACCCCCTGTGAGGTCTTCTCTAGGAAGTCCTTTCTGACTACCTGTGCCCAGAGTGCCCCTACGTGAGACTGTATGCCCTGCTATCAGACGCCAGATCTATGTGTCTGTCTGTGTGTTCATCCCGCCGGCCCCCCAGACTAACCTCCAGGCATGGACTGAATCTGGTTCTCCTCTTGTACACCCCTCAACTCTACGCAGCCTGGAGTGGGCATCAATAAAATGAACTGTCGACTGAACAAACCAAGATGTGAGGTGCTTGTGTGGGTGGGGGTTGAGGGGATAGAGGCTGGGAGCTGGGTTTGCCCAGGAACACGTTCCTCAAACCTCAGCCATTTGACTCTAATCCTCAAAATTTCAGCCCCCACAGCATATTACTTACACCATTGTCTATATAACATCTTGACCTAAAATAAGTCTGTTTTATACTTAAACTTTAAAATGCACTTAAGGCTGGGTGTGGTGGCTCACATCTTTAATCCCAGCACTTTGGGAGGCCGAGGCAGGCAGATTGCTGGAGCTCAGGAGTTCGAGACCAGCATGGGCAATGTGGTGAAACCATTGTCTCTACTAAAAATACAAAAATTGGCCAGGTGTGGTGGCATGTGCCTGTGGTCCCAGTTACTCAGGAGGCTGAAGTGGGAAGGAAGATTGCTTGAGCCTGGGAGGCGGAGGTTGCAGTGAGCTGAGATCTCACCACTGTACTCCAGCCTGTCTGTCTCCAAAAAAGAGCCAGACCCTATCTCAAAACAATGCAATTAAAGTGACTGGTTTAGACTGGCCATAACTGGTTTTGACTGGACTTGACTGATCTTGACCTGTGTTGGCCGACTTTGACTTGTCATGATTGACTGTGACTGGTGGTAGCTAGCCGTGACTGGCCTCAACTCGTCTTGACCAATCAGGACTGGCTTGGACTGAGATTGACCAGTTTTGACTGCTTAAACTGGCTGTGATCAGCCTGAACTGGCTTGGATTGGCCTGGACTAGCAGGGACTGAAATGGACTGGTTTTGACCAGCTTTGACCAGCCTTGACTGGTCTTGGCCTGCTGTGACTAACCTGGACCAGCTGTGACTGGCTGTGACTATAATTAACTAGTTTGGACTGGCCATGACTGGCTTTGACCCATCCTGACCAGCCATGACCAGTGGTTTCTGGCCTTGACTGGCCGTGATCAGCTTTGACCAGCTTAGACTAGCCATAACCAGCTTTGATCAGTCTTGACTGGCCATGACTGGTGGTGACCAGCCATGACTGGTAGTGTCTGGCTAGACCCTGCCACCTCCTGCCTGACCAAGTGCCCAGGCCTCAGGTGCTATATACAGCACTGGGGGGGTGAGGGGGAGGGTAAGAGGAGTGGAGCAAAGTGGAGAGAGAGAAAACCAAATCCACTGCTGTCTAAATGGAAAAACCATAATCACTTGCCATAAGCAAACAAAAATAACCAGAGAAATACATCAATGGAAATATTAAAATGTGATAATATTCTAGCTAGACCTTCTAGCTGGAACTTCCCTGCTCTTAAAGGCTTTGAACCCAAAATCTGCCTCCTGCATTCAAAATGAAAAGTTTGTGTGTGCTGGGGAAGCTTTTTCTGCAAATATTTATTGAGCATCTATATGGTGCCAGGGTATAAAGTGGAGAACGAAGAGCACGTTTCAGATATACTTACTTATTTTCATCATCTCTCAACCTGAATGGGAGCCAGTGCTCTTTGTTTTTGCTCAGAGACCTCACGTGCCATGACACAGATACCCAAATATTTCAAAGACCTCATACAGAGGTGACAGGATCCCAAAGAGCCCAGAGACCTCATACACAGGGTACCTAGGACATACACAGGGCACCTAGGGTATAAGGCCTCATAGACCATATACCCTGAATATTGACCCCAAACTTCTCAGAAACCTCATACCCTGGGATACACACCTACATATATCTCAGAGCTCTCATAACTGGACACACCGCAAGTAACACAGGTTTCACTGAAACTATGGGCTACAGACTCCTAAACAGCTCTTAGACCTCACATACTGCCTCATATACTGGGATTCAGACCTCAAACACATCAGATAACTTTCCTTTGATGACAGAGATGCACAACCATCTCAAAGACAACTTGAGATGTCACTACCCAAACTATTTGGAGGCTCCACACCCTGATTATTGACTTCCAAACCCCTCAGATACTTAATATCCTGGGACAGACCCCTAAACAACTGAGCTGCCATACCCTGGACACAGACTGCCCAAACACCCGAGATACCTCGCCCTCTGAAAACAGATCCTTAAATGGTTCTGAAACCTCATACCTTGGATAGAGACCCACAAATTGCTCAGAGACACCCTCAAAAACAGACAAGTAAACATCCCAGAGACCTTACACGTGAATATAGTGCCACAAACAACTCAGAGACTCAAGTCTTTGACGCAGTCCCCAAGAGCTTAGAGATCTCACAGCCTGGAAACAGACCCTGCTCACAGGACTCATACCTGGGAAACAAATCTGTTTACAGCTCAAACATGACCTCACGCCTTCTGACACAGACCCCTCAACAGTTCAGAGCCAAGGCAGCCTAGGAATCAATATATTTCTATTCTATTGGTAACAGACAATACCAAACACTTCAGACACCTCACGCTTTGTAACCCACACACCCAAAGAGCTCAGAGACCTAGAAATCTGATTACAGACCTCCGGGAATCTCAGAGACTTCACAATCAGGGAAAAAGATCCACCAATTTCTCAGAGAACTCACAAACTGGGACAGAAATGGACCAACAGTTCAGAGACCTCACACCCTCTTCTCAGACCACCAGACAGCCCAGAGACCTCACACCACGGACACAATACTAGAGAGCCCTAAAATCACATATGCTGGAACACAGGCCTGAAAACTACTGAGAGGCTCACACCCTGGACACAGATTCCTGTTCGGAGATGTCATATACTGGACATAGAGCTCCCCGAAATAGCTCACAGCCTTTTGATACACTGAGACAGATCCCCAAACAGCTCAGAGGCCTCACAGACCTGAAAATGTGGACACAAACCCTCTATAGAGCTTAAAGACCTCACACCCTATGACAAAATCCCTGAGGAACTGAGATCACATCCCCTGGACACGGACCCCAAACAGCTTAGAAACCTCATATCCTAGACTCAGACCCCCAAACAGTTTGGAGTCTTCCCACTCTAAACGCAGACCTCTAAATGCTTCAGGAATATCACACCCTGGACTCAGTCCTCAAAACCATTCATGGAACTTGCCCTTTGTCCTCATCCAGAAAGATTTCAGATGGCTGACAGTCATGGACATGGATCACCAAACAGCTTGGAAACCTTTGTGCAAAGTTGGCCACAAACAGTGGAGAGACTTCGTAACTGGAACACAGACCCAAAACGGCTTAGGACCTCACATTGTGGACACAGGCTCCCAAATGACTCAGAGAACTTCTAACCTGGGAGACAGACATGAAAACAGTTCAGAGACATCACATCCTGGCTAAGTATGCCCACACAGCTCAAGCACCTCACATTACGGGACACAAACCCTCAAAGAGTTAACCTCACAACCTGAAAAGTGAACCCACAAACGTGCCAGAGACCTCACACAGCAGACAGACAATGCAAAAATGCTCAGAGTTGACAAACTTTACACCCTAGGATATAGACCCCCAAATAGCCCAGTGACCCAGTGACATACAACTTGGGCACAGACCCCCAAACACTAGAGAGATGTCAGAAACTGATAACAGAACCCCAAACTGCTCAGAGACCCCAAACCCTAGAACCAGACCCCTAATAAGTCACAGACCTCATACCCTGGGACTGAGACTCCCCCAACAGGAACTGTCTCACTCTTGGAAATGTAACAGTTGAGGGACCTCAATACCAAGGAATACAGAGATCAGAGATCTGACACTTTGGGACACAGAGGGTGAACCACTCCAGAAGCTTGAAACAGTAAAAAGACATTAGTACAAAGACATCAGACTCTGGAAACAGATCCTGAAACTGCTCAGAAAAATCAACCCTAGGACAAAACCCACGGCATCACAGAGAACTCATTCGTTTGGGACATTGGCTCAAAACAGTTCGGGGGTGATACTCAAATACATCAGAGTTCTCATACAAGGGTACAAAACCTCACACCTGAAAAGAGAGACTGCTAAATAGTTCAGAGACACCATACTCTGCACAGGGACAACCAGAGAGTTAAGAAATTTCACACCTATAGACCTTCAAACACCTTTGAAAACTCACTTACTGGCGAACACACACCCATTAAAAGCTCAGAGACCTTAACCCTGGAACAAACCCCTAATGAGTCAGATATATCAAACCCCGGGACTGAGCCCTCTGAAAAGGAACAGAGACTTCACACCTGAAAATATATTCCAAACAGGTCAAGGGACTTTGAAACCAAAAGAGCTCAGGGACCATGTATCCTAGGACACCAGTGGACAAACCGCTCAGAGACCTCACAATGTAAACACAGCCCGCAAAACAGCCCAGTGAACTCACCCCCCTGGAATGTAGACCAGAAAAAGTGCAGAACCCTCGAATTCAGGATTCAGAATCCTTCTGAGACTTAAGAGTATAGACCCCAAAATACAATTCAGAGAATTAATATGCTGGATGCAGAATATCAACTAATTCAGAGGCCTCAAATTGTGGGACGTACACACCCAAAGAGATCAGAGACCTCACATCCTGGACATACACCAACAAACAGACCAGGGACCTCAACCCTGTGACATGCACGCGCACACACACACACACAGAGCTCAGAAAATTCAAATTCTAGGAAACACACACCCAAAAAGAATGGGGACCTCACATCCTGTGACATACTCACAGAAAGATCAAAAACCACACAAACTGAGACATACACCCACAAATATTTCAGAGAACTAACATCTGGGGCCTTATACCCACAACAGATCACCGAACTCAGTCCCTGAGACACATACACATAAAAATATCAGACACTTCACATGCCAGGACATATACCCATGAGTAGATCAGAGCACTCACACCTTGGGAAATAAACCAAAGACTGCATCAGGGACCTCACATATTAATTGGGGCACACATTCACAAAGAAACCAGAGACTCAATTCCTGGGACATAAACCCAAATACCTCAGAGATCTCGTATGCTGGGACAAAGAAATCAAGACAGGTCAGAACCTCACAACCTGGGACACAGAGCCACAAACAGATAAGAAATTACACACTGCTGACAAACATACAAGAACAGATCAGAACCCTCACATCCTGAGACATACAACCACAAGGAGATCAGAGAGCTCACATCTTGACATACACCCATAACCAAACCAGAGACTTGACATTCTGGGACACTGATTCTCAAAGAGATAAGAGAATTCATACCCTTGGACTTACACCCACAAATAGGTAACAGACCTTGCAGGCTAGAAATACACATAGAGCTAGATGGACGACTTGCCATCCTGGAACATAAACCCAAAAAGAGGCCAGAGAATTTACGTCTTAGGACACACCCACAGTCACAACAGAGACTTCACATCCTAAAATATAAACCCACAAAGGATCAGAGATCATAAACCAAGGAATATACACCCACAAAGGAACAGATACTATCCACCCTAGGATATACATTGACAAAGACCAGATAAATGCACAACCTAGGAAATACACTAAAAAAATCCTGGGAAATGAATCCACAGACAGTAAACAAACACTGGGATATACAAATCCACAAACAGAGACCACGCACCCTGGGACACATATCCACAGACAGTTTGGGGTTTCACGTCCTGGAACAAACAGCAAAAAACAAATCAGAGACATTAAACACTTGGCAATACATGTGAAGAGATCAGAGATAACATAGCCTGGGACACTGACAAAATGTTCACAGACCTCGCATGCTAGGAAATTTGCCCAGAAAAAGATCAGAAACCTCACATCCTGAAACCTCACATCCTATGACACACAACCTCAAACAGATCACAGACATAAAATCCTGCAAAACACACCCACAAACCATTCACAAATCTTGCATCTTGGAATATACAACGACAAACAAATCAAAGACCTCACATCTAGGGGAGGTCACACCCATAAAGAGAATACAGATAACAGACCCCGAGACACACACATACCCAGATACATATAGATAACTGACATCTTGGGAATATAGTTGCAAACAGATCAGAGGGCTCACATCATGGGATATACACTGACAAAAAGATTAGAGACCTTACAACGTGGACATGCACCCACACAGATCAGAGACCTCCACTCCAGCAACGTACATGGACAAATGGCTCAGAGATCTCACATCCTGGAGCATACAAAAACAAACAGATCAGAGACTTCAAATCCTGCAGTATACAACCATAATCCAGTCACACTTCATATGCTGAAAAACACACCCATAAACAGATGGTAGACATGACATCTTACAGCATAACTCCCAAGAGATCAGATGATTCAAGAGTTTTGGCTTCAAATTTCTCTCTCTGACCTCTGCTTCTGTCATCGCATCACCTTCTGTGACTCTACTTCCATCATCACATGGTCCTCTCTGATGTGACACACACAGTCTTCTCAGACCCTGAAGGTCCTACCTTCCTCATATAAAGACTCTTGTGATGACAGTGGGCCCACCTGGATTGTCCAGGATAACTGCCCCCATCTCAGGATGCTTACCTAATATGTATTTGCAAAGTCCCCTTTCCAGATAAGACAACATATTAACAAGCTCCAGGAATGAGGTGAGGACGTATTTGGGGATCTATCATCTGACGAAACAGAACATACATGCACAAAGAGAACCCTCACATCCTGGGACTTTCACCCATGAACGGCTCACAGATCTCACAGCTGGAGTCATAGACCTCCAAAGGGATCGGAGAACTCCCACTCCTGGACATCAATCCAAAAAGATAAGAGAGCCACACACTCTGGGGCATACGCCAAATGATGCTCATATCCTCACACCCTGGGGACTAAACCCACAAAGACATAAGAGAACCACACTCTGCCAGTACATTCTCAAAGAGAACCAGAACCTGACACGCTGGGATAGACACTAGCGAAGAGATCAGGGACCCCACATCCTGGGACAAACACCCTCGAACAGACTAGACTTCTGACTTTGACACACAGACACAAAGAACACAAAAAACACATTCACTGACAGACACCCACAGACAGGCCACGAACCTCACAAATTAGACATAAAACCACAAAGAGAATGGGACTCACACCCTCTACAAACACCCTGAGGAGATGACACACTCACATACTATGACACACATGCACAAATGGATCAGACTTATCTGAGAAACAACCAGAAACCACACCAGAGACCTCTAATACCACAACACGAACCACCAGGTCACAGGCCTCACATGCAGAAAATACTCCTGAAGAAGTACAGAGACCTGCTGTCTTTGGGTACAGACCCAAGAGGAGATCAGAAGTCTCCCACAGAGTGCTCCAAAACCTCATATTATGGATACATGTACCCCAACAAAACCTGACTTCTGCTATAAATACCAGCACACAAACCAGAAATTTTATATGCTTATCATAAGTACCCCCAAATATTGGCAAAACAGCTCAGAAAATTCGTGCCAGGGATATATACCCACAAACAGATCAAAGACCTCATATCCTAGGCCAACCATTCAGAATTAGATCAGAGAACTCACTTCCTGAGAGGACCCTCTCAAAGAGGTGAGAGGCCGGGCGCGGTAGCTCATGCCTATAATCCCAGCACTTTGGGAGGCCAAGGTGGGCGGATCACCTGAGGTCAGGAGTTCAAGACCAGCCCGTTCAACACGGCGAAACCCCGTCTCTACTAAAAATACAAAAATTAGCCAGGCATGGTGACATGCGCCTGTGGTCCCAGCTACTTGGGAGGCTGAGGCAGGAGAATTGCTTGAACCTGCGAGGCGGCAGTTGCAGTAAGCCAAGATCGCACCATTGCACTCCAGCCTGGGCGACAGAGTGAGACTCCATCTCAAAAAAACAAACAAAAAAAGAGGTGAGAGACCTCACTCTCTGCTTCATTCACCAGCAGACATACCAGAGGCTTCACTCCATGACACAGAGACAGACAAATCAGGGAGTCTCACATCTTGGGACATAAACCCAGAAACAGGGCAAGAATTTCAAGAAAAAGGAAATATACTCACAAAGAGCTTGGAATCCTTACACCCTAGACATACGCACCTCAACAGATCAGGAAACTCACACGCTGGCACATGCACACAAAATCAGATTGGAAATGTCTCATCCTAGAACATACGCTCCTCCACAAAAGCTGAGAGCACAAATTCTGGGACACACACCACCAAATAGATCATCAGATCAGAGACCTGCACAGAAATCAGCGACCTCCACTATCAGACACACACCCTCACAAATAGATCATGGAGTTCACATTCTGACAACCAGATAGAGACAGCACAACCTGAGACACTGTATTGATTTTCTATTGCTGCTGAAACAAACCACTAAAAAAGCTTTTTGTCATAAAGCAATGCAAATTTATTATCTCAGCTGGGGGTGGCTCATATCTGTAATCCCGGCCTTTTGGGAGGCTGAGGTAGGCAGATCCCTTGAGCCCAGGAGTTCGAGACTAGCCTGGCCAACATGGCAAAACCTCTCTCGTCTCTACTAAAAATACAAAAATAAGCCGGGAGTGGTAGCGGGCGCCTGTAGTCCCAGCTACTCGGGAGGCTGAGG
>NW_012115733.1:2695624-2700563 GCF_000951035.1 Colobus angolensis palliatus | reverse complement strand
AGGAGCTGGGATTACAGGCACGTGCCACCACTCCCAGCTAATTTTTGTATTTTTAGTAGAGATGGGTTTTCAACAGGTTGGCCAGGATGGTCTCCATCTCCTGACCTTGTGATCCGCCTACCTCGGCCTCCTAAAGTACTGGGATTACAGGCTTGGGCCATCATGCCTGGCCAGAGAATCCAATTTCTGTAGGCTGCCTACATTCCTGAGCTCATGGCCCCTTCCTCCATCTTCAAAGCCAGAGGTCTGTTTCACCTTCAGTCTTTCTCTCTCTCTCTCTCTTTCTCCACCCCCCTTTCTTCCTTCTCCCCATCTCTGTCTCTCCTTGTGTCCATCTATCTCTAGCTCTCTTTGATCTCTGTATATGTTGTCCATCATCTTTTCTCTACTTCCATCACTACATAGCCCTCTCTGACTCTTGCCTTCACACCTCCCTCATATGAGGACACCTGTGATTACACTGGGCCTGCCCCGTTAATCTAGGATAAGCATCCCCATCTCAGGATGCTTAACTTCTACAAAGTCACCTCTGCAAAGTCCCTCACAATCACCTTTGCAAAGTCCCCCTTTCCATGTAAATTAGCATAATTGTAGGTTTCAGGGATTAGGAAGTGGACATCTTTGGGGTACCATTAGCTACCAGAGACCTACATACACACACAAACAATTCACAGACTTTACATCCTGAGTCATACACTTCCAAATAGATCAGACACCTCCCACTCTCTAACAGACATCCAAAAAGAGCAGAGACACATTCTGGGACATATACCAAAAAATACTCAGAGTCTTCAATCACTTGGAATTCAACTCACAAACACATAAGAGAACTCACCATCTGGGACATACACACTCAAAGAGAACATGGACCTGACATAATAGGATGTATACCCACGAAGATATCAGGGGCCCCACACACTGCAAAATACACCCCCAACAGATCAAATCTCCAAACCTGGGACATACACACGCACACTGCAGAAAGAAACATTCTCAGACATAAACCCACTAACAGGTTAGGTACCTTACAATCCGGGACATGTTGAATTAGACCTCACATCCTTGACAAATACACACAAAAGAGACACTCACATACTGTGACATTCACTAGCAAACAGATCACAGACCTCATGTAAGAAACACAACCAAAAAGAGATCAGAGACCTTGAATCCTGCAACATGAAACTACAAACAGCCTAGAGACCTTACCTGCAGGGTATATATGCAGAATAGGTATATAGACCTGACATCTTGAGACATATAGCCACAAACAGATCAGAGACCTTGCAACCTGAGATAGATACCCATAAACAAATCAGAGGTCTCAATCCTGCAATAAGCACCCATAATCAAGCCAGAGACCTCACATGCTAGAAAAAAGAGCCACAAAGAGATCACAGACCTGAAATCTTGCAACATACACCCATAAAGAGATCAGAGAGCTTATATTCTGAGACGTACTTCCAAACAGGTCAGAGGTTTTCAAACCAAGGGAAATAACCCACAAATAGCTCAATAACTTCACAGCTTGGACACATACACACCTCAACAAATCAGGGATATATATTATACACATACACACACATACAATATATATATTATATCTACTATCGGCCCTCGGATTCAACCAACTCTGGATCAAAAACACTGAGGGAAAAAATAATTTAAAAACATAGTAAAAATAATACAAATAAAAACAATGTAGTATAACAACTACTTACATAGCATTGTGTCAGGTATTATAAGAAATCTTGAGATTATCTATACAGAAGAATTTACATAGGTTACATGCAAATACCATATCATTTTATATAAGGTACTTGATCGTTCATGGATTTTGGTATACACAGGGCTCCTGGAACCAATTCCTCCAACCCACAGATATTGAGGGACAGCTATATTGTTACATATATATATGAATATATATGCCAGCATATAAATCACATATGCTTGAAAATAAACCTAAAAAAACCTTCAGAGATCTGATAACCTAGAACATCAGAACACGTATGCCCCAACAGCTCAGAGAACTCACATCCTGGGATGTACATCCATAAAGAGCTCAAAGATCAAACATCTCCTAGGGTATGCTTTTACAAACAGATCAGAAAACTCAGATCCTATGATAAAACCCTCAACAAAGGTCAAAGACTTCACACAGTGGTTCATTCACCAGTGAACACATCAGACATTTCACACCATCAGACACCACCCACAAACAGATCAGGGAATTCACATCCTGAGACATACACCAACAGATCAGAGACATCACAAACTGGACATGTATCCATGAACATCAGAGGCCACGGGACCTGAAACCACAAAGGGTTCACAAACTTTCTTTCCTGGACACACATACCCAACTAGATTAGACATCACTCATCCTAGGACATGAATCCAGAAACAGACCAGAGAATTCATATTCTGGGACACATATCCTCAAAGAGGTTAAAGACCTTCCATCCTGGTTCATTCTCCTGCAAATAGATCACAGAATTCACATCAGATACACCCCTACATGTGTATCAGGGAGTTCACATCCTGGCACATATACTGACAAATAGATAACAGACCTCACAACATGGACATGTAACCACAAACAGATCAGAGACCTCAAATACCAAAAATAGTGCAGAGCCCTCAGATTATGTGCCATACAGCATCAAACAGGTCAGGGAACTGAAATCCTGGGATATGCACCCACAAACAGAGTAGAGGCCTTACAACCTGCACATGAACCCATAAAGAGACCACAGACATCAAACTCCGCAACACAATCCACAAACAGATCAGAAACCTCAGGCCCTGAGTCATATATAACGAACTGATCAGAAAGTTCACGTCCTCGGATATACTCCACAAGCAATGCAGAGACCATACACTCCTGAGACACACACCCACAAACAGCGATCTCAAATCCTGCAATGTACAACTCCAATGAAGTCAGAGACCTCACAGGTTAGGAAAACACCAGAAACAGACCTGACATCTCGTAACACAGAACCATGAGCAGATCAGAGAGCTCATGTGCTGGGACATTTCTTTACCAGCAAGCAGATCAGAGGCCTCAATCCTGAGACATACACCCACAAAGAGCTCAGAAACCTCACACCCTAGACATATAAACCTAAACAGACCAGACACCTAACAACCTAACATCCTGGTACATATGTAACCAAACAAATCAGAAACCTCATGTCACAGGAAACACCCCCAAACAGATGACAGACCTAACAACCTGGAACAGAATCCTTAAATATCTCAAAGACTTCACCTACTGGAACGTACTCCCAAAAATCAGCTCAGAGATGTCACATCCTAGGACATGCACACACAAACAGCTCAGAGACCACAGATTCTGGGACACACACCCTCAACATTCAGAGACCTCTCAATGTGGTTCATACACCTGCACACAGATCAGAGACTTCCACCATCAGATATACACTCACAAACAGATCATGGAGTTCACATCCTGGGATGTGTAACAATAAACAGAGATCAATGCTGTAACAAATCGTAATCATAACATCATAAAACAACACATATTTATTATCTTACTTTTCTGCAGGTCAGAAGAAAAAAATGGGTTTCAAAGGGCTAAAATCACAGTGTCAGCAGAGCTGCACTACTCCTGGAGGCTCTAGGGGAGAATCTGTATCCTTGCCTTTTCCAGTTTCTAGAGCTGCTTGTGTTCCTTGGCTTGTGGCCCCTTCCTCCACCTTCAAAGCCAGGAGCATTTCATCTTCAAATCTCTATCTCTCTGATATCTGCTTCTGGCATCACATCTGCTTCTCTGACTTGGACTATCCAGCCTCTCTCCTCTAAGGACCCTTGTGGTAACACTGGGCTCACCTGGGAAATCCAGAACCACCCCCACATCTCAAGATGATTACTTCATCACATTTGCAAGGACCTTTTAACATGTAAAGTCACATTCACATGTTCCAATGATATAAGGATGTGGACATATTTCAGGAACCTTCACTCCACCGACCAAGATATACATCTACAAGCAATGAAAAACATCATTTGCTGAGGTATCCACCACACATAAGCAACTCAAAGACTCCACATCCTATGTTGTATAATTCCAAAGGGATCAGGGACCTCCCACCCTTGGACATGCATCCAAAAAAGAAGTGAAGCACATGTTCTGTGTCATATACCCACAAAGAGGGTGGGGACTTCACACATTGGGACATATAATCACAAACAGAAGATACTTCACACCCTTGACAAACACACATGAGGAAATTAGAAACTTAAATACTGCAATATAAAGGCAAAAGTAGAATGGAGGCCTCATCTGAGAAATACACCCACAAAGAGATGAGAGACCACAATTCCTGCAATACATTACTCACAAACAGATCAGAGACCTCACACCCCAAGATATCCACAAACAGAACAGAGATCTCAACCTGTAACATACACCCACAATCAAATAAGAGATCTCACATTCTAGAACAAACAGCCAGAGACTGAGTATACACCTAACATCTTCAGAATACACCCACAGAGAATTTAGAGTTCATATCCCTGGGATATAAACCCACAAAAATATCAGAGACCTCAAGCCATGCATAATATAGTCACAATAAGCATTGTGACTATATTATATACCATAAAATAATATATATTATATTACTATATAATACAACATATAATATATTATGGTTACCATATGTTGTATTATATAGTAATATAATATATATTATATTATGGTATATAATATATAAATATAATATATACTATACAGTTATCTGTTCATGTCAATATGTTAACATATTACATATACTATTATGTATATATAATATATACTTAACATATGCTTATATGTTAATATATTGATATATTAGGATATAATATAATCATACAATAATTATAATTCACAATTATAAATATTGTGAATTATAATTATGTTATAATATATCAT
>NW_012115733.1:2608045-2695484 GCF_000951035.1 Colobus angolensis palliatus | reverse complement strand
CTCACAAAAATGAAAAATAATAAATATTGTGAATATATTATGTAAGGCTTGAGGTCTCTGATATTTCACACCTCACACTTGGAGATACACATCTAAACAGATCAGAGGCATCTCATCCTGGTACAGGTTGAATATCCCTTATCCAAAATGCTTGAGACCAGAAGTGTTTTGTAGTTTGGATTTTTTTCAATTTTTGGAATATGTGCATTCCAGTTGAGCATCCCACACCTGAAATCTAAAATGCTCCAATGAGCATCTCCTTTGAGCCTGTTGCCCAGGCTGGAGTGCAGTGGTGGGATCACGGCTCACTGCAACCTCCACCTCCCAGGTTCAAGTGATTCTCCTGCCTCAGCCTCCTGAGTAGCTGGGATTACAGGTGTGCACCACCACACCCAGCTAATTTTTGTATTTTTAGTAGAGACGGGGTTTCAACATGTTGGCCAGGCTAGTCTTGAAATCCTGGGCTCATGCCATCTTCCCGCCTCGGCCTCCCAAAGTGTTGGAATGACATGCATGAGCCACCATGCCCGGCCAAGTTTTGGATTTTGAAGCATTTCAGAGTTTGGATTTTCAGATTTGTGAGGCTCAACCTGCATAAAGATTTTCAAATGAATCCGAGATCTCATATTTCAGAAATACCTACAAAACATCAGAGACCCAAAACCCAAACACGACCCACCCACAAATACCTCAGATACCTCACATACTGGAACATACACCCCAAATCAGCCAAGAGACCTCACATCCTAGGACATTCACCCACAAACAGGTCAGAGACCTCATATCCTGAAACATATACCCACAGAAACCTCAGAGAACACAAATTGAGGGACAGACACTCTCAAACAGGTCAGAGACCTCCCCCCGGTTCATACACCTACACACAGATGAAAGACCCACCACATAAGACACGCACTCAGCTGGGCATGGTGCCTCACGCCTGTAATCCTAGCACTTTGGGATGCTGAGGTGGGTGGATCACCTGAGGTCAGGAGTTCGAGACCAGCCTGACCAACATGGTGAAACGCTGTCTCTACTAAAAATACAAATATTAGCCAGGCGTGGTGGCACACGCCTGTAATCCCAGCTATTGGGGAAGCTGAGGCAGAAGAATCGCTTGAACCCAGGAGGCGGAGGTTGCAGTGAGCCAAGATTGTGCCACTGCACTCCAGCCTGGACGACAGAGCAAGACTCCATCTCAAAAATAAATAAATAAATAAATAAATAACACACACTCACAAACAGATTGGGGGTTCACATCTTGGGATGTTCACTAACAACCGCACAGAGACATCATGCACCTTGGACAAGGTGCTCATTTCTTATTGTTGTAACAAATCACCACAATCTTAGTGCTGTGAAAAACACAAATTTATTTATTATATTACATCTGTGTAGGGTAGAAACCCAAGAATGGGCCTTAGGGTACTAAAGTTAGGTGTCAACAGAGCTGTCTTCTTTCTGGAGACTCTAAGAAAGAGCACGTTTCTTTGCGTTTTCTGGGTTCTAGAGCTGCCTACAGTCCTTCATCCCTTTCCCCTTTCTCCATCTTCACAGCTGACAGCAGTTCATCTTCAAATTGCTCTCTGATGTCTGCCTCTGTCATGGCATCTCCTTCTGTGACTGTGCTTCCACCATCACATTCCCTTCCATCATTTAGGGCTCCCTGGTCATATCTCTTTCACTGGACATCTTTGAGGGATGCTTTATTCAGCCAACCACAGACAGGTGTGCACAAACAATTAGAGATTTCACCTCCTGGGATATACTCCCATGAACAGTGCAAGGACTTCGTGAGCTGGGACCCACATCCACAAACACTTGTGTCATCATATCGCTGTCTCTGACTCAGTCTGTGTCATTACATTCAGTGAAAATCCAAGAAAATATCCCCATCTCAAGATGCTTAATTTAATGACATCTGCAAGGTACCCTTTAAAAAAAAATTTTTTTTTTTGAGATGGAGTCTCACTCTGTCACCCAGGTTGGAGTGCAGTGGCACCATCTCTGCTCACTGCAACCTCCACTTCCCAGGCTCAAGCGATTCTCTCTTCTGCTTCAGTCTCCCGAGTGCCTGGGATTGATTATAGGCGTGCACCACCACACCCATCTAATTTTTCTATTTTTTGTACAGACAGGGTTTCACCATGTTGGCCAGCCTGGTCTCAAACTCCTGATCTCAAGTGATCCACCCACCTCAGCCTCCCAAAGTGCTGGGATTACAGGCATGAGCCACTGCGCCTGGCCTTAAAAAAAATGTTTTTAATAAACATGTTTAAAATAATTTATTTTTTTTTTTTTTTTTTTTTTTTTTTTTTTTTTTTTTTTGAGACGGAGTCTCGCTCTGACACCCAGGCTGGAGTGCAGTGGCGTGATCTCGGCTCACTGCAAGCTCCGCCTCCCGGGTTCATGCCATTCTCCTGCCTCAGCCTCCCTAGTAGCTGGGACTACAGGCGCCCACCACCACGCCCAGCTAATTTTTTGCAGTTTTGGTAGAGACGGGGTTTCACCGTGTTAGCCAGGATGGTCTCGATCTCCTGACCTCGTGATCTACCTGCCTCCACCTCCCAAAGTGCTGGGATTACAGGCGTGAGCCACTGCACCCGGCCAAATAATTTAATTTTAAAAAAATTTTCTGGAACGCTTCACGAATTTGCATGTCATCCTTGCACAGGGGCCATACTAATCTTCTGTGTATCATTCTAATTTTAGTATATGTGCTGCTGAAGCAAGCACTTAAATTTTTATATATTAATTTAGATATAAATTTTTATAGATTTAGGTGTACAAGTACAGTTACGTTACATGGATATCTTGTGTAGTGGTGAAGTCTGGGCTTTTAGTGTACCTACCACCTGAATAATGTACGCTGTATATAATAGGTAGTATTTCATCCCTCACCCCTCTCCCACTCTCACATCTTTTGGAGTCCCCGGTGTCTATTATTCTACTCTGTATGTCCATGTGTACCCACTGTTTAGTTCCCACTTATAAGTGAGAACATGCAGTTTTTGACTTTCTGTTTGAGTCATTTTACTTAGGATAATGGCCTCCAGCTCCATCCATGTTGTTTGCAAGGTACCTTTTAGCATGTAAGGTCACATCACAGTTTCCAAAGATTAGGACATGGGTATCTTCGGAGGCCTTAAGTCAACACAACAAAAACATACATGCACAAATAATGGGAGACTTCACACTCTTCCAGAAAGCTCAGAGACCTGAAATGCTGAGACACGCACCACAAACAGCTCACATACTTCATCCTGAGTTATACATCTAAAAAGTGACCACAGACCTCCTACCTTGAGACATACATCTAAAGAGAGCAGACACACATGTGTTCTGGGACATACACCCACAAACAGGTCTGGGATCTCACAAATTGGGACATACACCCACAAACAGAACAGACCTCATACCCTTGATAAGCAAGCAAAAGAGGTTTTGTTTGTTTGTTTGTTTGTTTGTTTGAGACAGAGTCTCACTCTGTTACCCAGGCTGGAGTGCAGTGGTGTGATAAAGACTCACTGCAGCCTCGAACTCCCGGGCTCAGGCAGATCCTCTCACCTTAGCCTCCCCAGTAGCTGGGACTACAGGTACGCCACCAAGTCTGGCTAATTGTTTATTTTTTGTACAGACAGGGTCTCACTATGTTGCCCAGGCTGGTCTCAAACTCCTGGGATCAAGTGATCCTTCCACCTCAGCCTCCCAAAGTGCTCGGATTATAGGTGTGAGCCACCATACCCAGCCAACATATTTTTTAAAAACTCTCATACTGTAATATACACACAAAAATAGATCAGAGACTTCATCTGAGAAATATAACCAAAATGGATCAGGTCTAAAATCCTGCAACAAGAACCCCACAACATGTTAGCTATCTCACATCCTGGCAAATACACCCAGAATAATTAAAGATACTTGACATCTTGGGGTACATACCCACAAAGTGATGAGAGAGCTACAATCCTGGGACATACACCTGCAAACAGATCAAAGGCCTCGACCCTAAGACATACCAACAAAGAGCTCAGAAACCTCATACCCTGGATGTATACACTTAAAAAATAATACAACTTGCAGCCTGTTACGTATATGAGCATACAAATCAGAAATCTCATAGGCTTGTAAATAATGCCAAAAGCCTAAGATATCTACCAACCTGGGATGTACATCCATGAATGGCTGAGAAAACTCACACCTGGGTTATATATCCACAAATAGCCCTGAGACATCACATCCTAGGATATGTATTCGGAAACATTAGGGAACTCGCATCCTGAAAAAACTCCCTCAAGGATGTCTGACTTATCTCAACCCAGTTCATTTACCAGAAAACAGATCAGAATCTTCACACCATTAGGCATATACCTACAAAAAAAAGATCAGGGAGTTCTCATGCTGGGATACACATCAGCAAACAGATTAGAGACCTCATAACTTAGACATGTAACCACACAGAGACCACAGGCCTCAAACCCGGCAACATACACCCATAAAGATACTAGAGACGGCCGGGCGTGGTGTGGCTCATGCCTGTAATCCCAGCACTTTGGGAGGCCAAGGTGGGTGGATCATTTGAGGTCAGGAGTTGAAGATCAGCCTGGCCAACATGGTGAAACCTCATCTCTACTAAAAATGCAAAAATTAAGGCCGAGGCAGGTGAATCACAAGGTCAGGAGATCGAGATCATCCTAGCTAACACGGTGAAACCCCGTCTCTACTAAAAATACAAAAAAATTAGCTAGATGTGGTGGTGGGCACCTGTAGTCCCAGCTTCTCGGGAGGCTGAGGCAGGAGAATGGTGTGAACCTGGGAGGCGGAGCTTGCAGTGAGTCGAGACAGCGCCACTGCACACCAGCTTGGGTGTCAGAGCGATACTCCATCTCAAAAAAAAAAAAAAAAACGCAAAAATTAGCCAGGCATAGTGGTGGGCACCTGTAGTCCCAGCTACTTGGGAGGCTGAGGCAGGAGAATCACTAGAACCCGGGAGGTGGAGGTTGCAGTGAGCTGAGATCGCACCACTGTACTCCAGCCTGGGCGACAGATCGAGACTCTGTCTCCAAAAAAAAAAAAAAGATATCAGAGACCTCACACTCTGAGATATACACCAACAAACAGATAAGGGAGCTCATTATGGGATATACTCCAAAATACATCAGAGACTATATATGATCAGGGATCCTAAATTCTGCAACATACACTTACAAGCACATCAGAAACCACACATGCTATGAAAAAAAAAAGTCAGAAATAGATCATAGATCTCATATCCTGTGACATACACCCACAAAGAGATCATACGGCTCATATTCAGGAACAGGTACCCACATGTACCCACAAAGAGATCAGAGGATTCAGACCAAAAGATATACACTCACTATAGGCTCTTTGAAACCCCACACCCTGGACATTCACAACTAAACAGATTATATTAGGTACACCCAGAACATATATAGAAACATGTGAGAGTCCTCAAAGTTTGGTATGTATATGCATAAAGAACTAAGGTTGGGTGCGGTGGCTCACACCTGTAATTCCAGCATTTTAAAAGGGAGGCTGACGCAGGAAGATTCCTTGAGATCAGGAGCTCAAGACCAGCCTGGTCAACATACACAAACATGCCCATCTTACTAACAATACAAAAATTGGCCAGGCGTGGTGGTGCATGCTTGTAATCCCAGCTACTCAGGAGGCTGAGGCAGGAGAATCGCTTGAACCCGGGAGGCAGAAACTGCAGTGAGTTGAGATCGCGCCACTGCACTCCAGCCTGGGCGACAGAGCGAGACTCGATCTTAAAAAAATAAATAAATAAATAAAAATTAAATCCTGCAGTATATAATACAAACAGATCAGAGACTTCACATACTGGGAAATCAACTCAGAAATGAATCAGTCCTCTCAAATTGTGACATACCACCCAAAAGAGACAAGAGAGTCCATATCCTTGGGAATAAACCTGCAAAAAAAAAAAAAAAAAATACGGGCCTCAAATCATAGAACATACACCGTCACATAGTTGAGAAACCTCATGTTTGGAAATACACTAAGGAATAGATGAAATACCTCACACATCCTCGAAAAGATCAGAGACATTACATCATGGGACATACACCTACAAACAGATTGATGATGCCAAACTCCAGGAATTAAATCCACAAACTGATGAGAGACCTAATATGCAGGGACATATAATCACAAATAGATCAGAGACCTTACATTTTTTACATGCACCCATGAAAAAGATCTCACATACCAGGATACACAATGATACAATGATAGCCACGGACCTCACATCCTGAGACACTCAACAAGAAAAAGGTCATAAGCCTTATATCCTAGTAAATAAACCCCCAACCAGCTCAGGAACCTTTCAATGTGGGACACACTCACAAACAGATAAGAGACCTCACACTTAGGCTGATACAATCACAACCATATCAGAGAACTTCTATTCTTAGCATATACCCATGAAAGATGCCTCACATACTGGTAATTACAATGACAAACACATCGCAGACCTAAAATCCTGGGACATACACGCACAAACACAGATCAGATCAGTGACCTCATACACTGGGACATACATCCACAAACATGTCAGAGATCTTCTATTCTAGTAAATGCATCTACAAACATCAGAGACCTCAACCTCACATCCTGGGACATACTTGCAGAAATAGCCCAGATACCTAAAATTTCTGCATAAACCATCCCTTAATTTGCATGTAACTAAAAGTGGGCATAAATATGACTGCAGGACTGCCTCTGAGCTGCTACTCTGGGCACACTGCCTATGGGTAGCCCTGCTCTGCAAGGAGCAGCACCTCTGTTGCTGCTATACACTGCCTCTTCAATAAAAGCTGCTGTTTAACACCACCAGCTCACCCTTGAATTCCTTCCTAGGCAAAGCCAAGAACCCTCCGGGACTAAGCCTCAACTTTGGGGTTTGCCTGTCCTGCAACCAGATGAAAGATCTCAAACTGAGTATATCCATGAACAGATCAGAGACTTTACACACAGAGACATATGTGGGCACATGGATCAGAAACTTCTTACTTGGGAACATACATCCAGAAACAGACCAGAGACCTCATATTCTGAGAAATATACCAACAAACTGACTTTGACATACACCAAAGAAAATCACATACTAATATACAGCAACAAATGGATCAGAGACCTCACATCCTGGGAAATACACCACTAAACAAATCAGACACCTCACACCTCTGCATATATACCATCAAAGAGCTCAGAGACTTCACACCATGGGACCTACACAACCAAAAAGATCAGATACTTAAATCCTAGCTCATATAACCACAAACATACTTGAGAACTCACTCTGAGCAATCCACCCCCAAACAGATTAGAAACTTCATATCCTGGAACGCATAGCCACAAAAATATCAGAGACTGCATACCCTTGTCACTTCACATATACAGGGACATATACAAGGATAAACAGATCTGAGATCTTACATGCACCCACTAAAAGCTCAGGGAACTCACATCCTGGGAAATATACCCACAAACATTTTAGAGATCTCACACCCAGAGATGTACACCCACAGCCACAGCAGAGACCTCATGTCCTAGGACCATACACCCTCAGACAGACTAGTCCTCATATTCTCCAACACACACCAAATAAACAGATTAGAGTACTGACATCCCCAAAAAAATACAACCAGAAAAGCTCAGAAATATAACATCGAGGGAAATATAGCCACAAGGAGCTGAGACTCACATCTTGGCACATATACCCACAAAGAGATCAGAGATCTAACATTCAGAGACATAAAACCAAAAACAGATCAGAGACCTCACACCCTTGACATGCACTCATGAAGAGAGACCTCACATCTGGGACATACAATGACAAGCAGATCAGAGGCCTCATAACCTGGGATGAATACTCACAAGAGGTCGGAAACTTTACACCATTGGACATATACCCACAAACAGAACGGAAACCTCAAATATACTTCCAAATGGATCACAGAACTCACATCTTGGAATATATACCCCCCCAAAAAATCAGGAATATCTTATTCTAGGAAATATAGACTCAAACAGATTAGAGACCCCACAACTTTGGACACACACAATCAAAGAGCTCAGATACCTTACACCCTGGTATATACACCCATGAACAGAGATCTCATATACTGTGACATACATGTCAGGGATACTCATAAACAGCTCTGAGTTGTTTATGAGCCTTACATCCTGAGACATACAAACAGTGCAGAGCACCGATTTGCTCTGCCCTCAAACTCAGAAATATCAAAGTCGGGACACAGGCTCTCAAACACATTAGAGACTTCATTCCAGGGACTCAGTGGCCCAAACAGCTGACACCTAGAGTTCTGGATGCAGACTCGAGTCACCTTGGTGATTTCTCTTCCTGGGACTTAGAAATCCATATACTTCAAAGAATACACAGAAACAATACACAGTCCTCCAAAGAGTTCATGGATGTGAAACCCGGGACACTGACTGCCAAACACCTCAGTGACCTCATACCCAGAACAGACTGCCAGAGAGCTCAGATAATTCAAATTCTGGACTTGATCACATTCTGGATATGAACAGAAAAAAAAAAAAGCCCAGAATCCCCATGCTTTGGGACATAGATCCCCAAATAATTCAGAGATATAAAAACCTAGAGAGACACCCCAAAAGGTCACTTAAAAATGCGAAACACAGAATGCCCAAAAGACCCAGACATCACGGCATGGATACAGACCCCGAAAAAGCTCCAAAGCCTCGAACTCCAGAGAGATCATCAAAGAGCTCAGAAATACCTCTTATGAGTTATCTATTGCCACATAAAAAATAACCAGCTTTTGGCTGCTTGAGCATCCTCGAATGATGGCTGGCTTCTACTAGAGTCAGTGATCCAAGAAAAAGCACAGCAGAAGCCATAGTGCCTTTTAAATTTCCCTCTAGGTAAGTACTGCTTTGCTGCATCCCACAAATTTGGTAAGTTTTATTTGGATTTTCATTTAGTCCAAACTATTTTTTATTTCTCTTGAGACTACTTTGAGCCACTGGGGCCCTGCATCCTCCCCTAAAGTCTTTCTCTGGAGTTCATACCCTGCCTCTCACATAAATGTATAAACCCGTCTCATAACCACAGTTTTTGGAAGAGGAACAAAGTTTTTTCTCACTGTGCATCCTTGCCTCATGATGCACAATCTACTATGCTTGTTCTCAAGAGAACAACCGAAGTAAAATTGTGGATTTACTAGAGATGAAGACACAATTCTGTTTACTCTTTCTTAAACCCAACATACATTTACATTAAACAACATGTGGACATGATTCCTAAGTTCCAACTGAGATAGTCCCAGGCCCACACTAGCCCCTGGCATTTATATGGATTGCCTGCTTCCCTTCCCCCAGCCCTGAATTCTGCTTTCAGAAGGGATGTGGGATTAGGGGGAAGGGACTGAAATCAGGGGAGCGTGTAACTGTGCATTGTCCTACCGATTCTTACCAGTCTTGTAAAAACCTCAGCAGATCAAGGTTTAGAGAGATGATCCAAAACACTAGACTCTCCTACCATCCAACCAGGACTTGGGGGTTCCAGGTTTTGAAAAAGGGTCTATCAGACTCCAAAGTCCATGTGTTCTGGGTTATCATCAGCGTGATCAAAGCCTAAGGGAAGATGGACTCCAACATCCATCTGAGCAACGTCCATCCTGAGAGATGGGGGTCCCCACTCAGTCGCTGATGTCAGGAGACACAGAACAAACATCTCCCTACAACACAATCTCCACAAACAGTGTCAAGGGAGACTGTGCCCTCCAGAACAGAGGGCAAGATAGGTTCTGAAGGAAGTTGGTCATTTATACTTTATGGTCTAGGCCAAGCTTGTCCAACCCAAGGCCAACGAGTCACATGCAGCCCAAGACGGCTTTGAATGCAGCCCAACACAAATTTGTAAATTTTCTTAAAACATTATGAGATGTTTTGGAGATTTTTTTTTAGCTCATCAGCTATTGTTAGTGTATTTTATGTGTGGCCCAAGACAATTATTCTTCCAATGTGGCCCAGGGAAGCCTGCTGGTCTAGACAAAGAGGCTGGGATTGCTGTGAATCCCGATCCTAATGTGGAGTGGAGGAGTTCACAACCAACTGTGGGGTTCCTACTTCTCACCACCTTTCTTTTTCTTTTTCTTTATTTTGGAGACAGAGTCTTGCTCTGTTGCCCAGGAGTGCAGTGGTGCGATCTCAGGTCACTGCAACCTCAGCCTCCCAAGTAGTTCGGATTACAGGCATGCACCACCATACCTGGCTAATTTTTGTATTTTTAGTAGAGACAGGGTTTTGCCATGTTGGCCAGGCTGGTCTCAAACTCCTGACCTCAAGTAATTCACCCACCTTGGCCTCTCAAATGCTGGGATTCTAGGCGTGAGCCACCATACCCAACCCTCACTGCCTTTCTGAACTGGCATATAGTTCAGGTAGAGGGAAAGGGGGATGTCACACATACCACATGTCTGGATTCGGTATGTGATAAGGTCACTAATTCCTGATATAGCACCCCGAAAGAGCTCAGAGCTTTCAAACCTTGGAACAGAAACCGTAAGACAGACCACAGACCTCACACTCTGAGACACAGACCCAAACACCTCTCAGAGAACATAAACCTCAGACAAAGACCCCCAAATTATTCAAATGCTTCATACCCCAGACCAGTGGTTCTCAACCAGAGGCGATTCTGCCCCCCAAAGAACATTTGGCAATATCTAAGGACATTTTGGCTGTCACAAATGTGTGTGTGTGTTGTGGGGGTGCTACTGTCATCTGTGAGTTGAAGCCAGGGATACTGCCTGCCAGTGTCCTTTAGCCAAAGACCCCCGCCCCACCTAGGAACATACCTGTAGTTGAACAAGTTGGGATGATTACTCATTGCAGTGAGGGAGAACGCACTCCATGGGGAAGTGTGGGGTGGTGGGGTTTGAGTGATTTGGGGGAGGGTCTAAGGAAGTGGGGGCTCACTCTAGATTAGATGCTGTCAAAAAACAAGGGCAATTTTACAATTGGATATTTCAATAAATCTTATCTATAAGGAGGGCAGACCAGAGTGAGGCTATCGCTGTCATTGGTAAGGAAGTGGCAGTCACTCATTTTAATCAAGAGAGGAAAATGTTTGGTATTTTATGGGCAACACAGTGAATCCTTATTTTTGTTTGTGCTTAGACAACATTATAAAGTGGCTGTGCTCTTTTTTTTTTTTTTTTTTTTTGAGATGGAATCTCGCTCTGTCTCCCAGGCTGGAGTGCAGTGGCGCGATCTTGGCTCACTGCAAGCTCCACCTCCCGGGTTCATGCCATTCTCCTGCCTCAGCCTCCGGAGTAGCTGGGACTACAGGTGCCCACTACCACGCCCAGCTAATTTTTTGTATTTTTAGTAGAGGTGGGGTTTCACCATGTTAGCCAGGATGGTCTTAATCTCCTGACCTCATGATCCACCCGCCTCAGCCTCCCAAAGTGCTGGGATTACAGGCGTAAGCCACCACGCCCGGCCTATTTTATTATTTTTTTGAGATAAGATCTCACTTTATCCCCAGGCTGTAGTGCAGTGTGGCATGATCTCAGCTCACTGTAACCTCAAATTTCTGGGTTCAAGCAATCTTCCAGCCTCAGTCCCTCAAGTAGCTGGGATTACAGGCACCCGCCACCATGCCCGACTAATTTTTATATTTTTTGTAGAGACGGGGTTTCACCATGTTGTCCAGGCTGGTCTCGAACTCCTGAGCTCAAGCGATTTGCCCACCTCGACCTCCCAAAGTGGTAGGATTACAGACGTGAGCCACCCCATCCGGCCAAGCTCTGTCGATTTTATTATGGTCTCAGACTAACCTTACCTGAGGCTAGTATTCTGTGAGATTGTTCATGTCTGTTAGGAGAATAACATGGCCTAGCTATGGGGGTCGGGCCTGCTTCTGGGTATCAGGGGCTGCTCCCTTCTTTCCTCCCTTTTTCTCTCATGCTAAACGTCTCTTATGGGTGAAATTATGTCCCCTCAAAATTCCTACGTTGAAGTCCTAAACCCCAGTACCTCAGAATGTGACCTTATTTGGAAATAGGGTTGTTGCAGATGTAATTAGTTAAGTTAGAGATCATGCTGGAGTAGAGTGCCTAATCCTAATCCTGTGCCACTGTTGTCTTTATAAAAAGGGAAATTTGGACACAGACACACAGGGAGAATGCAAGGTAAAGATGAAAGCAGAGACGGGGTGATGCAACACAAGCCAGGGAACAGCAAAGATTGCCAGCAGGCATGAGAAGCTAGGAAAGATGCAGGGCATACATTCCCCTCACAGCCCCCAAAGGAACCAACCCTGCCAACACCCTGATCTCATACTTCCAGCCTCCAGAATTGTGGGACAATACATCTCTGCTATTTAAGCTACCCAGATTGTGGTACTTTGTCATGACAGCAGCCCTAGTAAACGAATACAATAGATCCTACAATGCACAGAATAGCCCTCCATAACAAAGAAATTTCTGGTCCAAAATGTCAATAGTCCCAAGGCTGAGGAACCCTGCCCTGGATACAGAACCTTAAAGTATTTACTGACCTCATAATCTCTGATAGAAGACAATAAAAACCAGTTGACAGTACACACATCTTTGAATATAGTCCTTCAAAGTGCTCAGAAACCTCACACCTTGAACATGGAAGCCCATACAGCCCAGAGAAGACAAGCCTAAAGAGACCACTAACAGGTCAAAGACATCATACTCTGGGACAAAGACTACCAAGAAGATGAAAGAGCTAGCATCTAAAAACATACACCAAATGTTCAGAGACAACACATCATGAGACACAAAACCTAAGACAGCTCCGGGTCCAAAGAGCTCAGATATTTCACACCCTGGACACAAACAGGTGAACAACAGCTCATAAATAACAGTGTCATTCATTTCCTGGTTTAAAAGATTGTACTAAGATTATATAAGTTAACATTAAGGGGAAAAGAGTATATACAAGAACTCTCTGTACTATTTTTATAATTTTTTTAAGTCTAAAGTGCTTTGAAAATTTTAAAAACTTTAAAGGCTGGACACAGTGGCTCACATCTGTAATCCCAGCACTTTCAGAGGCTGAGGTGGGTAGATCGCTTGAGCTCAGAAGTTGGAGATCAGCCTGGGCGATATGGTGAAACCCCTTCCCTAAAAAAATACAAAAATGGCCGGGCGCGGTGGCTCAAGCCTGTAATCCCAGCACTTTGAGAGGCCGAGACGGGCGGATCACGAGGTCAGGAGATCGAGACCATCCTGGCTAACACTGTGAAACCCCGTCTCTACTAAAAATACAAAAAATTAGCCAGGCGAGATGGCCGGCGCCTGTGGTCCCAGCTACTCGGGAGGCTGAGGCAGGAGAATGGCGTGAACCTGGGAGGCAGAGGTTGCAGTGAGCTGAGATCCAGCCACTGCACTCCAGCCTGGGCGACAGAGCAAGACTCCGTCTCAAAAAAAAAAAAAATACAAAAATTAGCCAAGGGTGGTGGTACACACCTGTATTCCCAGCTACTTGGGAGGCTGAGGTGGGAGGATTGCTTGAGCCCAGGCGGTCGATGCTTCAGTGAGCCATGATCATGCCAGTGCACTCCAGTCTGGGTGACAAAGCAAGACCCTGTGTCCAAAAAATAAAATAAAATAAAAATTTTAACAAAAATGATCACAGGACATAAAAGGGAATTTAGAAAACTTAAATAAGGCCAGGTGCAGTGGCTCATGCCTGTAATCCCAGCACTTTGGGAGGGTAAGGCAGGACGATCCCTTGAGCCCAAGAGTTCATGACCGGCCTGGGCAACATGGTGAGACGTGGTCTTCACAAAAAATAAAAAAAATTAGTGGGGTGTGGTGGCACATGGCTGTGGTGTCAGTTACTCAGGGTCAGGAGGCTGAGGTGGGAGGACTGCTTAAGCCCAGGAGGTCAAGGCTGCAGTGAGCCATGTGCATGCCACTGTACTCAGCCTGGGCAACACAGTGAGACCCTGTCTCAAAACAAAACAAAACAAAACTTAAATACATCTTGCCAACAAGCACAGAAAACAATGTTAAGCTCCTCTAGCAGTCACAGAAATGCCAATAAAAGAAAAATGAAAATCAATTTTAAGAAAAAAAGAAAGGCCGAGTGCGGTGGCTCCACATCTGTAATCCCAACACTTTGAGAGGCTGAGTCAGGAGTATCATTTGAGCCCAGGAGTTTGAGACCAGCCTAGGAAACAGAGGGAGACCCTGTTGCCACAAAAAAAGATTATTTTGAGACAGGGTCTCGCTCTGTTGCTCAGGCTGGAGTGCTGTGGTGCAATCACCGTTCACTGCAGCCTTGCTCTCCTGAGCTGGGACGACAGGCATGTACCACCATACCCGGCTAAATTTGTGTATTTGTTTGCTTGTTTGTTTGTTTGTTTTTTGGTAGAGATAGGGTTTCACCAACTTGGCCAGGCTGGTCTCAAACTCCTGGGCTCAAGTGATCCACCCACTTTGGCCTCCCAAAGTGTTGGGATTACAGGTGTGAGCCACCGTGCCCAGCATACAAGAAAAAAAAAAAAATTAGCCGGGCCAGGCATGGTGGTATGTGCCTGCGGTCCCAGCTACTCAGGAGGCTAAGGAGGGAGGATTGTTTGAGCCAGAGGTCAAGGCTGAAGTGAGCCATGATTGCACCACTGCACTCCAGCCTGGGCAACAGAGAGAGACCCTGCCTCTAAAAACATACAAAAAGGCCTGGGCAACATAGTAAAATCCCATCTCCACAAAAAATAAAAAAAATTAGCCGGGTGTGGTGGCATGTGTCTGTAGTCCCAGCTACTCAGGAGGCTGAGGTGGGAGAATCACCTGAGCTTGGCAAGTGAAGGCTGCAGTGAGCTGAGATCACACAACTGCACTCCAGCCTGGGTGACAGAGCAAGATCCTGTCTCAAAAATAAATAAATAAATAAAAGTAAAGACACACACAAAAAAAAAAAAAAGAAAAGAAAAGAAATCCTGCACATCCGGGGACAAAGATCCATAAACAGGTTAGAAACCTTGGGACATTCTGGACCAACGTAAACAGAAAAATAGAAAAGAAAAACAAACAAACAAACAAAAAGAAACCAACCCTGGGACAGAGACCCACAAACATCTCAAACACCTAAACCTCTGAGACACAGATTTTCAAACAGCAAAGAGCCTTTACAGTCTTTTTATAAGTCATACTCTGAACTGAGATTCCAAAACAAATCAGACTTCACATCCTGCACACAGTCCTCCAAACTGCAGAGTGTAATAACTACCTTATGATGAGCTGACTTGACTTGAGAACCACTTTATTCCTACTACCTACCTACCTCACCAGCCAAACACCTCCCCTGTCTGATGTTTAACATCCCATCATTTAAAAGTGTACTCTTTTAAGTCTTGCCTCCGCTCCAAAATTCTCCTTGTAATTGCCACAAGCTCTTCAGCATCCCAGAGCATGAAACCATGCATCTCTCTTTAGTCACTTATGGCCCACCCCATCACACTCCTAGTCAGGCCTGGTCCTGAGGGAAGACTCCAAGTCACCCTCTTCTGGGAGATGGGAGCTGGCCTGGAGGAGGATCATGAGATCACCTTGAATCTTATCTGCTGGACTCAGACCTACAGGTAGCCTGAAAAACAAATGCCAGGGACCTGGAGAAGAGTTTTTCTCAGTACTGTTGTGAATGGTGAGTAGGTCCTGAAATCAATATAATGGGATGCAATAGGCATTGTTTAAAAAAAGAAAGAATAGGTAAAAGAAAATGGAAAAGATTACCCGACACACTCTGTGCCAGCCCTTGAGTACAAGCCAATAATGCCAGCTTCTTTTACAGGTGCACAAGTTGAAGTTCCCAGACGGGATTCGAACCTACGGTCTCCAGTAGCCAAAGCCCTGCCTCGGCAACTCTGAACGCCAACCCAGGAGCCAAAGCGCTTGCGCCGAAACAGCAGCCAATGGGAGCGCGGAGCCGAAGGACCCGGCTTGTAGCCTCTTAGTGATTCCGGAAAACCTCGGTACCCTGGAAGAGCTTAGGTAGGCAGTCTCGCGGTGACCAATCAGAGCTCAGGGCAGGACTTTGTCCCGCCCTACGCAACTCGTCCAGGAAGCAATCACCGCTCCGCGGCCTTGCTCCTCACCCCACCCCCGGAGTTGATTCGCATCTGTATAGCCAACCCGGCGGGAACGGATATATTAATAAAAGCTTGGTGGTGGCGGCTTCCAGACAGGTGGACGCTTTAGGCCGAAGATCCGGTCCGCCCGGCGCGGGGGTCGATCCAGGCAGAGCCATTCTCTCCTCGGTCTAGGGTGGAGGCCGACCCACTCGCGGGATGAGGAGACCGTTCGTGTCTCCACTAGTACAATGGTGTCTTCCGGAATACACGACCCCTCCCCTGTGGTACCTCCCATCACCGTAGTGGTATGGTCCTGGAGCTGCACAGTCTAGCCATTAACCCTTCATTCCCACCGCTCACGCTCTCCTTGTGTGTGCGACAAGGACTCTTTCATGTTAATGTCAAGTGAATCAATCTTCAGTTCACCGCAAAACAACTAAATGGACTCTCTCTTTCATGCCTTCCTCCTGCCCATGTTCCAGCCCTGTCTCCCCAAACCCACGTCCCCCAGAGCACTGTCCTTGCCCCATACTCTGATGATCCGGTTGAGAGCAAAGGCCCAGGCGTCCAACCCCGTGCTGCAGAGCCACTGCCCATTAATGAGCATTCATTCCCGAGGCCACTGATGGAAGTGTGCCTTTGTGTGGCAGCGTTTATCAAAATAAAAAGCAGACACCCCTCCTTACTGGAATGTCACCACCATGAAGGTAGGGAGGGATATGTGTATTTCTAGACCCCCAGAGTCTCCGCCTGAAACTGCCCTGCACATAGTAGGTGCTCAAAAGGGGATCTGTTGAATAGATGACTCCTTTGGCCTGGCAGTTTCACTTTTAATCATGTGTTCTAAGGAAATAATCATACATACGTGCACAGTCCTGTGTGCACAAGAATGAGAGGAGCAAACAACTAAGGGAGAAAACGGCAAACGCATAAAGGCGATTATACCATAGAGTACCAGCTGGCTGTGAAACAGAATGAGACCTCATTACTGGAAATGCCCAGATAGCTCAGGGACTTCACATCATTGCACACAGAGCACAAAAGGGCTCAGAGATCTCACACCATGGGACACAGAGTCCAAAACAGTTCAGGGAACTCACACTGAACACAGACCACAAAACAAAATTTAGAGAACTCAATAATGGAACATATCCTAATAGATTCCCAGTCACTTCATAGATCTCATCCTCGTCACAAAATCCTACAAACATTTCAGAGACCTCATACCCTGGGACACAAAGGCCGAAACACCTCAGGGACGTTGCACGCTGGGAAAACAAATCCCAAACACCTTACATATCTCATACCCTGGACACAGACTCCAAAACAGCTCGGAGACCTCACCATCTGGGATACAGATTAAATCTGGACAGAGACCACATCCTCTTTTTGCAGGGTCTCACTCTGTCACCCAGGCTGGGGTGCAGTGGTGTGATCACAGCTCGCTGCAACCTCTGCCTTCCCAGCTCAAGCAATCCTCCCACCTCAGCCTCCCCAGTAGCTGGGACTACTGGAGCAGGCCACTACACCCAACTAATTTTTCTATTTTTTTTTAGAGATGGGGTTTCACCATGTTGCCCAGGCTGGTCTCGAATCCTAGGCTCAGGTGATCCACTGGCCTGGGCCCTCCAATGTGCTGGGATTACAGGCGTGAGCCACCGTGCCCACCATGAGACCACGTAACTCCACGTAGACCACAAAACAATTCAGAGGCCTGAACACAAACAAAATGAAGGTGACACACTTGTACTGCCTGGAGAGACCACCTAAAGAACATGCTGTTAATGGAGGCAAAGCAAGTGGGGAAAAAAATGCTCAAAGAACGGCCTCATAACCTGAGAACCAGCCCTGAAAAGTGTTCTGAGATCTTACACCCAAACAGCTCAGAAATCACAGAAAATATATTCTTTTACCATAATGGAATTAAACTAGAAATCAATAACAAAAACATATCTGAAAAATCCCGAAATACTTGTAAATTAAACAAAACACATTTTTTTTCTTTTTTTTGAGACAGAGTTTTTGCTGTGTTGCCCAGGCTGGAGTGCAGTGGCATGATCTCGGCTCACTGCAACCTCCGCCTCCTGGGTTCAAGCAATTCTCCTGCCTCAGCCTCCCCAGTAGCTGGAATTACAGGCGCCCGCCACCACGTCCGCCTAGTTTTTGTATTTTTAGTAGAGGTGAGGTTTCACCATGTTGGCCAGGATGGTCTCGAATTCTTGACCTCAGGTGATCCACCCGCCTCGGCCTCCCAAAGTGCTAGGATTACAGGCATGAGCCACCCCGCCCAGCCACAAAACACTTTAACCCATGAGCCAAAGAGAAAATCACAAGGGAAATTAAAGAACTATTGTGAATTGAAAAAAAAGAAAATACAACAAATCAAAATCTATGGGATACAGCTAGAGCAGTGATCAGAAGAAAACTGATGGCATTAAAATGCTTACATGAGAAAAGAAAGGTCTCAAATCAATTATCTGAATTTCCAGTTTAGGAAAGTCTAAAAATTACACCTGAAGGAATGAAATAATAAAGATAAGGGCGGCCAGGCTGGGCACCGTGGCGCACACCTGTAATCTCAGCACTTTGGGAGGCCAGTGTGGGCGAATCAGACGTTGGAGACCAGCCTGGCCAACATGGTGAAACCCCGTCTCTACTAAAAACACAAAAAATTGACACCTATAATCTCAGCTACGTAGGAGGCTGAGGCAGGAGAATTGCTGGAACCTGGGAGGCAAAGGTTGCAGTGAGCTGAGATCACGCGGTTGCACTCCAGCCCAGGCGACAACAATGAGACTCCGCCTCAAAAAAAAAAAAAGAAAAAAGAAAAAAAAAGCCAAGTATGGTGGCACATGCCTGTAGTCCCAGCTACTCGAGAGGCTGAGGCGCGAGAATTGCTTGAGCCTGGGAGGCAGAGGTTGCAGTGAGCTAAGATTGGGCCACTGCACTCCAGCCTGGGAGGCAGAGAGACACTTCGTCTCAAAAAAAAAATCAACCAGGTGTGGTGGCATGTGCCTATAGCCTAGCTACCTGCGAGGCTGAGCAGGGGGGAATCACTTGAGCCTGGGAGGCAGAGGTTGCAGTGAACCAAGATCATGTCACTGCACACCAGCCTGGGTGGCAGAGTCAGACCCTCTCTCAAAATCAATAAAAAAATAAAAATGTAAGAGCAGAAATCAATGAAATTGAAAGCAAAAACAATAGAGAAAATCAATGGAGGCCGGGCACGGTGGCTCACGCCTGTAATCCCAGCACTTTGGGATACCGAGGTGGGCAGATCACCTGAGGTCAGGAGTTCGAGACCAGCCTGGCCAACATGGTGAAACCCCGTCTCTACTAAAAATATAAAAATTAGCTGGGTGTGGCAGTGGGCGCCCGTAGTCCCAGCTACTCAGGAGGCTGAGGCAGGAGAACTGCTTGAACATAGGAGACGCAGGTTGCAGTGAGCCGACACACTGCCACTGCACTCCAGCCTGGGCAACAGAGTGAGACTCGAAAGGGGAAAGGGGAAGGGAAAATTAATGGAACCAAATGCCAGTTCTTGGAAAAAAACAATAAAATTCAAAGTCTCTAGCACCAAAAGCAGCACATTTTTCTCATAAGATCCAAATTCAATAAAAGTCTCTGCAAAAAATTTCTATTCTTTCTGAAATCTCAACTGAAAGGGATTTTACTCAAAACAGCCTAATTAACAGGTCTTTTTCTTTTCAAAAAAAAAAAATTCTTATTTATTTATTTATTTATTTATTTAGAGACAGGATCTTGCTCTGTCGCCCAGGCTGGAGTGCAACCGGGTGATCATGGCTCACTGCAGCATCGACCTCCTGGACTCAAGTAATTCTCCCACCTCAGCCTCCCAAGTAGCTGGGAATACAGGTGCACACCACCACACCTGGCTAATTTTTTGTATTTTTGGAGAGACAGGGTTTCACTATGGTAACCAGGCTGGTCTGGAACTCCTGAGCTCGTGATCCCACCTCGGCCTCCCAGAGTGCTGGGACTACAGGTGTGAGCCACCGTGCCTGGCCAAAAATTTATTTATCAGTTTCTTTGGCATGAGTTGAGGAAATCTTATGTCCTTTATACTTAGCTAGACTATACTGGTTTGTATCTGACTTTCTACTATTTTTGATATTGAATGAACCATTGGATAATACTCAAAGAGCTTCAAAAGGACTTTTTTCTCGTTAATAAATGTCTACTGTTCAGAAAATTTATCACGAAATTTATACCTACATTTTAGCAGCTTGAGAGTTAAATAAACACAAAAAAGAGATTCTTAGCAACCCCAAGAACTTAAAAGATTGAATTTGAGCATCTCACAGTGCTCTGTTACACGTCGTTATGCATAAACAAATCCTAAGAACTCGTGAATTTACCACAACTTGTACTGGATATTCAATGCAAATAAAGCCAATTTTGTGCTTACTTGTGAGGGAAAGCTGTACTTGTCAGACGATATATTCCAGAACAAAGCCAGACCTTTGGGAAAGTTTTGGGAAGCCAGGTCTTCAGTGATGGGCACACTTCGAGAAGCGGGAGCATTGAGAGGCAGGCCACGGGGCTTTCTAGCATGTTCCTCTACTCACTGCAGTAAGGCTGCTACCAAGGCGCGACTTTAAAATGGCGGCGACAGGAAGGATTGCTCGCTGACTGGCTGTTGTCTAGAAGGGTGGGGCTGTCACTGATTGGCTGACTTTGGCTGACTTTCACAGGGCCATTGCTAATTGGCTGAGTTTCAGGACTGAGCGTATATCACCTAGTGATGATTGAGTATATTTCCTGATTTACTTGCTCCCTTCTCTTAGTGTGCTTGGAGGGATGGAATTTCTGGGTCATCAGGGATGCATATCTTTAAATTTTCCTAAATAATTTCAAATGGGGCCGAGTGCGGTGGCTCACGCCTGTAATCCCATCAGTTTGGTAGGCTGAGGTGGAAGGATCGCTTGAGGTCAGGTGTCCCAGACCAGCCTAGCCAACACGGCGAAACCCCGTCTCTACTAAAATACAAAAATTAGCCGGGCGTGGTAGCGCACGCCTGTAATCCCAGCTACTTGGCAGGCTGAGAGGCAGGAGAATCACTTGAACCTGGGAGGCGGAGTTCGCAGTGAGCAGAGATCGCAATACCATATGCTGTAGCAGCACTCCCCCCCCCCAATTCCATCTCCACCTCTTTCTTTACCTTCCCCTGCCAACTGTGCTCTCTGCAAACCTAGAAAGGTCAGGGAGAGATGGGGGTGAGTGTTACTCACATGCCAGCTCGGGAGTTGACTCTAGTTCCCACTTTTTTTTTTTAGAGACAGTCTTGCTGTCGCTCAGGCTAGTCGCTCAGGCTAGAGTGCAGTGGTGCGGTATCAGCTCACTGCATCCTTGACTTCCCGGGCTCAAGCAATCCTCCCACCTTAGACTCCCAAGTAAGCTCCGACATTCTTCATGCCCTACATGAGCAGTGGCTCACAGTCAAGTCCTGATCCTTTCTCCATATGGTCTGCCCCCATTCCAACCACTTATACCTCCCCTGACGCCCCAGGGCCCTGAGTAGCCCCTGACCTCTCACCTGCCTGTACAGCCCAGATGTGATTGGTGAATATTTTCTCTTTTTTCTTTTCTTTTTTTTTTTTTTTTGACAGTCTCACTTGCCCAGGCTGGAGTGCAGTGGTATGATCTCAGCTAACTGCAACCTCTGCCTCCTAGGTTCAAGCGATTCTCCTGCCTCAACCTCCTAAGTAACTGGTACTACAGGCGTGTGCCACCAGGCTAATTTTTGTATTTTTTGTAGAGGTGGGGTTTCACCATGTTGGCCAGGCTGGTCTCACACCTGTAATCCCAGCACTTTGGTAGGCCGAGGGGTGGATCTTCTGAGGCCAGGAGTTCAAGACCAGCCTGGTCAACATGGTGAAACCCCATCTCTACTAAAAGCACAAAAATTAGCTGGGTGTGGTGGGTGCCTGTAGTCCCAGCTATTCAGGAGGCTGAGGCAGGAGAATCGCTTGAACCTGGGAGGCAGAGGTTACAGTGAGCCGTGATCGCACCACTGCACTCCAGCCTGGGTGACAGAGTGAGACTCTGTCTCAAAAAAATAAAAATAAAAAATAAAAATAAAAACTGAGGCCAGGCACGGTGGCTGACACCTGTAATCCCAGCACTTTGGGAGCCTGAAGCAGGAGGATCACTTGAACCCAGGAGTTCGAGACCAGCCTGGGCAACATAGCAAGACCCTGTCTCCACAAAAATGTTTAAAAATTAGAAATTTAAAAAATTAAAATTGATCCATATTCCCATTAATAGGCATGTTTAAATAACACATCTGTTAACCTTGAGCTAATGGAAAGAGCCAGGAAGGGTCTGGTTTGGTTTTGTATCTGTAAAATTAAAATTAGGAACTGTTAAACAAATGTCTTCTACGGCTTTTGTTACTTGAACCCAGGGGTTCAAGTCTATAGTGAGCTATGATTTCACTGCTGCACTCCAGCCTGGGTGACAGAGCAAGACCCTGTCTCTAAAAAAAGGGGAGGAGGGCAAAAATATATAAAATTAATATTAGCAACTTTTTTTTTTTTTTTTTAGACAGTCTCGCTCTGTCGCCTAGGCTGGAGGGCAGTGGCACGATATCAGCTCACTGCAACCTCCACCTCCCTGGTTCAAGCAATTCCCCTGCCTCAGCCTCCTGAGTAGCTGGGATTACAAGAGTGTACCACCATGTCTGGCTAATTTTTTTCGTATTTTTTAATAGAGAACATGTTGGCCACACTGGTCACCAACTCCTAACCTCAAGATTCGCCTGCCTTGGCCTCCCAAAGTGCTGGGATTACAGGCGTGAGCCACCACACCTGGCCATTAGCAACTTTTAAACAAATGTTTTGTATGCTTTTCATTACTTATAAAAGGCTCTCTGAAGGATAGGATGGGGCCATCTTAGAGATCTGGACCAAACACCCATGTGATTCTTCCAGAAGACTGTGATTTGATGGACTGTCAGAGATGAGAAGACCGAATTCCTGGCTCCCTTTCTACATCTTCCTGATCTCAAGGCTTCAGGGTTGGAGTCTGAAAATCTGAATTCTGGCTATGTAGCTTTGACCAAGTCATGTGTCCCCCGTGGGACTCAGTTTTCCTTCTGCCCAGTGGGGAATCATAAGCGCCATTCTGACTTGTCACAGGGTTACAGGTTTGTTGGGAGATTACAAGACAGTGAAAATGAAGTATCTTTGACTAATTAAATTAGCTCTCAGAATAGTACACATTTTAATGTTTTTATTTATTATTATTTTTTACAAGTGTGTGCCACCATGCCTGGCTAATTTTTTTGTATTTTTGGTAAAGACGGGGTTTCACCATGTTGGCCAGGCTGGTCTCGAACTCCTGGCCTCAAGAGATCCTCCCACATCTGCCTCCCAAAGCGCTGGGATTACTAGCGTGAACCACTGCGCCTGGCCAAAACTTGTTTCTTTGGAGCAAAAGAGGTGATAATGCCAGCGTATTCGCTTGTTAAGATTTCCATAACAGAATACCAGACTGGGTGGTTTAAACAACAGAAGTTTATTTTCTCACAGTCTGGAGGCTAGAAATCAAAGATCAAGGTGTCAGCAGGGTTGGTTTCTTCTGAAGCCCGTCTCCTTGGTTTGTAGACGGCCACCTCTTCCCCGTGTCTCCACATGGTCCTTCCTTCTTGTGCATCCATGTTTGTGTTCTGATCTCCTCTCCTTATAAGGGCCGCAAGACAGATTGAATTGCAGCCCACCCTGCCAACCTCATTTTAATGTGATCACCTCTTTAAAGGCCCTATCTCCAAATACACTCACATTCTGAGCTACTAGGGGCTTTAACATATGAATTGGAGGGGGACAAAATTCAGTCCACAACAGCCAGAGATGAATGTTATCTATTTGCGTGAAATGGGGAAAGAGTAGGAGGCAGCTGGCTGCATTTGGGCTGTGGTGGTTTGCTTTGGGAAGAGCTCATCAGGTATGGGCAGGTTGCTCACTCAGTGGTGGCCGTGGGTAGCAACACAGGTTTTGTCAATGAAAATACATAATCATGACCTCACTGTTTTGGTTAAAAAAAAAAAATTTGTTGTTGTTGTTGTTGTTGAGATGGAGTCTCACTCTGTCACTTAGGCTGCTGGAGTGAAGTGGCGTGATCTCTACTCACTGCAACCTCCGCCTCCCACAAGCAATTCTCCTGCCTCAGCCTCCCTAGTAGCTGGGATTACAGGTGCCTGCCACCACACTTGGCTAATTTTTTTTTTTTTTTTCAGACAGAGTCTCACTCTGTCACCCAGGCTGGAGTGCAGTGGTGCAATCTTGGCTCATTGCAACCTCTGTCTCCCAGGTTCAAGCAATTCTCCTGCCTCAGCCTCCTGAGTAGCTGGGATTAGAGGTACACGCCACCATGCCTGGCTAGGTTTTTTTTTTTTTTGTATTTTTTTAGTAGAGACCAGGTTTTACTGTATTGGTCAGGCTGGTCTCAAACTCCTGACCCCAGGTGATCCACCCTCGTCAGTCTCCCAGAGTGCTTGGATTACAGACATGAGCCACCACGCCCAGCCTAATTTTTGTATTTTTTGTAGAGATGGGCCAGGCTAGTCTCAAACTCCTGACCTCAGGTTATCCACTACACCTTGGCCTCCCAAAGAGCTGAGATTACAGGCATGAGCCACTGTGCCCAGCCACAAAGATGTAAACTCAAAAAAATACTCCAAATCCCACTACCAACAAATAGTCAAGTTTCACACCATGCTCTCTCCACATACACAGATAGAAGGCAAGAACACTGGGGAAAAAAAAACTGGAGCCAAAAATAAAAGAAGGCAAGAACACTGGGTGGAGAGACAGAAAGAAACAAAAGCAATTTTTACAAATGGATGTGTACTGTGAGTGTTAGTTTAAGTAAAAGGTGTTATACTTTTCTGCAATTGAATCAACAGAAGAAAACCAAATGGACGCTGTGCTAGTTTCTTAATTCTTAACGCTGCTGTAACAAGTTACCACACACTTAGTGGGTCAAATTAACACGAATTTCCTCTCATACAGTTCCTTTTTTTTTTTTTTTTTTCTTTCTAGAGACAGGGTCTCACTCTGTCGCCCAGACTGGAGTGCAGTGGCGCGATCTCGGCTCACTGGAACCTCTGCCTCCCAGGCTGAAGCTATCCTCCCGCCTCAGCCACATGAATAGCTGGGGCCACAGGTGTGCCACCACCATGCCCAGCTAATTTTTAAATTTTTTGTAGAGACGGGATTTCGTCATGTTGCCTGGGCTCTTCTCAAACTCCTGGGCTCAAGCAATGCTCCCACCTTGGTCTCCCAAAGTACCGGGATTACAGGTGTGAGCCACCATGCCCTATCATACAGTTCTGGAGGTCCGAAGTCTACCATGGGTCTCAATGGGCTAAAAGCAAGGTGTTAGCAGGGCTGTGTTGCCTTTTAGAGGCTCTAGGGGAGAAACTGTTTTCCTGCTTTTTCCAGCTTCGAGAGGTCACCCACATTCCTTTACTCATGATCTTCTTCTTGCATCTTCAAAGCCAGCAACTGTGGTTGTGTCTTCTCAAGTCACATCACTTCTGCCTCCTTCTACTTTTAAGGACTTTTGTGGTGACCTTGGGTCTACCGAATAATCCAGGATAATTTCTCTATCTTAAAATCAACTGGTTAGAAACCTTAATTCCACCTGCAACCCTATCTCCTTTTTTTTTTTTTTTTTTGAGACAGGGTCTCTCTGTTGCCCAGGCTGGAGTGCAATGGTGCGATCTCAGCTCACTGCAACCTCCACCTCCCAAGTTCAAATGATTCTCCTGCCTCAGCCTCCCAAGTAGCTGGGACCACAGCCGTGTGCTACCACGCCTGGCTAATTTTTATGTTTTTTATAGAGACGGGATTTCACTATGTTGGCCAAGCTGGTCTCAAACTCCTGACCTCAAGTGATCCACCTGCATTGGCCTCCCAAAGTGCTAGGATTACAGGTGTGAGCCACCACGCCTGGCCTTAGTTCCTTTTTACCATGTAACGTAGAATATCCCCAGGTTCCAGGGTGCAGGTATTGTTCTACCTACACAGGAGGAAGGGAGGGAGTGTACAGGGAGGTGGCCATCCACAAAAGTTTGGGTTTTTCTTGGAGGAAAGGCGTGGAAACACCACGGCCCCCAAGACTGGGGGAGCAGGGTTGACTCTGAGCTGCGTTTGCAGGTGGCAGTGAAACAGCCGACAGAAGGAAGCTAAAAGGCCACCAGAATATCCACTCTTCCCCAGGGACTCCGGTGCTGTGTTAGGGGCTCTGAGTGGAGGCAGTGTCAAGGCCTCAGCTGAAAGCAGGTTGTTAGCTCTGAAAGCAGCTCCAGCTCCCCTGTGATGGGGGAGCTCTCCGTCTTTCTCTGACAGCCCCTGACTCCATGCCACTCCCCCGTCCCTGCCCCACCTCCTGCCTCCAAGGGCCTCCCACATTCCCAGGAATGCAGACTTCACCTTTCTCTTCCGTCTCCCTTAAACCCAATCAACCTCAGCAGTTTAGGGTTATAAAGTCCAACAGAAACCATCTTGTCTAACCCCCTCACTGAATAAACAGGGAAATGGGCCCCTGGGTCTGTCCCAGGAGTCCCTTATATACCCTCAGAGTGACCTCTTCAAGGACAACCAAAAATGACCTTAATCCCAGGGGAAGAGAAATCCTCACCCCTACTAGGTGGCAGTCTCTACACCTTCTCTATTCAAGACTCAGTAGGGGCCGGGTGCGGTGGCTCATACCTGTAATCCCAGCACTTTGGGAGGTGGAAGCGGGCAGATAACCTGAGGTCAGGAGTTTGAGACCAGCCTGGCCAACATGGTGAAACACCGTCTCTACTAAAAATACAAAAATAAGCCAGGTGTGGTGGCGCATGCCTGTAATCCCAGCTACTCAGGAGGGTGAGGCAGGAGAATCGCTTGAACCTGAGAAGTGGAGGTTGCAGCAAGCCAACCTCACACCATTGCACTCCAGCCTGAACGACAAGAGCAAAACTCCGTCTCAAAAAAAAAAAAAAAAAAAGTACTCAGTGGGCAGCCAGGCACGGTGGCTGATGCCTGTAATCCCAGAACTTTGGGAGGCCCAGGTGAGAGAATTGCTTGAGCCCAAGGAGTCAGAGACTGCAGTGAGCTGACCATGGCATTCCACTCCAGCCTGGGTGACAGAAGTGCAGTGGCCAGATCTCAGGTCATTGCAAGCTCCGCCTCCTGGGTTTACGCCATTCTCCTGCCTCAGCCTCCCAAGTAGCTGGGACTACAGGCACCCACCACCACGCCTGGCTAGTTTTTTGTATTTTTTTAGTAGAGACGGGGTTTCACCATGTTAGCCAGGATGGTCTTGATCTCCTGACCTCGTGATCCACCCGTCTCGGCCTCCCAAGAGACCCTGTATCTTAAAGACTCAGTGGACCTTCTCTAAGGTAGACTCCACAGCCCAGTCCCCAGGGCCAAGTCAAAGCCACAGGGTCACCAATGCACGGAGTGCCCTTTGAGATCACTAAGCTCACCTCTTCCTGATACAGAAAAGGAAAACAAGGTGCAGAGAAGGCAAGGGACAGAATCCAAGCCACACAGCAGTGCTAATGCAGAACTAGGCCTAGAACTCAGCTCACCTTGCCTCCAAGTCTGTGGTTCTATGAAATATGCTTTCCACTGCTTTCCCTACAATCTTAATCTCTATCCCCTTCTTTTGCACTACCCCATCCCTACTCTCTTCAGATTGGAGAGCAGAGATACATCCCCCCTCCAACTTTTTTCTTTTTTCTTTTTTTTTGAGATGGAGTATCACTCTCTGTCACCCAGGCTGGAGTGCAGTGTCGCAATCTTGGCTCACCACAGTCTACGCCTCCTGGGTTCAAATGATTCTCCTGCTTCAGCCTCCTGAGTAGCTGGGATTACAGGTACACACCACCACTCCTGGCTATTTTTTTTTTTTTTGTATTATTAGTAGAGATGGGGTTTCACCATGTTGGCCAGGCTGGTCCTGAACTCTTGACCTCAGGTGATCCACCTGCCTCAGTCTCCCAAGGTGCTGGGATTATAGGCGTGAGCCACCGCGCCTGGCCTTTAGTAGGGCTTTCTATTAGTTAAAGGGGAAGAATGCCTAACTGCCAAAGTCTCTTTACACATAATCTCTTAACTACCCTTTAGGATGGCCAGGCTATGTTCTAGCATGCCCACTTTATGGACAGGGAAACTGAGCTACCGAGCCTATGTGATTTCAGTGTTTGTCCTCAAGTCCTCACAAACTCCAGATTTGAGAGAAAGGCAGACATTTTCTTTGAAGTAGAAATACACTTTCTAATAAAAAGGCAACTCACTGAACAGGAGAAAATATTTGTAAAGCATATACCTGACAGGCGATTAAGATTCAGAATGTACAGAGAACCCCCAAAACTCAACAATGAAAAGACAAACAACCCAATTCAAAAATGGATAAAGGACTTGAATAGACATTTCTCCAAAGAAGACATACAAATAGCTAATAAGAACATGAAAAGATGTTCAGCATCACTAATTATTAGGGAAATGCGAATCCAAACTAGAATGAGATACCACCTCACATCCATTAGGATGGCTACTATAAAAAAAAAAGGAAATAACAAGTGTTGGCAAGGATGTGGAGAAACTGAAACCCTTGTGTACCCTTATTGGGAACATAAAATGGAACTGCCACAGTGGAAAACAAAATGACAGTTTCTTAAAAAGTTAAAAATAGGCTGAGCGCAGTGGCTCACACCTATAATCCCGGCACTTTGGGAGGCCAAGGTGGGAGGGCTGCTTGAGCTCAGGAGTTCGAAACTAGCCTGGCCAACATAGCAAAACCTCATCTCTACAACAAATGTAAAAATTAGGCAGGTATGGTGGCATGCACCTGTAGTCCCAGCTACTTGGGAAGCTGAGGCAGAAGGATCACTTGAACCTGGGAGGTGGAGGTTGCAGTAAGGTGAGATTATACCACTGCCCTTCAGCCTGGGTGACAGAGCGAGACCCTGTCTCAAAAAAAAAAAAGAAAATAGAATGACCATATGATTCAGCAATTCCACTTCTGGGTATATATCCAAAAGAACTGAAAACAGGGTCTTGAAGAGATATTTGTACAACCATGCCCATAGCAGCATTATTCACAATAGCTAAACCATGGAAGCAACCCAAGTGTCCACAGACAGGTGAATGGCTAAGCAAATGTGGCTTATCCATACAATGGAATACTATTCAGCCTCAAAAAGGAAGGAAATTTCGGCTTCTCACACATCCTACAACATGGATGAACCTTGAGGACACTATGCTAGGCGAAATAAACCAGTCACAAAAAGACAAATACTGTATGATTCCACTTATATGAGCAACATAGTGTAGTCAAAGTCACAGAGATGGGCCAGGTGTAGTGTCTCACACCTGTAATCCCAGCACTTTGGGAGGCTGAGGCAGGAGGATCACTTGAGCCTAGGACTTCAAGACCAGCCTAAACAACATAGCAAGACCCTGTCTCTACCAAAAAATTAAAAATTAGGCCAGGTAGGCCAGATGCGGTGACTCATGCCTATAATCCCAGCACTTTGGCAGGCCGAGGTGGGCAGATCACAAGGTCAGGAGATTGAAACCATCCTGGTTAACACGGTGAAACTCCGTGTCTACCGAAAATACAAAAAATTAGCTGGGTGTGGTGGTGGGTGCCTCTAGTCCCAGCTACTCGGGAGGCTGAGGCAGGAGAATGGCGTGAATCCAGGAGGCGGAGCTTGCAGTGAGGCGAGATCGCGCCACTGCACTCCAGCCTGGGCGACAGAGCAAGACTCCGTCCCCCACCCCCCCCCAAAAAAAATTAGGCCGGGTGTGGTGGCTCATGCCTGCAATCCCAGCACTTTGGGAGGCTGAGGCGGGTGGATCACGAGGTCAGCAGTTCAAGACCAGCCTGGCCAACATTGTGAAATTTCGTCTCTACCAAAAATATAAAAATTAGCCAGGCATGGTGGCACGTGCCTATAGTCCCAGCTACTCGGGAGGCTGAGGCAAGAGAATTGCTTGAACCTGGGAGGCAGAGGTTGCAGTGAGCTGAGATCATGCCACTGCACTCCAGCCTAGGCAACAGAGGGAGACTCCATTTCGAAAAAAAACAAATTAGCCAGCCATACACGTGTGGGCCCGGCTGCTCAGGAGGCTGAGGTAGGAGGATTGCTTGGGCCCAGGAGTTCGAGGCTGCAGTGAGCTGTGATTGTGCCACTGCTCTCTGTGCTGGGTGACAGAGTGAGATCGTGTCTCAAAAAAGAAAAAAAAAATCATAGAAACAGAAAGTAGAAGGGTGGTTGCCAGGGGCTTTTGGGAGGAAAGAATGGGGAGTTGTTTGGTACAGAGTTTCAATTTTACAAGAGAAGAAGAGTTCTGGAGATGGATGGTGGTGATGTTTGCACAATATTATGAGTGTATTTAATACCACTGAATGGTACACTTACGATGATTATAGTGATACATTTTGTCATATGTATTTCACCACAATGTTTTAAATGGGGAGGAGGAGAAAGAAATGCATCTGCTAAACAAGCGGAGTCCCAGCACGTTGGTAGGCCTGTGTTTGCAGGAACACCAACTGGCCCTGAAGGTGGCCATGGTTTGGGAAGCACTGACTGCTGCCTCGCTGGTTCTCTGGGCTTTGTCCTGGGAGATGTGCTGGGGCCAGCAGTGGATGGGGAAGAAGCATGGTAGGTCTCTGTTACTCAACGGAAAGTGCTTCCATTCTAAGGAGACAAGAAATTGTCTGCTGGAAACATTTAGTGAAACCAAAGGTATCTTCGATCCGTTTATGGAAAGGAGTGGCTGAGTTCTCCCAGACATACCCTGAAGCCTGTTACCAAAGCCAAGTCAAGCATCAGAGCATCAAGCAGCACCTCATTCACCTCTGGATCTCTGAAGAACAGGGTCCCACGTCCAGGAGCCTCCCACAGTGCAGCCAGTGTCCAGGTTGGAGGTGCAGATGCTCTCCTGATTACCACCTCTGCTCTGGCCTGGTTCCCTTCACCCTGGACAGAGCTCTTCCTGCAGTAGAGGAAGGAGCCATCTCCTGGAAGCCAGGAGTTCCTTCTGGAAGAATGCTCCCCTGTCCCTGAGATTTCCAGTGTGCAGACAGCTTCTCCACACAGAATTTGATCCACTGTATTGAGGAACTCCTTCTCCTGCACTAACAAACCAACCTGACAATGCCATGGCTTCACAGGCTAATAAAAGTTTATTTCTTGCTCTCATCACAGACTGCTGTGGGTGTTCCTGGTTAATGAGCGGACTTCCATGTGGGGGTTAAGGACCCCAGCCTCCTTGGACACTGTGGCCTCACCACCCTCCACTCGGGCTCAGGACCTCCAAAACATAGACAAAGAGCAATGGGGAAAGCACTACTGCTTCTTAAGGACACGCACCACTTTAGCTCAAGTTCCATTTGGGAGAATCGGTCGCATGGCCCCACCCAGGGGCAAGAAGAGACAGTGGGAAGTGGAATTTCTGGTTGGACAGCTATTTTGCAACAGCTCAATATGTGTGACTTTTGGGAACAGCCAAACATCACTGTGACACCCTGTCAGATGGGTATCATCCCCATATTACTGATCAGGAACCTGACGCTCAGTGCAGGCAACAGACTCACTCCAGGTCACTTAGCTAGATTAATTATCATGATCACAAACTAGGTGTCCACTCTTCCAGCTCCTGGCCTGATGCCACCTTGATCAGCCAGCTCACTGCTTTGAATTTTAGGAAGAGTCTCAGGCCTCCTCATCCAGAGGGTGCTTTACTTTATAAAGCAGCTTTAACCTGAGAACTTTACCTCATCCTCAAAATGTCCTGGTGAGGGAAGCAGGAAGCCAGTGATCCCCATTTAACAGATTAAAAAAAAAAAAAAAAAGCAACTGAGTATAATCAGTTCTGAAGAGCAGTGAAAAGCCCAAGGTCCCAGGCACTGCAGACCTTCCTAGCAATAGATTCCAGATGTTTCTCTTCCTCTGGTATCCTCAATGTCCATGAAAAGAGGCAGGCTGTGGGTCTTCCACGGTGATGAAAAGTGAAGCCCACATTCTAGAACCCGTCTGTCATGTGCACTGCTTAGGTGATATTCAAACTTTCCCCCCTTTTGTCAGTGACTCCTGAATGTGGACCTCCAGCATCATTCCCTCCCCAGTGTGTGTGACCTCAGGGGCACCCTCTCCTCATTCTGTGTGACAGCACAGCTGTCCACCCCACAGTCTGTCTGACCCCAGGAGTGTCCACTTACCAGTCTGTATGACACGAGTGTTCACACTCTTGTGATGACAGAGATGTCCCTACCACAGGGTGTGTGACTCTAGGAGTGTCCAAACCCCTATCTGTGTGACTACAGTTGTGTCCACATGCCAGTATGTGTGACCCCAGAAGTGCCTAACTCCAAAGTTGTGTGACATCAGCAGCATCCAGCCAGTCTGTGTGACCCCAGGAATGTCTACAACTCACTGTGTGTGAGTGTTCAAGCCCCCATGTGCGTGACCCACGGGAGTGCTGACCCCCCATGTATAGTACCCCATGACAGCCCGCTGCCCTTCCTATGTGATCCCAGGAGGCACACTGTCCAGGGAGTGTTACTCCATTTACGAGACCCAGCAATGTTCACACCTGATCTGTGTGACCCCAGGGTAATTCACATTCCAGTCTGTGTAACCCGAGGGCCACCCATGCTGCAGCTGCTGTGACCTCAGCAGTATCTACTCCCAAATCTGCATACCGAGGAGTGTCCATGACTATCCTGGGTGACAATGGCAGCATCCACACCTCAGTCTGTGACCCCAGGGGTGCCAATTCATCATTTTTTTGGACCACAGGAATATCCACTTCCCTAAAACTGAGATTGCAGGAATGTTCATAACATAGCCTATGTGACCACAAGACTGTCCCCCCCTTAGTCACTGTGGCCCCAGGAGTATCCACACCCCAGTCTGTGTAACACTAGGAGTGTCTGGTCCACAATGTGTGATTTCAGGGGTGCCCACCGCCCAGTGTGTTTAACATTAGGAGTGTCCCAAACCCCCGTGTGACCCTGGAAATGTCCACTCTCCAGTATGGGTGGCCCTTGGAGTGTTCACACCTCTGTCTATATGACCCCAAGTCTGTCCACAGTCCAGTCTGAGTGACTCTAGGGGTGTCAAAATCCCCATCTTTGTGACCAGCCAGTACTCTAGGTGACCTCACTGTTGTCCACATCTCAGGCTGTATGAGCCCAGGAGTGGCCACATTCCAGTCTGAGAGGCCCCAAGAGGCTCTACATTCCAATCTGTGTGAACCCAGGGACGTGCACACCCCAGACTATCTGACCTTTAGGATGTCCACATCCTGGTGTATGTGACCCTAAGGATGTCCACTAGCCAGTCCGGATGACTCAGGAGTATCCGCTTCCCAGTCTATGTGGGAAGTGTCCACATACAAATCTATGTGACCCTGGGAATGTCCACACTCCAATCATTGGGACCCCAAGACTGCCTACCCCTCAGTTTGTTTGACAACAAGAGTGTTGAAACCTTAGTCAATCTGACCCCAGAAGTGCCTGCCCTCTGAGTGACCCCAAAAGTGTGCATTATCCAGTGTGTGTGATTTCTGGAGTGTCCGCTCTGCAGTGTGTGTGGACTCCTGGAATGTCCAGAACCCCATCTGTCCACATGTTGTCCACATGCCAGTGTGTGCTGCCTCAGGTGGCATTCACACTTCTATCTGTGTGACCCCAGGAGTGCTCACACCCCACCCTGTGACTCCAGGATTACCCACACCCCTGTCTTTATGACTGCAAGGTTGTCTACACAACAGTCATGTGATCCCAGGAGTATCCACACAATTGCACAACAGCAGGTTCCAAGACAGTACTAAGTTCCTCATCATCGCCACTCCCGCACACCTCTGTGGTGCGACCTGTGAGGGGCTGTTCATGCCTCAATTCAATGGATCATTTTGTCCCAAGCTCCCTCCAACACCATTAAGTGGTCTCTTCTATTCCTATTGCCCCTCAGTCTCTCCAGTGGACCATTCAATTTCCATCCCCCGCTTCCCAACCACATGTACACACACAGGTGCCCGCCTGCATACACATATGTGCACATGCACATCCCCAAATGGACCGTCCCAGCATCAGACCCTGCACAGCTTGTAGAGAGCAAAGATCAAGGAAGCCAACCCCCTGCTGCAGGCCCCACCCCATAGACAGTAGTGGGGAGGAAGTCAGGAAATGCATTCCTGACGAGAGTAAAACCTTCTAGGACCTTGTGAAGCATCTACAGAAATCAATACTGGACACTCTCCCCACTCCCCCCAGCTCCATGTTGGCAGGGACATTTGTCTGCCTTATTTTCTGTTGTCTGGTCAGCATATAGAACAGTGCTGGGCACACAGTACACACGCATTAGGTGTTTGTTGAATGAATGAAACTTGATCAAGCAATTCCACTTTTGGCTGGCGTACAATGGTGCGATCTTGGCTCACTGCAACCTCCACCTCCTGGGTTCAAGCAATTCTCTAGTCTCAGCCTCCTGAGTAGCTGGGATTACAGGTGCCCGCCACCACACCTGGCTTATTTTTGTATTTTCAGTAGAGACGAGGTTTCACCATGTTGGCCAGGCTGGTCTCAAACTCTTGACCTCAGGTGATCCACCTGCCTTGGCCTCCCAAAGTGCTAGAATCACAGGGGTGAGCCACTGCGCCTGGCCTGAGCAATTCCACTTCTAACTCTAACACTCACACATGTGCACAAAGCTGTGTGCACAAGGCTGGTGGGAGCAGATCAGAAAAACCTTGTAAATGTCCATTTATAGTGAATGACTGTTGCAGAGTGAAATGAATGATGGAGGTTCATGTCACTCCACAGAGCACATGCAGGATGTGATACAGAATGAGGGGGACCTGCTGCATTTCTGGAGGGATTGCAGAGGACTTCAAGGAAGCAGGAGTGGTGATTCCTACCACATGCCCATTCAACTCTCCTATTTGGCCTGTGCAGAAGACAGATGGATCTTGCAGAACGACGGTGGATTAGCCAAGTGATGACTTAAACTTAACGTAAGCTTAACTAGGTGGTAATTCCAACTGCAGCTGCCGTACCAGAGGTGGTTGCATTGCTTGCGCAAATTAACACATCCCTTGGTACCTGGTGTGCAGTTATTTGATCTGGCAAATGCCTTTTTTCTCCATCACTGTCCATAAGGCTACCAGAAGCACTTTGCTTTCAACTGGCAAGGCCAGCTGTACTCTGTCACTATCCTGCCTCAGTGGTATATCAATCAACTCTCCAGTCCTATGTCACAATGTAGTCCACAAAGACTTTGATTGCCTTTCCCCTCCACAGGTATCACGCTGGTCTATGACATTGATGACATTATGCTAAGTGGACATAGTGAGCAAGAAGTAGCAACTACTCTAGACTTATTGGTGAGAAATTTCTGTGTCAGAAAGTAGGAAATAAATTCAACAAAAATTCAGGAACCTTCTACCTCAGTGAAATTTCTAGGAGTCCAGTGGTGTGGGGTCTGTCAACATATTCCTTTTTTTTTGAGATGGAGTCTCACTCTGCCTCCCAGGCTGGTGTGCAATGATGCAATCTTGGCTCACTGCAACCTCCACCTCCCTGTTCAAGCGATTTTCCTGCCTCAGCCTCCTGAGTAGCTGGGATTACAGGCACGTGCCACCGCACCCGGTTATTTTTGTATTTTTAGTAGAAACAGGGTTTCACCACATTGGTCAGGCTGGTCTCGAACTCCTGACCTCGTGATCCGCCCGCTTCGGCCTCCCAAAGTGCTGGGATTACAGGCGTGAGCCACCGTGCCCAGTCAATATATTCCTTCTAAGGTGAAGGATAAGTAGTTGCATCTGGCCCCTCCTACAATCAAAAAAGAGGCACAATGCCTAGCAGGCCTATTTGGATTTTGGAGGCAACACATTCCTCATTTGGGTGTGTTACACAGGCCCATTTACCAAATGACATGAAAAGCTGCAAGTTTTATGTGGGGCCCAGAACAGGAGAAGGCTCTACAACACGTCCAGGCTGCTGTGCAAGCTGCGTTGCCACTTGGGCCATAGGACCTAGCAGATCCAGTGGTGCTTGAAGTGGCAGTGGCAGATAGGGATACTGTCTGAAGCTCTTGGCAGGCCCCTATAGGTTAATCACAGCCTAGCCCTTTAGGATTTTGTTTTATTTTATTTTTTGAGACAGGGTCTTGCTCTGTCACCCAGACTGGAGTGCAGTGGCACAATCACAGCTCACTGCAGCCTTGACCTTTCAGGCTCAAGTGATCCTCCCACTTCAGCCTCTCTAGTAGCTGGGACTGACTGTAGGTGTGCACCACCACATCTGGCTAACTTTTGTAATTTTTGTAAAGATAGGGTTTCCCCATGTTCCCGAGGCTGGTCTCGAACTCTTGGGCTCAGGCAATCCACCCGTCTCAGCCTCCCAAATGAAACTTGGTGAGCCTCCTTTAGGATTTTGGAGCAAAGCCCTACTATTCTCTGCAGATAACTACCCTCCTTTTAAGAAACAGCTCTTGGCTGGGCTGGTGGATCACTCCTTTAATCCCAGCCCCTTGGAAGGTTGAGACCAGCAGATCTCTCTCTTGAGCACAGGAGTTCGAGACCACCCTGGGCAACATGGCAAAAATCCATCTCTAGGCCAGGCGCAGTGGCTCATGCCTGTAATCCCAGCACTTTGGGAGGCCGAGGCGGGCGGATCACGAGGTCAGGAGAGCGAGACCATCCTGGCTAACACGGTGAAACCCTGTCTCTACTAAAAATACAAAAAATTAGCCGGGCGTGGTGACAGGTGCCTGTAGTCCCAGTACTTGGGAGGCTGAGGCGGGAGAATGGTGTGAACCCAGGAGACGGAGCTTGCAGTGACAAGAGATAGTGCTACTGCACTCCAGCTTGGGCAACAGAGCGAGATTCCGTCTAGAAAAAAAAAATCCATCTCTACAAAAAAATACAGAAAGTATTAATAGCTGGGTGGGGTGGTGCATGCCTGTAGTCCCACCTACTCAGGAGGCTGAGGTGGGAAGATTGCTTGAGCCCAGGAGGTCGAGGCTGTAGTGAGCTGCAATTGTGCCACTGCAGTCCAGCCTGGGTGACAAAGTGAGACCCTGTTTCAAAAAAAAAAAAAAGAGAGAGAGAGAGAAACAGCTGTTGGTCTGCTACTGGGTCTTAGTAGAAACTAAATACTTGACCATGGGCCACCAAGTTACATTCCTGCCCATCATGAACTGGGTGTTACCCAACTAACTAAGAGTCGGTGTGCACAGCAGCGCTCCATCGTCGAATGGAAATGGGAAATATGTGATAGGGCCTAAGCAGGCCCTGAAGACACAAGTAAGTTACATGAGGAAGAGGCCTAAATGCCCATGGTCCCCACTCCTTCCACCCTGCCTCGTTTCTCCCAGCCTGAACCTGTGGCCTCATGGGGAGTTCCCTACAATTAGTTGACAGAGAAAGAGAAGACTTGGGCATGGTTTACAGATGGTTCTGCATGTTATGCAGGCACGCTCTGAAAGCAGACAACTGAAACACTATGACCCCTTTCTGAGACATCTCTGAAGGACAGTGGAAAAGGACAGTTGACAAGGGGTGCACTTGTGATGGTAAATTTTTTTTTTTTTTTTTTTTTTGAGACGGAGTCTCACTCTGTCACCTGGGCTGGAGTGCAGTGGCCGGATCTCAGCTCACTGCAAGCTCCGCCTCCCAGGTTGACGCCATTCTCCTGCCTCAGCCCCCCGAGTAGCTGGGACTACAGGCACCAGCCACCTCGCCCGGCTAGCTTTTTGTATTTTTTAGTAGAGACGGGGTTTCACCGTGTTAGCCAGGATGGTCACGAACTCCTGACCTCGTGATCCGCCCGTCTCGGCCTCCCAAAGTGCTGGGATTACAGGCTTGAGCCACCGCGCCCGGCCGTGATGGTAAATTTTATGTGTCAACTTGATAGGGACACAGGGTGCCCTGTTGAATATTATTTCTGGGGGGATCTGTGAGGGTGTTTCCAGATGAGGTTAGCATATGAATTGTTGGACTGAGTAAAGCAGACGGCTCTGCCCAGTGCAAATGGGCATCACCCAGTCCACTGAAGGTTGGAATAGAACAAAAAGATGGAGGAAGGTGGAATTTGCTCTCTGACTGCTTGAGGTAGAACACCAGTCCTTTGTCCTTGGCTGGTACTTACACCATCAGCCCTTTGTTTTTTTGTTTTGTTTTGTTTTTTAGAGATGGAGTCTCGCTCTGTCACCCAGGCTGAAGTGCAGTGGCACAGTCTTGGCTCACTGCAACCTCCACCTCCCGGGTTCAAGCGATTCTCCTGCCTCAGCCTCCCAAGTAGCTAGGACTAGAGGCATGCACCACCAGGCCTGGATAATTTTTGTATTTTTAGTAGAGATGGGGTTTTGCCATGTTAGTCAGGCTGGTCTTGAACCCCTGACCTCAAGTGATCTGCCCGCCTTCGCCTCCCAAAGTGCTGGGATTGCAGGCGTGAGCCACCATGCCCAGCCAACACCATCAGCCCTTTGGTTCTTGGAACTACGCCACTGGCTCTCCTGGGTCTCCAGCTTGCTGATAGCAGATTGTGGAACTTCTCAGCTTCCAAAATCACATGAGCCAATTCCTTATAATATATTACATATTGGTTCTGTTTCTCCTACTGGTTCTGTTTCTCCAGAGAACTCTGACTAATACACCCAGCAATTCCACTTCTAATTCTAGTACTCGGACATGTGCACAGAGCTGTCAGAACAAGGCTGGTAGGAGTAAACAACCAGGAAAATCTTGTAAATGTTCACTGATAGCCAAGGACTATTACAGAGTGAAACTAATAATAGGGGGTTCATGTTACAGCACAGAGTGCCCACTGGACATGACACAGAATGGATGGGACTTGTGTGTACCTGCGGGGGTGGGGGTTACCTTCTACAGGATGTGCTATAGGCAGAGAAAAGTAAGGGGGAGTCAGTTACAGTGACCTAGTGCATCTGTGTAGTGTGCGCACACACACACTATGTAAATACAGAGAACTGAATCTGGAAGGAAACACCAGAATTTGACCTCAGTGGTCATTGTGGGGAAATGGGGGTGGAGATGATTGCTAGAGTCCATGTACTGATGTGTTGTTCAAAAAAATTTTTTTTTTCTTTTAAGAGAAAGAGTCTCCTTCTGTCGTCCAGGCTGGAGTACAGTGGCACAATCTCAGCCCACTGCAACCTCTGCCTCCCGGGTTCTAGTGATTCTCATGCCTCAGCCTCCCAAGTAGCTGGGATTACAGGTGTGTGCCACCATGCTTGGCTAATTTTTGTATTTTTAGTAGAGATGGGGTTTTACCATATTGGCCAGGCTGGTCTCGAACTCCTGACCTCAATTGATCCACCCGCCTTAGCCTCCCAAAGTGCTGGGATTACGGGTGTGAGCCACCGCCCTCGGCCTGTTTTTCAAATCTTTTATACAAACCTGTATTCACATATTATTTGTGTAACTCTTTTTAAAGGAAAATCATATGCTTAAAAACAATATCTGGCCGGGCGCGGTGGGTCACGCCTGTAACCCCAAAACTTCAGGAGGCCAAAGGAGGCCACTTGTAGGCAACATAGCAAGACCTCATCCTTACTAAAAATATAAAAATTAGCCAGGTGTGGTAACGCACACCTGTAGTCCCAGCTACCCAAGAGGCTGAGGCAGGAGGATCCCTTGAGCCCAGGAGTTTGAAGCTGCACTGAGGCTGCATGATGGCACCAGTGGGCTCCAGCATGGGTGACAAAGTGAGATCCTGTCTCAAAAAAACAAAAACAAAACCATATCCACAACACAAAGTGTTTGTGTTGGGGGTAACTAGAAACAAAAGTCTCAAACTCACATGCTCCAAGGGCCAGACAGGTAACTTGTAAGAGAGATGTGGGAGCTCAGCTCAGGGTAAAGTGAACAACAACCGGGCTGATGAATGTTCTCTGACTCTCAGCAGTGGAAGGTGAGGGTGAGTGAAGGGTGAGTGGGGAGGAGGAGGAAGACTGCAAATCTCATCCCCCAAAACTCATCCCCCAAAATTATTCAGGAACATCACACCCTAGGGCTCAGAACTTTTTTTTTTTTTTTTTTAAACAGAGTCTCACTCTATCGCCCAGGCTGGAGTGCAAGGGCGCAATCTCAGCTCACTGCAACCTCCGCCTCCCGCGTTCAAACTATTCTCCTGCCTCAGGCTCCTGAATAGCTGGGACTACAGGTGCACACCATCATGCCCGGCTAATTTTTGTATTTTCAGTAGAGATGGAGCTTTACCATGTTGCCCAAGCTGGTCTCGAACTCCTGGTCTCAAGTGATCCGTCCACCTTGGCCTCCCAAAGTGCTGGGATTACAGGCGTGAGACACCGTGCTTGGCCAAGGGGCTCAGAACTCTTAAGAGTTTAGGGATCTTGGCTTGGAAACAGACCCATAATAGGTCAGAGCAGTCATACTCTAACTCAGATAGCTCACAACTTCACACCCCTGACACACACTCTCAAACAGCTCACAGATCTCACACTTTGGAGACATACCCCTAAGTAGAACAGAGGCATCACACCCTAGAATAAAGATCCCCTTAATACTTGGTGGTTTTTCAGTATCATTATTATTATTGAGATGGAGTCTCACTCTGTCGCCCAGGCTAGAGTACAATGGCGCCATCTCGGCTCACTGCAACCTCCGCCTCCCGGATTCAAGCGATTCTCCTGCCTCAACCTCCCAAGTAGCTGGGATTACAGGCGCCCACCACCACACCTGGCTAATGTTTTGTATTTTTAGTAAAGATAGGGTTTCACCATGTTGTCCAGGCTGGTCTTGAACTCCTGACCTCAGGTGATCCACCTGCTTTGGCCTCCCAAAGTGCTGGGATTACAGGTGTGAGCCACCGCACCCAGTCTTCAATGTTAACAAGAAGTAATCCCTTACACACCCACTTTAAGCTTTTAATTTCGAGGCCCTGAGTTTAATGTCAAAGTCCTTCCATTTGCACCACCTACCTGTGTCACCTCCCACAGTCCTCAGCCTGTGCCCTCCCATTCCTGCCCCTTGATCTCCAGGTGCTGAGCCAGAGGGTTGTCGGGAGGCCCCTGGACAAAGACGTCTACCCTGCCATGCTGCGCCATCTGCCCTCCAGGCTGCCAGTCAAGATGTGGGGCAGGATTTTGGAGAAACAGGTGAACAAAGTGGCCGCTGGGGTTCTGGGGCAAGGGTGTTGACACTGAAGCTAGTCTAGTAACCTGTTTCCCTTCTCTGCCGGCTCCCATTTCCTGTCCTCCTCTCTCCCTTTCTCTTTCAGAGACAAGCAGAGGGCAGCAGAGGCCCATGGAAAGGCCCGGCTCTAAGCCATGGAGGGCCCTGTGCTCAGGTGTGCAGGGCTGGGCCAGGGCTGAGGGCTGGCTCCTCCCCCAGTTCACCAGGGACAGGTGGAGAGATACAAAGGTGACTCACGCAGGGTGTCCCTGAAGCTGTCATGATTAAGGCCGTGTGGAGAGAGGCTAAGAAACACAGCGCTGACCTTGAGCTTTAAGAGAGGAATTCAGAGGCCCCTGGCAACCTGAAGGGGACCTTGAAGAGGACCCTGTAGGAAGACAGAACCATTCCCTGTGGAGGAGGCCAAAGGAGGAAGGACATGGTGTTCCGGGTACTCTGACTATAGGGATTTTATAGGCTGTGGTGAGAAATGAAATGGATTACATTTTTGTAGAGTGTGTAAAACAGGGCTTGGCACACAGTAAGCCTTGTGTGATTACTATGTCTTTTTTTTCTTTTTTTTTTTTGAGACCGAAGTTTGCTCTTGCTGCCCGGGGTGGAGTGCAGCAGTGCGATCTCAGGTCACTGCAACCTCTGCCTCCCAGGTTCAAGCGATTCTTCTGCCTCAGCCTCCCTAGTAGGGGATTACAGGCACACACCACCATGCCCACCTAATTTTTGTGTTTTTAATAGAGACAGGATTTCACCATGTAGGCCAGGCTCAAACTCCTGACCTCATGTAATCCACCCATCTCGGCCTCCCAAAGTGCTAGGATTACAGGTGTGAGCCACCGCACCCAGTCCTTTGTGTGATGACTATGTCTTGATCATCATTTTATAAAGCAGGCTTTGTAACTTCACCTCCAAGACCCTGCAGGATCCAGACCCTGCCTTGCCCTCCCACTCATCTCTTACTCACTCTTGGGTTCTGAGCCACGCTGGCCTTCCTGTTCTTGAAGAGAGCCATCCCTGCTCATCCTTGAATTTGCAAAGATGGAGCTCCGAGTCCGCAAAGCAGGATCTGGGGAGTGAATCTGAGCTGGCAGGGAACTGAATAATGGGAGGAATAGGTGGAGTTTATTTCCAATAGACTATCAAAATGATATGGATGTGGCCAAAGCAGTGCTTAGGGGAAATCTATAGTTCTAAATGCATAGATCAGAAAAGTAGAAAACTTGAAAATCAAGGATCTGAGCTTCCCTATCAAGAAACTGGGAAAAGAATGGCAAATGGAACCTAAGAAAGTAGAAGGAAGGAAATTATAACAGCAGAAACTGGTGAAATAGAAAGCAAACATACAATAAAGCCAACAATGTCAAAAGTTGATTCTTTGAATAGAATAATAAAATATTCGCAATGTCTATTTTATCTCAAGAAATTAAGAGAAAATTATAGATTGCCAATTATCAGGAAAGTAAATAGGGTATTGTGACAGATTCTATAGATGTTAGAAGGTTAATAAGGGCTGGGTGCAGTGGCTCATGCCTGTAATCCCAACACTCTGGGAGGCTGAGGAGGGAGGATCGCTTGAGCCCAAGAGTTCAAGACCAGCCTGGGAAACACAGTGAGCCCTCACCTCTACAAAAAAATGAAAAAAGAAAACAAAAAATAGTTGGGCATGGTGGCACACACCTGTAATCCCAGCTACTAGGGAGGCTGAAGTAGGAGGATTGCTTGAGTCCAGGAGGTTGAGGCTACAGTGAGCTGTGATCATGCCACTGTACTCCAGGCTGGGCAACAAAGCAAGACCCTGTCTCAAAAAGGGAATTAAAAAAGAAAGTTAATAAAATTTTTTTCAACATATGGCTTTATTTTCAATGGAGCCAAAATGTTGGTCATTTTCTCTTTCTGCAGTTCCTATGTCCATGTGGATCTTTTGTATCCACTGGGAGAGCAGAACTCAGCAACTTCACTAATGCCTCCTCCACTCAGGAAAATAGAATGGTACAGGATTTTTTTTTAGCTGGAGCTCAGTGAAATCAATTGTTTAAAATGGGCTGGTTTCAATGAAACTAAACGCAGTGGAATAGAAAATAATAAAATAGCAAAGGGTAGAATGGAATCCAATTGAATCGGATAGAATAGAATAGAAATTAGTCAGACTTTGTGCCACGCACTGTCCCTAGTTGTTCCAGTAGATATTTATTTATTGAACAAATATGATTGAACCAGTTGTTTGGGAAAGAATGGGGAACAAAACAAACAGAAGCCCCTTCTCTTATGAAGCTTACATTCTAGTCAGGGAGACAGGCATTACCATCTGCAAAGGCCCTGAAATGAAAGGTACAAGGGTGGTCCTTATGAGGAACAGGCAAAAGGACAGTGTAGATTGGAGTTCAAGAGCAATGGATGAGGCTGTAGAGATAGGGGGTCATTGTAACTGAGTCTAGATTTTAAGAAGATAACCACATATCATCATCATCAATCCTTTTATAGCACTTGATATGTATCAGGCATTGTTCTATGCCCTTAAAAACAGAACTTTTTTTTATTTTTTTATTTTTTTATTATTATACTTTAAGTTCTAGGGTACATGTGCATAACGTGCAGGTTTGTTACATATGTATACTTGTGCCATGTTGGTGTGCTGCACCCATCAACTCGTCAGCACCCATCAATTCGTCATTTCTATCAGGTATAACTCCCAATGCAATCCCTCCCCCCTCCCCCCTCCCCATGATAGGCCCTGGTTTGTGATGTTCCCCTTCCCGAGTCCAAGTGATCTCATTGTTCAGTTCCCACCTATGAGTGAGAACATGCGGTGTTTGGTTTTCTGTTCTTGTGATAGTTTGCTAAGAATGATGGTTTCCAGCTGCATCCATGTCCCTACAAAGGATGCAAACTCATCCTTTTTTATGGCTGCATAGTATTCCATGGTGTATATGTGCCACATTTTCTTAATCCAGTCTGTCACTGATGGACATTTGGGTTGATTCCAAGTCTTTGCTATTGTGAATAGTGCCGCAATAAACATACGTGTGCATGTGTCTTTATAGCAGCATGATTTATAATCCTTTGGGTATATACCCCTAAAGAGCTTCTGCACAGCAAAAGAAACTACCATCAGAGTGAACAGGCAACCTACAGAATGGGAGAACATTTTTGCAATCTACTCATCTGACAAAGGGCTGATATTCAGAACCTACAAAGAACTCAAACAAATTTACAAGAAAAAAACAAACAACCCCATCAAAAAGTGGGCAAAAGATATGAACAGACATTTCTCAAAAGAAGACATTCATACAGCCAACAGACACAGGAAAAAATGCTCATCATCACTCGCCATCAGAGAAATGCAAATCAAAACCACAATGAGATACCATCTCACACCAGTTAGAATGGCAATCATTAAAAAGTCAGGAAACAACAGGTGCTGGAGAGGATGTGGAGAAACAGGAACACTTTTACACTGTTGGTGGGATTGTAAACTAGTTCAACCATTATGGAAAAGAGTATGGCAATTCCTCAAGGATCTAGAACTAGATGTACCATATGACCCAGCCATCCCAAAAACAGTACTTTTTAAAAACTCTCACAATACTCCTATATGTATAAAATCATGCTCATTTTATAGAAGGGGAAACCAAGGCACAGAGAAATTAGAGAAATTATTTAAATGTCAGTCTGGCTCCAGAATCTTTTATATTTATTTATTTATTTATTTATTTATTTTTTGAGACACGGTCTTGCTCTGTCACCCAGGAGTCTGGTTGCGTGATCATAGATCATTGCAATCTCCAGTCCCAGGCTCAAGTGATCCTCCCACCTCAGGTCCCCAAGTAACCGGAACTACACGTGAGCATCCCCCAACCTAGCTAATTTTTGTATTTTTTTTGTAGATACAGGGTCTCACTGTGTTACCCAGGCTGATCTCCAACTCCTGGGTTCTAGGGATCTGCCTGCCTCAGCCTCCCAAAGTGCTGAGATTCCAGGCGCCACAGCCAGAATCTATTCTTTTAAGCATTATACTCCATTGCTTATAGTGCCAGACCACAGGTGCTTTATAATCCTGTAGCAGAGATACTGTAAATACACAAATTACTAAATAATTCAAGTCAAGAGAAAGATCTGATGGGAAGTGTGCTGATGGCGGGAAAGTGGAAGGGGTGGTAGTAGTCCTCCCTCTGGGTGTCAAGGTGGATCTGTAAACACACATGCCCAGAAATCTTCATTTCTTCTGAGATGCCCCCTTCTTGTCCTGTTCTCTGTGACTGAAGCTGCAGAATGAGAAAGGAGGGGGCTGGGTAAAATTGGCCAATTCACAGAACTGGGCCTCCTCTGTGTCTTGTCACTTCTTGGAAAACAGATGAATTCTATTTAGGGGAAAACAGGGGAGGGCATTGTCTTGGTCTCCACTCCACTAATCTTCACTTCTGGAAGAGGAGAAAGGGAACAAGAAGGCCAGGTGCAGTGGCTCACCTCTGTAATCCCAGCACTCTGGGAGGCCGAGGCAGGCAGATCACTTGAGGTCAGGAGTTTGAGACCAGCCTGATCAAAATGGTGAAACCCTGTCTCTACTAAAAATACAAAAATTAGCTGGGCGTGGTGGCGCACACCTGTAGTCCCAGCTACTCAGGAGGCTGAGGCAGGAGAATCGCTTGAAGCCAGGAGGCGGAGGTTGCAGTGAGCTGAGACTGTGCCACTGCACTTCCAGCCTGGGCAACAGAGTGAGACTCTGTCTCAAAAAAAGGGAAAAAAAAGAAAAGAAAGGGAACAAGAAAACAGTGGAGAGTGGTCATGGCAGACATGTGGGCTCTCGTGAATCCACACATGGGCAGTAAGACTCTACCAATAAGTATTCTCTCAGGCCTTTCCCCTTGAAAGAGGGTGAGGAGGAAGTAGAGTAATTGGGGAGGTAGGGGGAGGTAAGGAGAAGAAAACACGGGTGTGACAAGTGGCAATGTGGTCTCCTCTGACTTTTTTTTCTTTTTTTAGTCATGGAGGGACAGCAGTCAGACCCCTCCCCCATGTCTTATCCGTAGACTTGACCACATCGTGATGACGGTGAAGAGCATCAAAGACACCACCAAGTTTTATTCCAAGATCCTGGGCATGGAGGTCATGACTTTTAAGGTAAGCACTTTCCCAAATGCCAAAATTCAGGTGGGCTAAAATTTGTTGATAACACTTTAACATATAACTTAACTCTAAAAGGAAAACCACGGGAAATCTGAGAGAAAACATAAAGAGATCAATAGAGGAGATTCCAGATTGAATATATGGACTTCCAGAGAGACAATGGAGAAAAAGGAGAGGAGGAAATTATCATAGAAACAATGCAAGAGAACTCTGCAGTCGCCACATGAAAAAGGTTAACCAAGTATCCAGCATGTTGACACTTAAATGGATCCTTATGAAATTATAGAACATCAAACTGAAAAAGTAGATGCTAAGAGCTTTCATAGAGATTAAAAAGTAGATTATCTACAAAGGAAAAACAAACAAACAAATATCAGATTTTCCAAGAGACCAGAGACCAAAAGATAAAAGGACACCTTCAAGACTCTGAGGGGAAAATTTTCCACCTAGAATTCTATGTCCAACCAAACTATTAACCAAAGGTAAATGTAGGGGCCAGGTGCGGTGGCTCATGCCTATAATCCCAGCACATTGGGAGGCCGAGGTGGGTGGATCACTTCAGGTCAGGAGTTTGAGACCAGCCTGACCAACATGGCAAAACCTCGTCTCTACTAAAAATACAAAAATTTGCCGTGCATGCTGGTGCACGCCTGTAATCCCAGCTACTTGGGAGGCTGAGGCACGAGAATTGCTTGAGCCTGGGAGGCAGAGGTTGTAGTGAGCCGAGATTGCACCACAGCACTATCTAGTCTGAGTGACAGAGCAAGACTGTATCAAAAACCAAACAAACAAAAAGGTAAATGTAGAATAAAAGCATTCTTAGTCATGCGAAGTCTTAGAAAATTTGCCACTTGCTTTGAAAATTACTTAAGGGTATGCTATATCAAAATGGGGGACTGGCCGGGCACGGTGGCTCACGCCTGTAATCCCAGCACTCTGGGAGGCAGAGGTTGCAGTGAGCCGAGATTGCACCACTGCACTCCAGCCTGGGTGACAAAGCAAGACTCCATTTCAAAAAAAAAAAAAAAAAAAGATGACTAATCTCAGAATATGGAAGTCAGGCCACAACAGATCCCAAGAGGAGGATCCCAGAAAGGTACTTAGAGAACAATCAGTCCAGTTTGGTACAGGTGTAAGAAAGACCCCAGGAAAGACAGATCCAAGGGAAAAAAGAGGTTTCCATCAATTGAACTATCCTTGAGAATTTGGAACAACTTCAAAAAAGGCAAATGCAAAGAAAGCAAAAAATGCCTAAGATGTGCTTCAGTAAGTGAATGGCTGTATCAACTGTGGCACATCCAGACAATGAAATATTATTCAGTGATAAAAATAAATGGATTATCTGCCAGGTGTGGTGGCTCACGCCTGTAATCCCAACACTTTGGGAGGCTGAGGCGGGTGGACCACCTGAGTCAGGAGTTTGAGACCAGCTTGGCCAACATGGTGAAACCCCATCTCCACTAAAAATACAAAAATTAGCCAGGCATGGTGGCGGGTGCCTGTAATCCCAGCTACTCAGGAGGCTGAGGCAGGAGAATCACTTGAACCCAGGAGGCGGAGGTTGTAGTGAGCCAAGATTGCGCCATTGCACTCCAGCCTGGGCGACAGAGCAAAACTCTGTCTCAAATAGATAAATTAATTAAATAAAATAAATGGACTATCAATCCATGAAAAGACATGGAGGAAACTTAAATGCCTATTACTAAGTAAAAGAAGTGGGGGAGGCTGTGCATATGTGGGGGCAAGGTGTATATATCCCTATACCTTCTGTTCACTTTTGCTGTGGACCTAAAACCGCTCTAAAACAATTAAGTACACATGAACACCTCCCCCCCCCGACACACACACACATATAACTTAAATAGAAAGGGCTCGAGGAATCACAAACAGGAGAAGAAAAATTTTTTTAGACAGGGTCTCACTCTGTTGCCCAGGCTGGACTGCAATGTTGCGATCATGGCTCACCACAGCCTGAACCTCCCGGACTCAGGTGCTTCTCTTGCCTCACCCTCCTGAGTAGCTGAGACTGTAGGCACGTGCCACCACATCCGGCCAATTTTTTCTATTTGGGTAAAAATGTTAAATCTAACATGGAACCTTATGCAGAAATGTAGTATTGTGCAACATCAGACTGGATGTGTACACAGCAACATGAATGGGTCTTGAAAAGAACGTGCTGAGTGAAAAATGAAGAAACCATCAGGTCTACAGCATGCTACCCTTTACAATACACGTACGTAAAACAGTAACACACTTTTTTATTTTTTTTTTTTGAGACGGAGTCTCGCTCTGTCACCCAGGCTGGAGTGCAGTGGCGCGATCTCGGCTCACTGCAAGCTCCGCCTCCCGGGTTTACGCCATTCTCCTGCCTCAGCCTCCCGAGTAGCTGGGACTACAGGCGCCCGCCATCTCGCCCGGCTAGTTTTTTGTATTTTTTAGTAGAGACGGGGTTTCACCGTGTAGACCAGGATGGTCTCGATCTCCTGACCTCGTGATCCACCCGTCTCGGCCTCCCAAAGTGCTGGGATTACAGGCTTGAGCCACCACGCCCGGCCAGTAACACACTTTTTACTTTTTTTATGAAAACCTAAGGATACACATCAAACACATTGTAATGGTTGCTTAAGGTAGAGATGGGAATGGCGAATGAAGAGAAAAAGATAAATAAAACAAGAGATAGTCCTTGCGTGGGCCAATGGTGACAAGGTGTATGATGCCTCAACCTCTGGACTTGGACACAATGGAGTGAAATTTCAGAACATTAGGATTAAGAAAAATCCTAAAGCTGCAGTAGTGGAAGATGGATGTATCACCAACCAAATAATAGAAAACGCAGATGAACATCAGACTTCTTAACAGCAACACTACATTTGGGGAAGACAATGAAGCAACATATTTAAAAGGCTATGGGAAAATAAGCTGCAACCTACAATTGTACACTGAGCCAAACTATCTTCAAGTCCAAAAGTGAAATAAAATCGGCCAGATGTCGTGGCTCACACCCGTAATCCCAACACTTTGAGAGGTTGAGATGGGTGGATCACTTGAGGTCAGGAGTTCAAGACCGGCCTAGACAACATGCTGAAACCCTATCTCTACTAAAACTACAAAAATTAGCCAAGCATGGTGGCTTGCGCCTGTAGTCCCAGCTACTCGGGAGGCTGAGGCAGAAGAATCGCTTGAACTCAGAAAGCAGAGGTTGCAGTGAGCCAAGATCTCACCATTGCACTCCAGCCTGGGTAACAGAGCGAGACTCCGTCTCAAAAAAAAGAAAAAAAAGAAAAGTGAAATAAAGTCATTTTCTGATTGAATGGATGTGGTATCATTCATAGTGATATAAAAGAGATAAAAAAAAAAATGGCACATGTTGAGAGGTCCAGGAGAGGGAGGAGCCATGAAGAACATGGCAGGGCTGTGAGTTAGTCTGTAGTTGATCTACAAAAATAAACTTGCAGCCAGGCGTGGTGGCTCATGCCTGCAATCCCAACACTTTGAGAGGATGAGGCAGGAGGATCGCTTGAGCTCAGGAGTTGGAGTCCAGCCTGGGCAACATACTGAGACTATTGTCTCTACAAAAAAAAAAAAAAAAAAAGTTTTATAATTAGCCAGGCATGGTGGTGCGCACCTGTAATCCCAGCTACTCAGGAGGCTGAGGCAGGAGGATTGCTTGAGGCCAGGAAGTCAAGGCTGCAGTGAGCCATGATTGCACCATTGCATTCCAGCCTGGGTGATAGCATGGGACTCTGTCTCTTAAAAAAACTAAATAAATAAAATAAACATGCAAGTGGGTTATTTAAAGATTGTAAAGGAGCTAAAAGAGAAACTAAAAATGATAATCAAATTGTGTTGGAAGAGGTAGTAATGTGAATGAGCTAAATTCTCATTTATCATAGCAGGGAGATGATAGGAAATATCTCAAGTTGCTAAATCAAGAAATAGTGATGCGGCTGGGCACACTGGCTCACACCTGTAATCCCAGCACTTTGGGAGGCTGAGGCGGGGATCACTTGAGCCAGGAGTTCGAGACCAGCCTGGGCAACATGGGGAGATCCGGTCTCTACAAAAAATTAAAAAATTAGCCAGGCATGGTGGGGTGTGCCTGTGGTCCCCGCTACTCAGAGGTTGAGGTTGCAGGATTACTTGAGCCTGGGAGGATGAGGCTGCAGTGAGCCGTGATCGCTGCCCTGAAGCCTGGGCAACAGAGCAAGATTCTGTCTCAAAAAAAAAAAAAAAGAGAGACCAGGCACAGTGGCTCACGCCTGTAATCTCAGTACTTTGCGAGGCCGAGGTGGGCAGATCACCTTAGGTCAGGAGTTCGAGACCAGCCTGGCCAACACAGAAAACCCCATCTCTACTAAAAATATAAAAATTAGCTGGACATGGTGGCGTGCGTCTGTAGTCCCAGCTACTCCGGAGGCTGAGGCACAAGAATCACCTGAACCAGGAATGTGGAGGTTGTGGTGAGCCAAAATTGCACCACTGCACTCCAGCCTGGGCAACAGAACAAGACTCTGTCTCAAAAAATAATAATAAATAAATAAATAAACAGTGGTGCATCAGTTAGGGACTTTGGAGGCACATAGGAGAAAACTCAACTAACTAACTGTGGGTTAAACAAGACAGAGTTTTCTTTTCCTCTCACTGAACAACCAGTCCAGAGGTAGTCAGGTCATGGGCAGTGGCTGGGAAGCAAGAGGAAGTGAATGGGCAATAAGGGCCAGCACAGTGGGGTAGGGAGGTTCCTGGAAGCCCCACCCACACCTCTGCCCGCATCTCATTGCCCAGTCCAGCTAACGTGGCCTCTGGACGTGCTGGGAAATGTAGGTTTTTTAAGTTGGGCACACAGTTGACCCCACTGAAATTTCTGTTGTTTATAAGAAATAAAGGGGAAATGTATACTCGGTAGGCAAATTGCTAACTCTGCCTTGGGTGGTATAAACACTATTTGGAGATACGGAAATAATTTCAGGGAGATATGAACTCATACACTTGCCTCTAAGGAATGAGACTTGGGTGGGGCAAAAGGTTGTTGTGTAGTAGCCCCATTCTAGTTTTTATTTTTTTTAAAACCTTGTTGGGATGGGTGCAAAGGCTTCATCTCACACTCACCTTGGAGGTTTAATTCTAGGCTGTTGTCTCTGCCCTTCCCCGCCAAGTAGGAAGACCGGAAAGCACTGTGTTTTGGAGACCAGAAATTTAACCTCCATGAGGTGGGAAAGGAATTTGAACCCAAAGCTGCTCACCCAGTTCCTGGCTCCCTGGACATATGTCTGATAACAGAGGTGCCTTTGGAGGAAATGATCCAGCACCTCAAGGTGAGTGGGAGTTCTCTTCTTTTTGCAAAAGCTGCTGCAAACACAGTGAAAACAGAAGCATGACCCAGAGAGGTAACAAGTTTTACCACAACCAGATAATGCCCGCGCACAGTTATGTACTCACTATTTTGACTGACATAATTTTTTCATGTAAATAAATGTATTTAAAAAGGAAACTAAGCATCCCCATTGTAAAACAAACCAACAAGAAACAAAAAAACCTACATTTATACACTTAAATACTTTTTTGTTTTTTTTTGAGATAGAGTCTTGCTCTGTCGCCCAGGCTGGAGTGTAGTGGCATGATCTCAGGGTCACTGCAACCTCCACCTCCCAGGTTCAACCGATTCTCCTGTCTTAGCCTCTCAAGTCGCTGGTACTACAGGCGCGTGCCACCACACCTGGCTAATTTTTGTAGTTTTAGTAGAGACGGGGTTTCACCATGTTGGCCAGGATGGTCTCAAACTCCTGACCTCAAGTGCTCCACCCACCTTGGCCTCCCAAAGTGCTGGCATTACAGGCATCAGCCACGTGCCCAGCCCTAAATACATTTATACAAAAAGAAAATATTCATCCAAGTACATGAAAAACCCATTATGTCTTGGCATAAAGGAAAAGTAACTGTAAAAACCAACAGCTATAAAAGCATAACAATGTCATTAGATTCTAGCCACTTCTGTTCCCTGTACTCCCTGGCCCTGACATTACAAAGGGAGATATGGCAGGTGGTTAAAGGGATACTAAGAACTTGTTAGCTTCCACCTTCTTTGTATAACAAGAAGGACTGAAAGAAGATTGAAGAGGGAATAATTTCTGATTTGCTGTTATTTAATCCAGTGTCTCTGTAATACTTAAAATGATGTCATCTAGAAGAGGCATTGGCTGGGCATGGTCACTCACGCCTGTAATCCCAGCACTTTGGGAGGCTGAGGTGGGAGGATCATTTGGGCCAGGAGTTCCAGACCAACCTGGGCAACATAGTGAGATCCCATCTCTACAAAAAATAAAAAAATTAGCCAGGTGTGGTAATGCATGCCCGTAATCCTAGCTACTCAAGAGGGTGAAGTGGGAGGATCACTTGAGCCCAGGGAAGTTGAGGCTGCAGTGAGCTATGATCACGCCACTGCACTCCAGCCTGGGTGATACAGCAAGACCTTGTCTCTAAAAAATTAAAATAAGGCCAGGAGCACAGTGGCTCGTGCCTGTAATCCCAGTGCTTTAGGAGGCCAAGGAGGGAGGATCACTTGAACCCAGGAATTTGAGACCAGCCTGGGTAACATGGTGAGACCCTGTGTCTACATAAAATACAAAAAAAATTAGCCGGACGTGGCAGTGTGTGCCTATAGTCTCAGCTACTTGGGAGGCTAAAAGATAGGAGGATCGTTTGAGCCCAGGTTGAGGCTGTAGTGAGCTGTGATCGCACCACTGCATACTAGTCAGGGTGACAGAGCAAGGCCCTGTCTCTACAATAAATAAAGGGATATTAGTTTCCCTTTTGCAGAACACGGATTGAGGTCTTATATATATTCTGTGCAAATAACCTACACTCCTTCTTTGGGAAGTGTCAGTGAAAAAGACTGGTTTGGAAGGAAAATGGGTGAAGCATAGGGGTTAAGAGTATGGTCGTTGACCCAGACTGCCTGGGTTCGAATTCTGGTTCTGCCACTTACTAGATAATACTAGGCACTATTATCCTTCCCATTTTACAGATGAGGAGACCAAAGTACAGAGTAGTTAGGTACTGTGCCCAAGGCCATCTAGCTGATAAGTGGCTGGAACAGAGTGATGGAGGGGAGGATGATAGGAGATGAGGTCAGAAAGATACAGTGGTGTTCTAAGGTCTTCTGGGCCACTATAAGGAATTAAATTTTACAGACCGGGTGCAATGGCTCATGCCTGTAATTCCAGCACTTTAGGCGGGCAGATCACTTGAGGTCAGGAGTTCGAGACCAGCCTGGGCAGCATAGTAAGACCTCATCTCTATGAAAAATAGCTGGGCATGGAAGCATGTGCCTGTAATCCCAGCTACTCAAGAGGCTGAGGTGGGAGAACTGCTTAAGCCTGGGAGGCAGAGGAGGTTGCAGTGAGCTGAGATCTTACCACTGCACTCCAGCCTGGGCAACAGAGTGAGACTCTGTCTCAAAAAAAAAAAAAAAAGAATTAAATTTTGGTCTCACACAGACTTTGATGAATGACTTTTGTCTTTTCTTCCCACCTCAGGCTTGTGATGTCCCTATTGAGGAGGGGCCAGTCCCCAGAACAGGGGCAAAAGGGCCTATTATGTCCATCTACTTCCGAGACCCCGACAGAAACCTGATTGAGGTGTCAAACTACATCTCCTCGTGACGGAGGCTAGACCTCCTCCATTCTGTCCCCCTCGATGTCGCCCTCTCCTTTCTTCCTGCAAACCCCCACCCAGGCCCAGAGACCTCTGAGGACTGAAGACTTAGTCACTTCACACATCCTGCTCAGGGGGGAACCCAAGACAGGTTTGGGACCAAACCTACATGTCTGTATGTCATCCAAGCTGGCCTAATAAATGCATAACCTCTCTACGAATACGGGATCTTCGTTGTTGTATTGGAGCCATGCATGGGTGTTTATGTAAGGTGTGAGATCTCTGAGCTGTTCGGTCGGAGGCCTATGACCAGGGTATGACACCTCTGAGCACGGAATCTAGGATCATCCCCTTGGGATTCAAGGCTCCTGACAGATTTCTCCTTGTCAGTGATGCCATCATCTTCATCCTTTCCTAACTCGCCTCACTCCTCCAGTTGCTGCCTGCTGTTTCCTCCATTCCTGGGCCTCGCAGAATCCCAGAATCTCTCATTCCCATCAGACCTTCCAGGACCAGCACCAGGCGATACTACCTCTTCCCGGAGAGCCTTCTCTAGTCTCACTCTCAGGGTATTTAGCACTTTCTACCTTTGGATCTAGTAGATAGAAGAGTTCAAGACCAGCCTGGACAACATAGTGAAACCCTCCCCTCCACAAAATAAATAAATAAATAAATAAATAAGGCAAATCATCTCAATTGAAGCATAGCTCGTGGCAGGGTAGGCGGGACAAGGTCAAATTTCCTCTGTTTCTGTGCCCCTCCATCATTCAGTCAACTAAAAATGTATGTTAAGCACCTACTGTGTGCCAGGCACTGTTCCAGGCACTGGAGAGACAGCATTGAGCAAAAGAGATAAGCATACCTCTGTTTGTGGAATTGCCATTCTAGTGGGAGAGATAGAAAATAAATAAAACTAAGTAGGTAAAATATTAAGTATGTTACAGGCTGATAAATGGTTTGGAGAAAAAGAAAACACGGAAAAGAGGGAATGCAGATAAAAACTGTTGGGGCAGGTTGGACACAGTGGCTCACCCCCGTAATCCCAGCACTTTGGGGGGCCGAGGCAGGCGGATCACTGAGGTCAGGCGTTCGAGACCAGCCTGGCCAACATGGCAAAACCCCGTGTCTACTAAAAATACAAAAATTAGCCGGGCGTGGTGGCCTATGTCTGTAGTCCCAGCTACTCGGGAGGCTGAGGCACCAGAATTGCTTAAACCCAAAGGCAGAGGTTGTATGAGCCAAGATCACGCCACTGCACTCCTTCCTGGGTGACAGAGTGAAAGTCTGACTTGAAAAAAAAAGAAATTGCTGGGGCAGCTTCTGATGTCTAATGAGGTGGTCCCGGAAAGTGTGACTGAGAAGGGTCTTGAGCACAGATCTGAAGAGATGAGTGAGCCACACAGCTAGCCAGTGGAGGAAGGGCACACCAGGCAGAGGCATCGGCCAGTGCAAAGGCCCTAATGCATGAATGTGCCTGGTGTGTGTGAAGAACAGCAAGGAAGTCAGTGGGGGAAGCAAGGGGTATAGATGGGTGGGGTCTGGCAGGCCAGGGCAAGGGCTTTGTCTTTTACTCTGAGTGACAGGCAGCTGAAGGAAGGTTGTGGGCAGAGGAGGGACGTGATCTGATTTAGGATTTAACAGGCTCCCTCTGGCCACTGCATGGAAAATGTACTGTCAGAGCAAGGGTGGAAACAGGCGACCAGTGAAGGGGAGGCCACTGCAGTGGTCCACGCAAGTGTGATGGTGGGACAGGGGAAGTGATTTTTATTTGTTTGGGGTTTTTCTTTTTTTTTTTTTTGGTGAGTCGGGGTCTCGCTATGTTGCTCAGGCTGGTGTCAAACTCCTGGCCTCAAGAGATCCTCCTGCCGGGCGCGGTGGCTCACACCTATAATCCCAGCACTTTGGGAGGCTGAGGCGGGCAGATTACGAGGTCAGGAGATCAAGACCATCTTGGCTAACAGCCTGGGTGACAGAGCCAGACCTGTCAAAAAAAAAAACAGAAAACCTGCTAGTTTTTGTTTCTTCTTTCTCTCTTTCCTTCCTTCCTTCCTTCCTTCCTTCTTTCCTTCCTTCCCTCCCCCATCCCTCCCTTTCTTTCCTTCCTTTCCTCCTTTCCTTTCCCTTCCCTCCCCTCCCCTTCCTTTTCCTTCCTTCCCTTCCCTTTCCTTTCCTTTCATTTCCTTCTTTTTTTCCACTGCCAGAAAATGCTACAGGTTTTAGGAAAACCTTTTACATACTAAAACTCATACCCTCACACTCCCTCTCTTCGCAGCACTTTTGGGGTTCCTTGGCGGTTTATTCACAGGGTCTGGCTGAACTACCCTCTGAAGACTATTTAGCGACCAGAGTCCAGAAGACCAGGGGGTCCTTTACTTCAAGAGACTCTCACGCATGCTCCTTCATCCATCACTCCTTCACTCAGGAATCCGCACACTTCCCTTCCCACTTGCCTGACTCATCTGCCTGTCCTTTCTCTTGTTTTAGAACCCGAAGTGTCCTCAGGCCTCTTCTCTAGCTGACATTCTCTTTTTCGGGAACCCATCCAGTCCCTATCTTCAAAATATCTCCAGAATCTAACCATTTAAAAAAATCATCTCCTGGCTGGGTATGGTGGCTCACGCCTGTAGTCCCAGCAGTTTGGGAGGTTAAGGCAAGAGGATTTTTTTTTTTTTTTTTTTTTGAGATGGTGTCTCTCTCTGTCACCCAGGCTGGAGTGCAGTGGAACAATCTCAGCTCACTGCAAGCTCCGCCTTCCGGGTTCACGCCATTCTCCTGCTTCAGCCTCCCGAGTAGGTGGAACTACAGGTGCGTGCCACCACGCCCAGCTAATTTTTTGTATTTTCAGTAGAGACGGGGTTTCACCGTGTTAGCCAGGATGGTCTTGATCTCCTGAGCTTGTGATCCGCCTACCTCGGCCTCCCAAAGTGCTGGGATTACAGGCATGAGCCACTGTGCCTGGCCCCAGCAAATTTTTAAATTTTTTGTAGAAACAGGGTCTCGCTATGTTGCCCGGGCTGGCTTCAAACTCCTGGGGTCAAGGGATCCTCCCACCTCAGCCTCCCAAAGTGCTGGGATTACAGGCATGAGCCACCATGCCCAGCCAGGTTTTCTGCCTCATTCTAAAAGACAATTTGCCATGGACCCAGACATTATATGCCCAGAGATGGATTATTTATGGATGAAAGGAAAGAGAAAATGAAGGAATAGAGGAAGGAAGGAAGGAACAGATGGGTGGATGGGTGAGTGAGTAGGTAGATGAATAAATGGGTAGATGCTCTGATATTTCCTCCCTCCTCCCCTGAGAAACTCCTTCACAGGTGTGCACAGAGAGAAGAATATGAGTTTATAAATTGCAGATTTGTTATAATAGGGAAAGAAACTAGAAACAATGCAAATGTTCATCAACAGATAAGTGGTTAAACAAAATGTGGTATATCCGTTCCATGGAATATTACTTTCAATAAAAGGGAACGAACTTATGAGGCCAGCATTACTCTGATGAGAAAACTAGACAAAGACATCACAAGAAAACTACAGACCAATATCTCTTGTAAGTATAGATGCAAAAATCCTCAATAAAATACAAGTAAGTAGAATCCAGCAACATATAAAAGGATTATACACCACGGCCAAGTAGGATTTATCCCAAGAATGCAAGGTTTGGTCAACTAATGAAAATCAATCAATATAATGCATTATATTAATATAATAAAGAACAAACACCACATGATCTTTTCAGGAGATGCAGAAAAAACGTTTGACAAAATTCAACACTCCTTCATGATAAAAACACTCAACAAACTAGGAATAGAAGAGAACTTCCTCAACCTGATAAAGGACACCCACAAAAAACCCACAGCTAACATCATACTTAATGCTGAAAGTTGGAAAGGAACAACACAAGGATTCCCCTTCTCACCACATCTTTTCAACATTGTACTGGATGCTCTAGCTGGGGCAATTAGGCAACAAAAAGAAATAAAAGGTATCCACATTGGAAAGGAAGAAGTAAAACTATCCCTCTATGCAGATGACATGATTTTATACATAGAAAATATTAAGGAATCCACAACAAAACCATTAGAGCACCATTAGTGCATAACCATTAGAGCAAGGTTGCAGGATATGAGATTTTGTATGATTCAAGATCATACAAAGCTTAACCATATATGCTAGCAATTAACAATCCAAAAGTGAAATTAAGAAACTATTTCATTTACAATAGATTCAAAATGAATAAAATACTTAGTAATAAAATGAATGAAAGAAGGGCAAGACTTACACACTGAAAACTATAAAATATTATTGAAAGAACTTAAAGAAGACCTAAATAAATGGAAAGACATCACATGTTCGTGGACTGGAAGACTTTATAGTGTTAAGATGGCAATACTCCCCCAAATGATCTATAGGCTTGATGCAATCCCTATCAGAATCCCAGCTTGCTTCTTTGCAGAACCGACAAGCTGATTCACATGGGAGTGCTAGGGGCCCAAAATACAACAATCTTGAAAAAGAAAAACAAAGTTGGAGGACTCGCACCTCCCAGTTTAAAAACTTACTATATAGCTACAGTGATCAAGACCATATGCTACTGGCATAAAAACATACATATAAATTAATGAAATAGAATTGAAAGTCCAGAAATAAATTCATACATTATAGGCAACTGATTTTTTTGAGACAGGGATTTGCTCTGTTGCCCAGTCACAAACACAGCTCACTGCAGCCTCAAACTCCTGGGCTAAGTGATCCTCCCACCTCAGCCTCCCAAGTAGCTGGGACTACAGGCATGCACTATCATGCTCAGCTAATTTTTTAAAAACTTTTTGTAGAGACAGGGTCACTGTGTTGGACAGACTGAACTCCTGGGTTCAAGTGATCCTCCCACCTTAGCCTCCCAAAATGCTGGGATTATAGGTGTTAGCCACTGTGTCCAGCCAGCAATTGATTTTTGACAAGTGTACCAAGACCATTCAATGGGGAAAGAATGCTCCTTTCAACAAATGGTGCTGAGACAGCTGAGTATCCACATGCAAAAGAATAAAGTGGGACCCCTTCCTCATACCATATACAAAAAACAACTCAAAACAGATCAAATACCTAAATATAAGAGCTAAAACCATAAAACTTTTAGAATGGGGGTCCCCAACTCCCGGGCCACAGACTCATCTGTGGTGTCTTAGAAACTGGGCCACAGAGCAGGAGGTGAGCTGTAGCTTGCTGCCTGCCATTCATGAAGCTGAGCTCTGCCTCCTGTCAAATCAGCTGCAGCGTTGGATTCTCTTAGGAGCTGAAACCCTATTGTGAACTGTGCATGCGAGGGATGTAGGTTGTGCGCTCCTTATGAGACTCTAGTATAATGCGCTTGAATCATCCTGAAAACATCCCCACTTCTGTGGAAAAAAATTGTCTTCCACGAAACCAGTCCCTGGTGCCAAAAAAGGTTAGGGACTGCTACTTTAGAAGAAAACAGGCATAAGTCTTTGTGACCTTGGATTAGGCAATGGTTTTTAGACGTGACATGTAAAGCATAAGCAGCCAACGAAAAAATAGATATATTGGAGTTCATCAAAACTGTAAGCTTTCTGGCCGGACGCAGTGGCTCACGCCTGTAATCTCACCACTTTGTGAGGCTAAAGTGAGTGGATTGCTTGAACCCAGGAGTTCAAGACCAGCCTGGGCAACAAGGTGAAACCCCGTCTCTGCAAAAAGTACAAAAATTAGCCAGGAATGGTGGCATGCACCTGTAGTCCCAGCTACTTGGGGGACTGAAGCAGGAGGATCACTTGAGCCTGGGAGGTCAAGGCCTCAGTGAGCCACGTTCACCCCCACTGTACTCCAGCCTGGGCAACAAAGTGAGACCCTGTCTCAAAAAAAAAAACAAAAAAAAGTGAAAAGACAACCTACAGAAGACAATATTTGAAAATCACATATCTAAAAAGAGTCTAGTATTCAGAGAACATAAAGAACTCTTACTACTCAACAATGAAAGGACAAATAACCCAATTCAAAATGGGCAAAAGATTTAAATAAACACTTCTCCAAAGAAGATAAATGAGCCGGGGACAGTGGCTCATGCCTGTAATCCCAGCATTTTGGGAGGCTGAAGCAGATGGATCACTTGTGGTCAGGAGTTCAAGACCGGCCTAGCCAACATAGTGAAACCCCATCTCTCCTAATAATACAAAAATTAGCCAAGCATGGTGGCAGGCGCCTGTAATCCCAGCTACTCAGGAGACTGAGGCAGGATAATTGCTTGAACCCAGGAGGTGGAGGCTGCAGTGAGCCAACATCGTGCCACTGCACTCCAGCCTGGGTGACAGAGCAAGACCACATCTCAAAAAAGAAAAAAAAAGAAGAAGAAGATAAATGACCAACAAGTTTATGAAAAGATGCTCAATATTAGTGATCACAGGGAAATGCAAATCAAAACCATAAGGAGATACCAATTCACACCCAGTAGGATGGCTAGAATCAAAAGAGGGACAATAAAAAGTGTTGGAGGCCGGGTGTGGTAGCCTGTAATTCCAGCACTTTGCAAGGCCAAGGCGGGAAGATTGCTTGAGCCCAGTAGTTTGAGACTAGCATAAGCAACATGGCGAAAACTCCACCTCTACAAAAAAATTACAAAAATTTAGCTGGGTGTGATGGCATGCACCTGTAGTCCTGGCTACTCAGGAGGCTGAGGTGGGAGGATCACTTGAACCCAGGAGGTTGAGGCTGCAGTGAGCTGAGATCATGCCACTGCACTCCAGCCTGGGCAACAGAGTGAGACCCTGCCAAAAAGAAAGGGAGAGAAAGAGAAAGAGAAAGAGAAAGAGAAAGAGAAAGAAAAGAGAAGAGAAGAGAAAGGAAAAGAAAAGAAAAGAAAAAAACAAGTGCTGGAGAGAATGTGGTTAAATTTAAATTTGAACCCCCGTACAGTAGCTGTGGAGAACACTTGCAGTTCCTCAGAAAGTTAAACATAGAATTACCATATCACCCCGCAATTCCATTCCTAGTTATATACCCAAGAAAACGAAAAACATATGTCCACATAAAAACTTTCACATGAATATTTATAGCAGCATTATTCATGATAGCCAAGAGTCCATCAATGGGTGAATGGATAAGCATAATGTGGTATTTCTTTTTTCCCTTTTACCTTTTGAGACAGGGTCTCACTGTGTTGCCCAGGCTGGAGTGCAGTGGTGCAATCATGGCTCACTGCAGCCTCAACTTGCTGATCCTCCCACCTGAGCCTCCCAAGTAGCTGGGACCATAGGCATGCATCACCACACCCGGCTAATCTTTTTTGTAGACACGTGTTCTTGCTATGCTGCCCAGGCTGATCTCGAACTCCTGGGCTCAAGCAGTCCACCCACCTCAACCTCGCAAAGTGCTGAGATTACAGGTGTGAGCCACCATATCCTAGCTATAATGTAGTAGGTATTTTCATACAGTGGAATATTATTCAGTCATGACAATGAAGTACTGATACATGCTACAACATGAATGAACCTTAAAAAATTTATGTGAAGTAAAAGAAGGCAGTTACAAAAGGCCACATATTATATGAATACATTTATATGAAATGTCCAAAACAGACAAATTCATAGAGACAAAGAGATTTGCGATGGCCCGGGGATGGGAGGAGAGGGAAATGGAATGGGAGGGTGAATGTTAATAGATACAGAGTTCCTTTTGGGGGTGACGAAAATGTTCTGGAATTAGGTAGTGGATAGTTACACAACCTCGTGAATATACTAATCGCTTTACTATACATTTTAAGAGTGAATTTTATGGTTAAGAGTGAATTTTTATGGTATGTGAATTACGTCTCAATAAACAGAAAAAAAAGAATGAACTATTGATACACACAACAATGTGGAAGAACGTCACAGACATTATGCTGAGCAAAAGCAGTACATACTGTATGATGTGCTTCCATTTCCATGAAGTGCAAAAACAGGCCAAAAAAAAACCCTGGGCATCATATGGTGTTTATGGGTACCAACATATGGAGCGATGGAGTAAAAATACTCACAAGGAAGATAAACACCAAGCTCAAGGCAGTAGAAGGAGGGAAGGAAATGGAATCAGTACGAGAGCATCTATAATATCACATATCTTTTAAAAACAATCTGAAGTCAATAAGGCAAAATATTAATGTTTGACAAAAGCAGATGCTTGTTACAGCACCCTTTATACTTGCGGTTTTTTAAAAAAATCAACCAACAGTTTGGTTCTGAGGGCAAATGCTTGACTCCTTAGCCAGGCTTTGGTTGACATTTGCCTTGGTGCTTTTGACACCACAGTCTGTCAGGCTCTGTCCCCACCCTGGCGAGCTCCACAGTACAAAGAGGCACAAACAGTAAAAATGCCATGGGGCCTGGACCAAGCAGGGGCTCTAGAACCCCAAAAGATGCCAGGAGGGAGTGAGCCAGTCAGGGAAGGCTTCCGAGAAGAGAGGACATTGAAGATGAGTCTCAAACTTGGGCCTGTGGAGAAGATGCGCGGCCAGGACACCCCACCCCCACCCCCGCCCTCGTCTCCCCCAAAGCCTGATCTGGCCCTGTCGATTCCCTTATCTGCCCACTCCCAGCTGCCTCCTTGCCGGCTGAACTGTCGCCGCAGACTTCTGAGCCCGCGCCCCCTCCACGAGGATGGGGGAGGGATGGGGTGAGGCCTGGCCTCACAGCCTTGGGGTTTCCAGCTCTTGCTGGAGGCAGGGCTCTGGGGCGCCCCACTCCTCACCCTTGGCTTCTCTTCCTGAGCCCTTTGTGCTCTCCAGAAATGAAGAAATGGGGTGAGTCCAGCAGCCAAACCCTTGTCTTAGCTCTTAGACATGCCTCTAGCCTGCCATTCCCTGTGAGGACAGATTTCCCTATATTGTGACCACTGCTTCTAATAATAATAGTGAGAATGAGAATTCCCATTTACAGAGCACACCATTTATGGTGTGCCAGCAGGCCCTGTGCTGAGTGGTTCCTATACATGTGGGGGACTATGACTGTACCCGTTTTCCACATGAAGAAACTGAGGCTCAGAGGGTGTCCGGCCCAGGAATCACACAGCATATCAGTGTCAGAGTTGAGACAAGAACCCAGGGCCCTGGAGGAACATCTTCATTTCCATACACCTACATAGACCCAGTCTGGAGGTGAGGGCAATTATATACACTTGCACCACAAGGAGCTGGTAAGAATGTGATAGATTTATGGGTGGAGGGAGCTTAGCACAGTGCCTGGGGTCACTCAGCAAATAATGCTGCTGCTGTTATTATTAGTCTATTAATGCTAGTATTAATATCAGAATTAAAGAAGCCTGGGCAACATAGCGAGACCTCATCTCTACTGAAAAAAAAAAATTTTTGCTGGGTGTGGTGGCATGCACCTGAAGTCCCAGCTACTCAGGAGGTTGAGGTGGGAGGATCGCTTGAGCCCAGGAGGTGGAGGCTGCTGTGAGCCGAGATCATCACTGCATTCCAGCCTGTGTGACATAATCAGATACTGTCCCCCAAAAATATTTAGTATGTATCATTATCACTATTGTTGTTAGAATTAGAATAGTTTTAGAATTAGTATTAATAATAGTATTACTGTTAGATTAAAATTAGTATTAGCATTAGATGAGTATTACTATGAAAATTAGTATGTCCTCATAGAAGTAGAGAGTAGAATAGTGGTTACCAGCAGATGGGAGGGTAGGAGGCAGGGAGGGATGGGGAGAGGCTGTCAATGGGTACAAAGCTACAGTTAGATAGAAGGCATAAGTTCTGGTGTTCTAATGCATAGTACAATGACTAGAGTCAACCATAAATGTGCATTTCAAAATAGCTAAAAGAGGCGTTTTTGAATGTTCTCATCACAAAGAAAAGATGAATGTTTAAGGCGATGAATATGCTAATTACCTTGATTTGATCACTACACAATGCATACATGTATCAGAACATCGTTTTACCCCATATATATGTACAACTATTATGTGTCAATCATAAATTTAAAGAAATAAAATTAGTTTTAGTGTATCTATATTACAATTAATATTGGTATTACTCTTGGTGTCAGCATATTATTAGCATTAGTACTAAAAGTAGTTGCAGGGTTAGAAAGGGCTGTGTACTCTCCCTTGTATACAGTAGGCACTCAATAAATAAGGATACTTCATATTTATTGAGATTTCAGATTCAAGTAAGCTAAAATCATGTAACATGGGTTAAAACTCATTTAGTCTCCCCAGTCACTGCATGGAGTGGCTTATTGGGGTACATTATTACCCCATTTTTACAGATGAGGAGCTAAATTCCAGAGGGGATGGTAACTCTCCCAAGGTCACCCAATCCGTTAGTGTTTAGGGCAGTCTCTGAACGAGGATGAACTGGCTCTAGAGCCCATCTCCTGAAACCACTGCCACTTAAGTCAGAGGTGTCTTTGTAGTCGTTCTCCTTATTACTGATGAGGGCTGAGCACGGGGCGTGGCACACCAGCAGGAGCTCAATAAATAGGAATTCATGGGCTTGCTCTATTTCCTCCTCAAATCTCTCATTTTGCATATGAGGACACTGAGGTTCAGAGGAGTGAGATAAGAATGGTAAGATCCCTCCAGGGTGGGCCAGTGGGCAAGTCGACCCCACTGACCTGGGGCTCCATCCTTGCCCTCTGCCCTTTGTAGGTCTCAGTCTCCCCATCTGTAGACTAGGTGGGAAGGACAGCTCCTTGTCCCATGTGTGCATGTGTGTCAGATGCTTTCATGTAGAAAAAGTGCTCAGGTTAGGTACAGGTCTATGAGACACTGTGGTTGTTGTCATTAATATTTGGAGGAGGTGGAGCAGGGCAGGAGTGTGGGGACTGGGGTGCAGAGGTCTAGCCACATTCTGGTTGTCCCTTGCTGAGGGCTGAGGGCAGAGCCACAGGCTACATCAATCCACATCCCCCCATCCCACTTGTGTGGGCACCACATGCCCAGGGTGTGATCCAGTCTGCCACCGGAGGTCTAATGACCTTTCTCTGAGTCTGTCTCTGAATATCCCTCTGTCTCTGTCTCCCTTCTCAGTTCTCCACTTGTGTCTTTGGCTTCTTTCCCTTTCAGGTTTTATCTGTCGCTTCTGTCCATCTCTGTCTCTCATTCTCTCTTTGCCTCTCTCTATCTGTCTTTAATGGTCTCTGGTTCTCCCCAGATGTCTCGCCCTCTTTGTTTCTCCTTTCCTTTTGTGCCCTCTCTCTGCCTCCTTCCACGTCTGTCTCCTTCTCTATTTATCTCTGTCACTCTCTTTCTCCCCATTTCCATCTCTCTCCGCCTATCTCTGTTTTTGTCTGTCTCTCTGCCTGTCTCTCCCACTGTATCCCTATCCTTCCCTACCCTATCTCACTCCTCGAGGAATCATCCCTGGCTCCCACCTCAGTTTCCCGCCTCCAAGGCAGCATGGTGGGGAAGAAGTTGAGGCCGCTGTCCCTGGGTGTTCCTACCCCCACACCCTCACCCCAAGACAGCCTGTTACTGCGGCGCCAACAGCCACAGTCGCCTACATCTGATAAGACTTATCTGTTGCCCCAGGGCAGGCTGGAGCTGGCGTAAGCCCCAGTGGGGCGCTCAGTGAGTATGCCCCTGACTCCCGCCAGCACTGGCCTGGCCCGTAGGCTTAGCCTGGGTCATCAAGGTATCCCACGGGCTCTAGTTCAAATCCAGCAGAACCTCTCTGAGCCTCACTCTTCTCACCTGCAAAATGGGTACAGCCACATCCCTTCTCTCCCTGCAGCCAGGAAGACGCACACACATAGGAGTCCAGCCCATACCGGCCCGCGCACCTTAAGGGCTTTACTCTCTGAAAAGCTCAGTGAAGTCGTGAAACCCTATCTGCTATTTTCATTTATCTTGGTTTCAGTCTATTTTGCTTGTCTGGACACTACAGTCCCTGGGAGCCTAAGTTGAGCGGGGTTCAAGAATCCCCAGCGTGGGCAGGGAGGGTGGAAGAGGGGCTCCAGTGCCCAAGAGGTGTCCCACAAGCACGGGACCCGGCCCCTCCCCTGGACCGCCCCACCCACTGGGGCACCAGCCACTCCCTGGGGAGGAGGGAGAAGGGAGGGAGGGAGGGAGGGAGGGAGGAAGGGAGCCTCAAAGGCCAAGGCCAGCCAGGACACCCCCTGGGATCACACTGAGCTTGCCACATCCCCAAGGCGGCTGAACCCTCTGCAACAACCAGCCCAGGTCAGTCTCAGCCCCCACTGAGCTCCCACCAAGGCAACCCTGGGCCTGCTACCCCTACCTTTATGGCTACCCACCCCTCAGCTTGCTCCAGGCTCCCCAACCCACGGCTGGTCCCCAAAGTGTCGGCCAGCCCTGAATCCCTTTACAGCTCCTCAGACCCACCTGTCTTTCCAACTCCCATTTCTACCCCAAATCTACCCCCTAAACCCCACCTCTTTCTGCCCTCCCATCCATTCCATCCAAGATATCTATATCCTCTGGATCCTTTCACTTTGCTCCCTATACCCCTAGGTCTGTCTCCCCTAAACACTAACTCTGCCTCTCAAAACATGACTTTATCCCCCGAAATCCTTTCCTTGTCCCATATCTGATTTCCACTCACCCAAACTTGTCTCTGTCTCCCTGACTTCTCCTCCAAACCTCACTTTTCTGCTCCCAAACCCCTTATCCACTCTATAACACCTCGTCTTTGCCCCACTCTCTGAGCCCCCAAACCTGTCTCTGATCTGCCAAACCCTAGCTCCATCCTCTTACCCCATCTCTCCCTCTCAAACCCACTCTTTGTTCCCAATGACTTCTCTCTGATCTCCCCAAACCATTTCTCTCTCCCAACTCCCTGCCTACTCAGTAAAATATCTTTGTCACTCCAAATACCAAGTCGACTCCCCAAAATCTGTTCTGCCGCATGAACCCTCATGTCTGCCTTCCCAAAACCCTATCTCAGCCCTAAAACACATCTCTTTGTCTCCCTGAGTCTCTCCAGCTCCAAGCCTTTCTCTACTCCAATTCTATCTTGGCTTCTCAAACTCCCCTTTAATCACTAGCCACATTTCTGTCTCCAAACAGATCTTTCACTCCTAAACTCCATCTTTCCTCCAGAAAAATCCTTGAACTCCCCAGACTTTTCTATGACCCTCAGAATCTGACTCCCACACTACTTCTCAACTTTATTTCTGACTCTCAAACTTCGCCTCTGATCCCCCAACCTCGTCTGTTTTCACAACCTATTCCTGAGCCCAAAATGTGTCCCTGAACTTCCAAGCTTGTCTCTGCTCCATAAACCCCCATATCTGCCTTCCCCCAAACTCCATGGCTACACCCCAAACCTCTCTCTGACTTAACCCCATATCTGACCCTCAAACCCCACCTCTATCTCCCCCTAAGCCCCGTATCTGCTCCCTAGACCTTATATCTGCTCCCTTCAGCCCCGTGAGACCCTCCCTTGAGGGCTAAGATTGGAATGTTACCTGGGGTGAGGGGCTGGGGCCGAGGGAGAGTGGAGGGTGCCGGCTGCTGCCTGCTGCTGCCGTTGGGGCAACACTTACTCTAGTGGGGCAGCTGATAAGGAGCTTTCATATCCCCCAGCCTCGAGATAAACTTTATCTGTGTCCGGAGAGTGATAACTGGGGGTGAGGGGGCTGGGCCCCTGCCATGGGAGGGGTGGGCAGCCCTGGACTCGCCAAGGTGTGAAGTGCAGGGGTTGGGGGCAGTGGGGTTAGAGGGACATCATGGTGTGTAAGGTGGGGTTGAGGGGATGAGGGAATAGTAGGTGAAAGAAAGAGAGCAGGAGACACACAATGAGACAGGGACGGGAGGGAGAAACAGAGGGAGAGATGGGAAGAGAGAGACAGAGACACAGAGACAAAGAGCAAGAGACAAAAGAGACATAAAGAGAAAGGAAAAACAGAGAGAGAGAAACTTAATGAGTAAGAGACAGAGACAGACAAACAGCCGGAGAAAAAGAAAAAAAGACCCAGGAGCAGAAAAGGAGATAGAAATGCAGAGATACCCGCAGGTAGCACTGTGAAGAGACAGAGACTAACACAGAATTAGAGACAGAGAGGAAAGAGATAGAGACCAAGATGGGGAAGCAAGACACTCTCTTCAGAGAGCAACAGCAGGTACCCTGGGGCTGAGAAGGTGTTGGTGGTGGGCACACTTGTGGCCCATCTCTTCCCTAGCACAATCCCCAAGCCTGGGCCTGCCCCTTAGCCTGTCTATACCATGGGTCATGTAAGCAGGGGTGAGGGGCAGTTTGAAGACAGCCTTCTAGTCTAGCCCTGTCACTCCACCCTACAGACACAGAAACAGAGCAGGCCAGCACAGTAGGGCCAGAGCCAGCATTCCAAGCTCCTTATCCCGAGCTGCATGTGGCTGGGTACGGTCAGGGGTATGAGACTACTACGAGGCACATGGACATAAGGTCAGAGGGCCCAAAGAGAGGGAAACAGAGAGAAGAGACAAACAAGCGGGAAGAATGGGAGACATGCAGAGATGTTCAGAGAGATAGAGGAAAGGGAGAAAGCAAGAGTAACAGAAAGAGAGAGACAGAGAGAAACATGGAAAGACAGAAAACAAGACAGAAAATCATCAAACATTTACAAAAGCACAGAAAGAGGCCGGGCGCGGTAGCTCACGCCTATAATCTCAGCACTTTGGGAGGCCAAGGTAGGCAGATCACTTGAGGCCAGGAGTTCGAGACCAGCCTGGCCAACATGGCAAAACCCCGTCTCTACTAAAAATACAAAAATTAGCTGGGCGTGGTGGCACGTGCCTGTAATCCCAGCTACTAGGGAGACTGAGGCATGAGAATCACTTGAACCTAGGAGGCTGAGGTTGCAGTGAGCCGAGATCGCACCACTGCACGCCAGCCTGGGTGACAGAGTGAGATTCTGTCTCAAAAAAAAAAAAAAAAAAAAGCACAAAAGGAGAAGACAAGACAAGTTATATCATAGAAACACAGAAAGCTGGGGGAGCTACAGAGTCAGACTTGAGAGGAAACAGAGTCAGGGGAAAGACCCCTGGGGGACAGAGAGGTGGAGAGCTAGACGACAGACACACACACAAGGCAAAACAGAGGCAAAGGGCCATCCCACAAGTCTCAGTTCAGCCGCAGCCCATAACCACCCCCAATACAGCAGATGGGGAAACTGAGGCCTGGGAACTGAAAGAGCCTGAAAGCAGAACTATGGTGGGCCTCCCAAGGGGAGAGGGTACCGGTAGAGGTACCTCCCACCTGTCACCCTCTTCAGAGGAAGTCAGTGGCCTTGGGGTGATTTCAAAAGTTGGGCGGGGAAGGCAGAGATAAGCAGTGGGGGGTACTGACCCCCCCACACCAAGAAGTACAGAGGAACTAAGGGGGCCTCTGTCTGTAGATGCAACGGAGGTGGAGGGAGGAGGGAGTCAAGCCCGGAAACCATGGGGTTTCTGAGAAAGTTAGAGGGCAAGATACAACAGATAGGGATGAAGTTGGGGAGCAGAGGATGGTGAACCCCAAAGTCCTGGGGGAAGTGACCAAGAGGCTCAAGGGACTCTGATCCTGCACCCCATCCCACCCTCACCCAGACTCTTCTAGAGGGGGAGGGAAGAAAGGATGGGGGGATGGGGAGAATAAGAGGAAGTGGAGGAGTGGAGGAGAGGAGATGGGGAAAGGGAGAAAAAGATGAACAGAAAAGGGAGAGAGGAGAAGGATGAAGAAAATGGAGGGGAGGAGAAAATGAGTAGTAGGAGAAAGGAGTGGAGAGTAGATGTAGACAGGGGAAGAGAGGCCGAAGATGGTGGCTCACACCTGTAATCCCAGTACTTTGGGAGGCTGAGGTGGGAAGATCACTTGAGGCCAGGAGTTCAAGACCAGCCTGGGCAACATAGTTATACCGCATCTCTACAAAAAAAAACAAAAAACTAGCCAGGCGTGGTGACACACACCTGTAGTTCCAGTTACTCAGGAGGCTGAGGCAGGAGGATCACTTGCGTCTGGGACGCAGTGGGTGTAGTGAGCCGAGATCATGCCACTGCACTCCAGCCTGGCAACAGAGGAGACCCTGCCTCAAAAAACAAAAGCGGTGTGTGCAGATGGGGGAGAGGGAGATAAGGTGTGTGAGGAAGATATAAAAGGAGAATGAAGACAAAAAGGGGAGGACAAGGAAGAGGGGAAACAGGAAAGGAAAAGGAGGAGGTCAATGAGGAAAAGAAGAAGGTGGAGAAGAAAAAGGAAGTAGGAGAGGAGAATGAGAAAAGAGTGGAAAGAGAAGGAAGTGGGGAAAAGGGGGACAAAGAAGAGATGGGAAGAAGAGAGATGGGAGAAAGAGGGGGAAAAGGGAAGAGGGGGAGGAAGAGAATGGAAGGAAGAAGGGAGAGGTAGGAGCAGATGAAAGTGGAGGAAGAGCGAGAGGAGGGAGGAGAGGAAAGACAAACAGGGCAAGATGGGGAGAATGAGGAGGAAGATGAAAGGAGGGGTACACAGGAGTGGAAGGGGGAGATGCAGGAGGGAAAAGAGAGGAGAGGGAGGAAGAGGAGGGGAAGGAGAGTGGAGACTAAGGTGAGGAGGAGGAGGGGAATGGGAGGTGGGAAGGAGGAATATGGAAACTGAGGTGATGGAGTGGGAGAAGGGGGAAGGAGGGAAGAGGAGCAGGTGAAAGGAGGTGAAGGACAGAGGATTTCTGTGTCTGAGGACCCCTTCTGTCTTTGCAGGTTAACCCCCAGAGGCTCCATGGAGTTCCCTGGCCTGGGGGCCCTGGGGACCTCAGAGCCCCTCCCCCAGTTTGTGGATCCTGCTCTGGTATCCTCTACGCCAGAATCAGGGGTTTTCTTCCCCTCTGGGCCTGAGGGCTTGGATGCAGCAGCTTCCTCCACCGCCCCAAGCACAGCCACCGCTGCAGCTGCAGCGCTGGCCTACTACAGGGACGCTGAGGCCTACAGACACTCCCCAGGTAACTCCATTGGGTGGCTGTCTTGGCATTGGCTGAGTGCTGTTGGGGTTGCCATGGAGATCCTTGGCTAGGTCAGAGTACCACTGTGAGGATATCTCAGAAGTGGCTGGAAGCTTCTCAAATGGATGTGCCGACCACTTTCCCTAGTTAAGGGCAGACGTGGGAATTCCAATGCTCCTCAACCTGCCCCATTGGGGCGACCACACTGAAAGGCAATATTGGAAGTATGTGGTGGTTGCCCTAGTTGTTGAGTGATCTGTGGAGCTCCAAATCCCAACAGTCATCCTCAAAAGTCCACTTGGAAATGGTCATAGGTTATTGCAGAGGCCACACTGACCAGTGGGGGTCAGGATCCAGGAAGCATCCGATGGCCAGCAGCTGTTCTGGCAGCCTGTGGAAAAGCTGGGAACTTGGCCACCATGTTGGGGGTGCCGGGAACCACTGCACCCTGAGGTGGGCTAACCCTAGACTGATTTTGCCTCTTCTTTCCTCTGTCCCTACCTGCCCCCCAACAGTCTTTCAGGTGTACCCATTGCTCAACTGTATGGAGGGGATCCCAGGGGGCTCACCATATGCCAGCTGGGCCTACGGCAAGACGGGGCTCTACCCTGCCTCAACTGTGTGTCCCACCCGCGAGGACTCCCCTCCCCAGGCCGCGGAAGATCCAGATGGAAAAGGCAGCACCAGCTTCCTGGAGACTTTGAAGACAGAGCGGCTGAGCCCAGACCTCTTGACCCTGGGGCCTGCACTGCCTTCATCACTCCCTGTCCCCAATAGTGCTTATGGGGGCCCTGACTTTTCCAGTACCTTCTTTTCTCCCACCGGAAGCCCCCTCAGTTCAGCAGCTTATTCCTCTCCCAAGCTTCGTGGAACTCTGCCCCTGCCTCCCTGTGGTGAGGAACTCAAAAAAGGACAGGGAAGTTGAGGTGGGAAGGGTGGCCCAAAGTAAAGCTGAGCTAAGCCTAGCCCCCTCTTCTCCTCTTCACCCCACCAGAGGCCAGGGAGTGTGTCAACTGCGGAGCAACAGCCACTCCACTGTGGCGGAGGGACAGGACAGGCCACTATCTATGCAATGCCTGCGGCCTCTATCACAAGATGAATGGGCAGAATAGGCCCCTCATCCGGCCCAAGAAGCGCCTGGTAAGACCACAGACCTGCTTCACCATATACACAGGAACCCCTGTCCTCATCCTGTACAAGAAGCCACCTATTCTCATTGTATAGGAACGCTGTTCTCATGTTTACAGGAAGCTATTGCAGGCCACCCTGTACGGGAACCCCTGTCCCAATATCACATGGAAACCCTTGCCTTCATCCTACACAGGAAAATCTCATTCCGTATGGAAATCCTTGCCCTCACCCTGCATAAGAACTCCCGCCCTTTCCCTGTACAGGAACGCAGATCTATAGAAGCTCCTATCCTCAACCTACCCTTATAGGCTTCAAACAGAAACCTTTGTCCTCACCCTGTACACCAGTGTTTTCGTCCTTGGCTTCACACTGCAATCACCCCAGGTCCCTTCTCCCAGATGTGCTGATGGAATTGGACTGGGGTGCTGCCTGGGCATCAGGATATTTTAGCTCCCCAAGTGATTCTGATACGCAGCCAAAGCTGAGAACCACCAATGTAGTCCCCCATAGAATACAGAACAAAAGAACCTTATACCAGACAGGAATCCCTGTACTGGCCCCATACAGAATCCTCAGGCATCACCTTGTACACAAAGCCCTGCCTTCAACCTGACCCTCACTTCTTGGGTCCTCCTAACATCCCCTGTGAGCCTCTTACCCCGACTTCCACATCCCCAGGGCACTGATCTCACATCCTGTCGTCCCCTAGATTGTCAGCAAACGGGCAGGTACTCAGTGCACCAACTGCCAGACGACCACCACGACACTGTGGCGGAGAAATGCCAGCGGGGACCCCGTGTGCAATGCCTGCGGCCTCTACTACAAGCTACACCAGGTGACACCCTGCCCCTTAGAGCCACCCCTCTGCTTTCCTTGTCTTCATGCCACACTGCCCCGGACTCTGTTCCTGTTCCACCTTCTCTCTTTCCCCACAACCCTCTTTCCTCTTTCCCCTTCCTCCTTTCCCTCCTTCCTCCCCCTTCCCTCATCTCTTCTACTTTCCCCCTTCTCTGTTATTACCCTCCCTCCTTCCTTCTCCATTCCCTCCTCCTCCACCCTCCTCCCTCCTCTCCTCTCCCCTACTTCCAGGCATCAGTTAATGTTCACCCCCCTGTCCTAGACATTGGGCAGCTCCTATCAGCCTTGGAGGCTTTCCCAAGCTCAGGGTCTCACAACCTCAGGATTCCTTAAGACAATCTCTGCACCCCAAAATTATCTTACCCTGAAGGAAGTGGGGTAGAGAGGGTGTCCCTGGTTGAGACACAGAGATGCAAATGGTCTGGAGTTGGGGACACCCACAGCCTCCCTTTTGGCAGGTGAACCGGCCACTGACCATGCGGAAGGATGGTATTCAGACTCGAAACCGCAAGGCATCTGGAAAAGGGAAAAAGAAACGGGGCTCCAGTCTGGGAGGCACAGGAGCAGCCGAAGGACCAGCTGGTGGCTTTATGGTAGTGGCTGGGGGCAGTGGTAGCGGGAATTGTGGGGAGGTGGCTTCAGGCCTGACACTGGGCCCCCCAGGTACTGCCCATCTCTACCAAGGCCTGGGCCCTGTGGTGCTGTCAGGGCCTGTTAGCCACCTCATGCCTTTCCCTGGATCCCTGCTGGGCTCACCCACAGGCTCCTTCCCCACAGGCCCCATGCCCCCCACCACCAGTGCTACTGTGGTGGCTCCGCTCAGCTCGTGAGGGCACAGAGCACGGCCTCCAAAGGAGGGGTGGTGTCCTCCTCCTCTTGGAGTCAGCAGTCTGGACAACCCAAGTCTCTGGGCCCTAGGCACCCCATGGCCTGAACCTTCAAAGCTTTTGTAAAATAAAACCATTGAAGTCCTGAAATTGGGGGTGTGTCTGTGTGTGGCTGGACAGCAGAGCCAGGTGGAGTGTGTAGCAATGCCTGTGGCTTTCTGATGACAGTGCCTGCCTGCAACGTGTGATCATGTGAGGCTGGCTGAGGTGGCACATGTGACACTTTGTGACCAAGGTTTATTTTTTTTTTATATATTTTTTATTTTTTTATTTTTTTGAGACAGAGTCTCGCTCTGTCGCCCAGGTTGGAGTGCAGTGGCCGGATCTCAGCTCACTGCAAGCTCTGCCTCCCCGGTTCACGCCATTCTCCTGCCTCAGCCTCCCGAGTAGCTGGGACTACAGGCGCCGCCACCACGCCCGGCTAGTTTTTTGTATTTTTTTAGTAGAGATGGGGTTTCACTGTATTAGCCAGGATGGTCTCGATCTCCTGACCTCGTGATCCGCCCGTCTCGGCCTCCCAAAGTGCTGGGATTACAGGCGTGAGCCACCGCGCCCGGCCCTTGTGACCAAGGTTTATGTTGTGTGATTGGAACAGTCTATGTGAAACTTTTTGTGAAATGTCCAGGTGGTTCCATATGTCATGGTAAGAGGTCATGCAGGGCCTGCTGACGGTGGGGGTGGTGCCGTGTGACTGTATGAGCACACTGGAAGTGTGTGTGATGGAGCAGGTGATAAGGAGGTGTGCAGGGCTGTGGTCGTGCGGCTGGGCACAACGCTGGGGAACCTTTGAGACAGCATGACAACATACATGGTGGGCACAGAATCTGATAAAGAGTCTTGGAATGTTGAACAAGAAGTGTGTGTCAGGATGTGTTTGTGGGTCTGGCAATGGCAATATTTCGCTGCAAGTCCCTGTGCATGGGCGTGGGTGTGCATGTGTGTGCATTACGTGTGGCATGTGCCATGTCACAGTGTCTCTGAGTGACCGACAATGTGAGCAGCTCTGCGTACATTTGTTTGTGGAGGTCTCAACAGGCAGAGTTTCAGAGGGTGTAAGTTAGGAACTCTCTTCCAAGGGACAAAAGACACGTTTAGGAAAGGAATGAGGAGAAGGGTGGAGCTGGAATGGTAGCTGGCAAGGTCAGAGGCCAGTGCTGGGGCGCGGGGTTGTCTGTGCGTCTTCCTGTTGGATGGGTCTTATCTTGCTCAGCCCAGCTTGGCCTGCAGCCCTGTGGGAAATGGTAGAGAATGAGAGGGGGAGATTAGGGGGACAAAGCAGCCCCTGGAGGTGGTTTCAACCTCAGTAGGTGGGGTGCTCCACACAGTGCCAACCCCCTCCCCAACACTCCCACTCACCTGGGTGAGCTGCTCTCCCCACAGTGAGTCTGTTTCTCAATTTCACAAACACACAAGAGCATACTCTGAGTCAGGGGGCATCCTAAGGCAGACTGCTTAAGTGGCTCAATGGAGGCCACACAGCCGGTGGCAAGGGGCCCAGCGGGGCAGTCTGGCCTGGGGTCCATGTGCTCAGTCACTCCCCACAGCCAGCAGCAGCACCCTTTCCTGAGGGCTCACTGTGGGTCGGGCAGCAGGCTGGGAGGCTCCAGTTGCTTGAGTTCATTAGTGCCTGAAACAAATATTCTGAGGATAATATACCCATATTCATTTCACTAATGGAAGAGTGAGGCCCAGAACTGATGAGTAACTTACCCTGACCACCAAGTTTAAAGAGCAGATTTTGGATGGGGTGACAACCCCAGCCCAGCAAATAAGTGCTGCCCACACTTAACTGCTCTTTATGGCTTCTCCCCTAGAGCCCTGGATATGGGGGTTGCAGGGACCCATAGGTCCTGACCATATTATAGGTAAACAGTTGTCCTTCACAGAACACCAGCCCATCCATCAGCTAGTGGACATGCCAGCTCCACTGAGTAGCCTGCTGCAGAATCACAGGAGTCTATGCTCATTGTAGGCATTGTCCACAACAGCCCTGATCCCATAAAAGACATGTGTCTGGCCTCCCCTCAGAAGCCCAGCCCTCACACCCTGCAGGAGGCCCCATCCTCTAAAAACCCCTCTCAGAACCTGTGCTGGACATATGCCTGGCCCCACCTTGTTCAGGAACCCTGGGCCTCGCCCCCATAAGTATAGCTCTCCAAACCTGGTACAGAAGACTAGCTCTGAAGCTCTAGGGGAACGCTTCATCTAATTATCGACAGGAAACCCATCCTGATCCTGTACAGGAATGCCAGCCCTTGGATAGTAAGAACCTCTGCCTAACCCCAGCTGGAGACGTCTGAACTAAGCTGTAAGGAAGCCCCTGCACATCTTGGACAGGAACGCTTGTCCTGACCATCCACACAAGCCCCAGTCTCCCTATACAAATCCTGTATTGACCTCAGACAGGACTACCTTTGTCCTCACACTGCTGCAGTCCTGTCCTCCAGGTAGCATTTTAAAAACACCTCGCTCACAATAAACTGAGTAGTAAACCATGAACCCAGCTCTGTCTTTACAGAAATCCCCGTCCTCAACCTCTTCAAGAACCCCAACTGTGTGTGGAACCTCTTGCCTTCATTGGTGACAGTGATCCCTGACATTGCCCTGCACAACAATCCGTGATCTCACACCCTATCCGGTAGAGTCCACAGGAACCCATGATCCAACTCTCTACATGAACCTCAGTCTTAAACTTGTATAGAAAACCACTTCCTGACCTTACGGCAGGAATGCCTGTCTTGACCATTTACTTTAAGCCCTGACCTCAGCCTATACAGGCACCTATGGCCTCACCTGATACAGGACCCCCCCCTTCTCACTATATGGGTGGCATTTACTGATGCTGCATGAGGCTCCTGGTACTTACCTTGCATTAGCTCCACTACCCTAATCCTCTACAGCAGGGGTTCCCAATCCCCAGGCCATGGACCAGTACCGGTCCATGGCCCATTAGGAACTGGTCCACACAGCAGGAGATGGGCAGCAGGCAAGCAAGCATTACCACCTAAGCTCCGCCTCCTGTCAGATCAGCAGTGGCATTACATTCTTATAGGAGCACGAACCTTATTGTGAACTGTGCATGCGAGGAATCTAGGTTGCACACTCCTTATGAGACTCTAACTAATGCCTGATGATCTGAGGTGGAACAGTTTCATCCCCAAATCATCCCCCACCATCCGTGGAAAGACTGTCTTCCACAAAACTGGTCCCTGGTGCCAAAAAGGTTGGAGACCACTGCTCTACAGGAAGCCTGACCCTAAAACTGTACCGGAACCTCTGACCGGTCTCTGAAGAAAGCCTTTGTCCTGAACCTCAACAGAAATCCTTTACTTTTACAGTAATTTATTTACAGGAATCTCTGTAATTTACAGGAATCTCTGATCTTCATAGGAATTTACAGGAATCTCTGATCTTTATAGGAACTTCCTAGCTTCACTCCCTGGAAATACACTGCTGATCCTGAACAGGAAGTCTAATGTGATTCTCTATAACAGCCTTTTCCCTGGCCTTGTCCTAGAAGCCCCACCTGCACCCTGTACAGGAATCACTGCCCTGACCCAACAGAAGAAACACCAACCTGAATCTCTGAAGGGGCAGTGTCCTAACTACACACAGGATCTTTGTCCTGACCCCGCACAGGAACCTCTATGACCCCCACACAGGATCTTTGTCCTGACCCCGCACAGGAACCTCTATGACCCCCAGCAGGAACCTGTGTCCTAAGCTGGCACAGAAAATCCTGCCCTTACACTCAACAGGAACCTTTGATTTGCCTCTTTAGAGTAATCCAAAGAATGAACCAGTATAAAAAACATCTACACTGTAGAGGAACCTCTGTTCTGAACTTGAAAAACCCATAATCAGAATCACCATGAATACCTGCCTGGAGACTGCACAGGAACCCCCGGCCTAACCCTCAATGGAATCACCTGATCTGTCTCTCTCTAGTAACACAGCTCTGATCCTGGACAGAAATACCTGGCCTGAGTATGCTGTGATCCTCTGGCCTGGCCGTCTACAGAAAACCACTCTCTTGGCCTCAAAAGGAACACCTAACCTTAATCTGTATGGGAAGAAAAAATGCCTTCACAGCTTTCCCTCTCACTTTACAATGTCTCCAACCTTTGTATTTCCCTGCAAACCTGCCTTACCAGGTAACAGAATCATTCTCCTGACCCCAGACAGGAAACACTAATCTGACCCAGAGATGCTCCTACCCCTACACAGTAAGAGTCCCTGTCTCAATGCTTTAAAGAGAACTTTCTATAGCAGTGCTGTGCAATAGAAATATGTGAATCACATGGGTAATTTTATATTTTCAATGTAGCCACACTAAAAAGAGAAAATGGATAAAATTATTGTTAGTAATATCAATATATTTAACTTTACCCAATCTATTCAAATATTATTTCAACATGTAATCAATATAAAAATTACTGAGCTATTATAAACTTTTTATACTGAGTTTCGTGATCTGGTGTACATTTCACATTTATAGCATATCATCTCAAGTTGGACTGGCCACATTTCAAGAGCAGTAGCCACATGTGGCTAGTAGCTACCATATAGGACAGCATAGGTCTGTGGGGTCTATGGAACCCTATAGCAGACACTGCTATAAGCTCACTGAAACCTGTTCCTGTTCTTCCTGAGCTCACTCTACCTTTTCCAACCTCCCCTGCTGATAGATATGGGCACAAGACGAGTTCTGACCAATGGAGTCTGAGCAGAAGTGACATATACCAATTCCAGGCCTGGCCCATAAAAATCTCTCATGCAATCCTCCATTTTCTCTCTTTCTCTGACTACCAACTGAAAACCGACTAACTCCAAGGACCTAAAGGAGGACAGAGTCACAAAATAGAGTTTGCCTGGGTCCATGAATGAACAGTAATAAATATTCAGATTGGCTTTTGAATGAGCAATAAATAAACATTTATTTATTAAGCCCCTGAAATTCTGGGTTACAGCAGCTAGGATAATTTAGCCTAATTAATAATAATCTTTTTTTTTTTTTTTTGAGACAGAGTCGCCCAGGCTGGAGTGCAGTGGCACAATCTTGGTTCACTGCAACCTCCGCCTCCCAGATCCTCCTGCCTCAGCCCTCCTGAGTAGCTGGGATTACAGGTGTATGCCACCACGCCCGGCTAATCTTTGTATTTTTGGTAAAGACGGGGTTTCACCATGTTGGCCAAGCTGGTCTCAAATTCCTGACCTCAAATTATCTGCCCACCTAGGCCTCTCAAAGTGCTGAGATTACAGGCATGAGCCACCATGCCTGGCCAGTAATCTTTTTTTTTTTTTTTTTGAGACAGGATCTCACCCTATTACCCAGGATGGAGTGCAGTGGCACAATCTCTGCTCACTACAACTTCTGCCTCCCCTCCCAGGCTCAAGCGATCCTCCCACCTCAGCCTCCCAAGTAGCTGGGACTACAGATGCACACCACCATGCCCAGCTAATTTTTGTGTTTTTTATTGAGACAGGGTTTCGTAATGTTGCCCAGCTGGTCTCGAACTCCTGAGCTCAAGCAATCTGCCCTCCTCGGCCTCCTGAAGTGCTGGAATTACAGGTGTGAGCCATTCTGCCTGGCCAGTAATAACCTCTTGACTGAAATCTACACACTTGATCTTACTATCTATATGAACACAAGCTCTGAACCTATACAGAAACACCTGTAACTCAGTACTGGCCCACCTGGATCTCTTTGTAGGAAGCTGTCATAACATAGGTCTAAGAAGCCCCATCCTGGCCCCGAACATTGGCTCACACCTGTAATCCCAGCACTTTGGGAAGCTAAAGCGGGCAGACTGCTTGAGCCCAGGAGTTTGAGACCAGCTTGGGCAACATGGCAAGACCCCATCTCTATAAAGAAAAAAAAATTAGGCAGGCATGGTGGCATGCACTTGTAGTCCCAGCTACTTGGGAGGCTGAGGTGGGAAGATAGCTTGAGCCCAAGAGGTTGAAGCTGCAGTGAGCCGTGTTCACACCACTGCACTCCAGCCTAGACAATAGCGTGAGACCCTGTCCTGTCTCAGGAAAAAAAAAAAAAAAAAAGCTTAATCCTGAACTTGTACGGGAATAGGAACCCATAGTCTGGAGCTCTCTAGAAACCCCTGCTTGATTCAGTAAAGGAACAATAATATAGAAACCATAGGAATCCCTGGAATCCCTGTCCTCACTGTCTGATCAAGAGGATCAGAGGGCACATTTGAAATACCCACCAGAGGTACACTAGAAGTGACCTGACCCTGCCCATGAATCCCTGTCCTCACGCACCTCACACAAAAGGAAAAAAGGCCCCTACCCTCAATCCTGTAAAAGAATCCCAGCCAGATAGAGACGACCAAGGCCTGACACTACAGCACAGACCGGCAAACTACGGCATTCAAGCCAAAGCCAGACTGTGGACTGTTTTACATTTTTAAGTTGTGTTTTAAAAAGAGAGAGAAAAAAAAGAAAAATGCCACTGAGACCGTACGTGGCCTGCAAAGCCTAAGATGTTTACTCTCTGACCCTTTATAAAGTTTGCTGACCCCTACTCTACAGAAACCTCTCTTCTGATCCAACAGAAAAATGGGCCTTGACCCTTTGCAAGACTCCCTACTCTTAGGCTGCAGGTATCACAACTGTAAAATTTTTTGTACTGTGTTATCATTGTATGTGTTTTCTTTGGTGAGTGTAGGGGTTTAAAGGTCTTAGGTCTGCAACTCTTTTGCGCTGAGACAAAAGATAGGTTCAGGAAGGAGGGGTGAAAGGGAATCGGCGTTAGGAACTGGCATCAAGAGGATTAGAGGGCACAGCTACTGGGCGGTGAGACCGTCAATCTGTCAGTCTGATGCTGAACCCCCCAACTGCTTATCTCCCGGTCCCAGCTTATAGCCCGGTAGGAAATGGTGGAGAATGAGAGAGGGAGATTAGAGGACAAACCGGCCTCCTGCAGAGCTGACATTCAGACACGGAGTGGGAGTTGCAGGGGAGACAGGGTGCCCAGGGACAGCTCCCCAGACTCACACACACTTTCTATTACTGCTTGGGAGCAGTGGTTACCCGTTGGAGGGGACAGATAGGGAGAGCTGCTGCCCATGAGAACTCCCCTCCTCAAGTCCATTCTGGCCCTGGGCACTATTATTATCACAACTTTCCAGATGAGGAAACGGAGCACAGAGCTGTTCAGTAACTTGCCCAAGGTCACATGGTTAAGTCCCGTAACCTCAGTTTCCTTATCTGCAAAGCAGTCTTAATAATGGGAACTACCTCATAGAATTGTGGTTTACAACGATGCCTGTCACATAATACTTGCTATCATTACCATTCCCTGCCCCCACTAAAACTCCTTCCACCCAGAATATTGCGGCAGAATATTAATAGCTAACATTCGGAGAGTGCTTCCTGTGTACCACCGTAGTGAATATTAACTCGGAAAATCCTCACAACATTTAGCATCGTCACCACGCCTGTTTTGGCCGCCGCCAGCCAAAATCCAGTGGCAACCTCGCTCTCGGCCCAGCCACAACCAGCCCGCCCGCTATACGTCATCACGGCGCGTCGCGCGGGAAGTCGCGGGGAAAAGGGAAGACGCCCCTTCCTAATTCCCTCGCTTCCTTGCTTCCTTTCGCGACACCGCCGGCCCGAAGGGCTCTTAAGTGACTGGACAGGGACGGAGCGGCGGGGGCTATGGCATCCAGGACGACAGCGACAGTAGCCTAGGCAGGGGAAAGCTTGCGCTTCAGCCCTCTTGGGAACTGCCGGCGCCTGCCTTTTACGCAGGCGCAGCACAGCTGGCGTAGCACGCTGACGCACCGCCCCGACGCCGGTGAGCTCCCGAGAGGTGTGGCTCAGCACAGCTGGCGTAGCACGCTGGCGCGCTCCCCCGCCGCCTGTGAGCTCGCGAGAGGTGTGGCTCGCGCGAGGGGCGCGGCCTTGAGGCACTCTCCCCTCTGGAGGCGGGATCTGGGCGGGCAGTCGAGAGACCAGGCCCAATGGAAAAGAAAGGCCAGGGCGCTCGCGTCCCCACGGGTCGTCAGAAACTTGGCGAAGCGAGCCAAGGGCGGAGTTTGAGAAAGGGGCTGCGTCCAGTGAGTGGAGCGGCGAGTACAGCGCGTCGACGGCGGAGGCGGGAAGGGGGCGGAGGCCGACCGAAGGCGGCTAGGGACTGGCTGAAGGGGGTTAGCGAAACGTTAGCGGTCGGGTCTGGGCAGGGGGTGGAGCTGGTTGAAGGAACGGGGCAGTCCCCTGAGGAGCGGGGCTGGTTGAAACGCTAGGGGCGGGATCTGGCGGAGTGGAAGGTACCGGTCCGGCCCGATGAGGGGTGGAGTTAAGTGAATCGTTAAGGGTGGAGCCGGGGCCGGGGCCGGCTGAGTGAGAGGGTGGGTGATTATCCCGGGAGGTAGGCCGAAAGGGCAAATTCGTGAAGGAGTGGGGTCTGGGCCGGGTTTAGAGGGTCTGGGAATGGGGTTTGGGAGAGTGGAAGGGGTGGTGATTGGTTGGAAAGGGCAGGCCCCAAAACGGACTGAGTGAGCCAGGGGGCTTATTGCTCAGTGAAGGGGCAAGACTAGGGAAAGAGAATCGTGTAAAAGGGGTGGAGTCTAGCGGACCGGGCGGGGCCAGGTAGAATGGCCACCTGAGTGGAGGGAGAAGGCCTGAGAGAGGCGGAGTTTGGAAGGCTGTGGAGAATCAGATCGTGTAAGGAATGGAATCTAATAGAGGGGGCGGAGCCTGGAAAAGGGCAGAGAGGTGGGGTCCTCAGGGCACACTAGCCCCCTCACATACCCACGCTCCCTCCTCTCCAGAACCGCGGCAGGGGTCAAGCCTCCTCAACTATGACCTCAACCGGCCAGGATTCTACCACAACCAGGCAGCGAAGAAGTAGGCAGAACCCCCAATCTCCCCCTCAGGACTCCAGTGTCACTTCGGTGAGGCCCTAGACCTGCCCTCATAAGGGGGAGAGGGAGCAAGTTGGTCATGCCCTGGACTCTGACCCTTCTCTCTGATTCACAGAAGCGAAACATTAAAAAGGGAGCCGTTCCCCGCTCCATCCCCAATCTAGCGGAGGTAAAGAAGAAAGGCAAAATGAAGAAGCTCGGCCAAGCAATGGAAGAAGACCTAATCGCGGGACTGCAAGGGATGGTAAGCAGGGCCTGGCTGCAGTTTAGACTCATATGACAATCAAAACCCAAAGGTTCCCAACCCTGGACAGTTCCCTCTGACTCAGGGCCTGAAAGGGATCTGTATGTCCTTTTTTTCCTCTACAGGATCTGAACCTTGAGGCTGAAGCACTGGCTGGCACTGGCTTGGTGTTGGATGAGCAGCTAAATGAATTCCATTGCCTCTGGGATGACAGGTGAGGCTGGGTCCTCCAGGCTGTCTCCAAAACACAAAAATACACACATTTAGAGCCCATTAGCAAGAATAAATCCTTTCTTACCCCAGCCTGGATACTGGAAGCAGATGATTTGGAGAGGTAGGGCTCACACTTGAAAGGGTTCTTCTGTGTAGCTAACAAACATTTATTGCCTATTGTGTGCCAAGAGTTGGTGATACAAATGTACCAAACAATAGACAGGGTCCCTTCTCTAGGAGCGGATTGGTGAGTAGGAGGGCAGATCATTAAACAGCCAACAGCAGTATGATGTGTTTAATGAAGACAGACTAAAGACCAGGGGATTCAAGGGTGTATAAAAGAGGATCCTAAACTAGTATCCAGGCTTCCCAGAAGGCTTTATAAAGGAAGAGACGTTTGTACTGAAACAGAAGGATGAAACCTCCCATTTGCTTTACTTTTCAAAAAGAATTAGCAAATCCTTTTGACTATATGTTCTGACCTCTCCTCACCACCTCCACTGCCACCATCATCATCACTCACCTAGACGTGCAGAAGCCTCCTCCGTGGTCCCCTGCTTCCAGCCTCACCTCTATTGTCTGTTCATGCAGCAACCTAAAAAAATACGTATGAGATGATGTCTTTGTTAAAATACTTTAAGGAGGCCGGGCACAGTGGCTCACGCCTATAATCCCAGCACTTTCGGGGACCAAGGCAGGTGGATCACTTGAGATCAGGAGTTCGAGACCGGTCTGACCAATGCAGTGAAACACTGTCTCTACTAAAAATACAAAAATTAGCCGGGTGTGGTGGCACACACCTGTAATCCTAGCTACTTGGGAGGCTGAGGCAGGAGAATCACTTGAACCTGGGAGGTGGAGGTTGCAGTGAGCTGAGATTGTGCCATCGCACCCCAGCCTGGGCAACAAGAGCAAAACTCTGTCTCAAAAAAAAAAAAAAAAAAAAATGCTTTAAGGGCAGACTGTTGTCCTCAAGGTAAAGTCCAAATTCTTCATCCTGGCCTCGAAGGTTCCACATGATCTGGCTCCACATCACTTTGTGACCTCATCAGCCAATCCTCCTCACCCACACTAGTCCCCTTGTACTTCCAACATGCCAGGCACCCTCTTACCTCTGGTCTGTACCCTGACCAACCCCTTTCCCAGAGATTCTTTTCGGCCTTCTCTTCCAGCTACCTTTCACATCCCAATGAGACTTTCTCAGAGAAGGTTTTGCCTGACCAAACCCTACCCCAGTACCTGATCTTATTTTCCTAGCCCATGACATTGTTTGCTAATTGTCATACTTGTGTGTTTACCAATTAATATCTATATCCCTTATCCCAACCTAAGAGTACCTTACTATGGGAAAAGACTTCTTTTATGGAATACCTATTTACCATCTATTGAGGAGCTAGGAATACAGCAGTAAACAAAACAAACAAAAGCCCGTGCCTTTAGGGAAAAGGGGGAAGACAGACAATAAATAAACGAAAAGTAAATGATACACTGTGGTAGAAAGGGCAGTGTTATGGAGAAGCAGTAAAGGGAGGATAGTAGGAGAAAGTACAGTGGAGGAGACTTCAATTTTCAATACACTGGTCAGGGAAGGCCTCACTGACATTCGAGCAGGGATCTGAAGAGGTGAGGGAGTAAGTCATGGAGACAGTTGGAGGAAGAGTATTCTAGGCAGGGCTGGGGGGAGCAGCTAGAGTAGAGTTCTAGGGCTGGCTGAAGAGTATTTGGTTCAACTGAGAACCAGGGAAGAGACCAGTGTAGGTGAAGCGAAGCAAAGGAAAGAAAGAGGGGTAGGAGATGGGGTCAGAGAGGTGATGGAGAACAGATTGTTTTGGGCCTTCTGGGCATGGGAAATACTTTGGCTTTTACTCAGAATGGGATAGGAGCCTCAAAGAGACATGAACTGATTAGGGTTTTAACCAGTGTCTGGCTGTCATGCACAGAAAGGACTGTTGAGGTGGTGAGGGTTGAAGCAGGGAGGCCGAGGAGATGCCACCACAGCCCAGGCGGGAGGGTATGGTAGTAGCAGTGGTAGTGGTGAGGAGAGGGTCACACTCCAGAGCTGATGGAAGGCAGGACTGACACCACAGTTTTGGGGTAAGCAGCTGTGGAAGGGTGGATGGGGAGATGTGGAGAGAGCAGATGTGGAGCTCCCCAGTGTCCCCATGCATCTGTGACTGTGTCTCCATCTCCCCAGCTTCCCGGAAGGCCCTGAGCGGCTCCATGCCATCAAAGAGCAACTGATCCAGGAGGGCCTCCTAGATCGCTGTGTGTCCTTTCAGGTAAGGCCCCCAAGCCAACACTCTGGGTAAAGGGCAGGGAGCTGACCTGACCTGGGCTCAGCCCATGCCTTAACCCTTTATCCCGCCTTTGTTCCTCATCTCTCCCCAGGCCCGGTTTGCTGAAAAGGAAGAGCTGATGTTGGTTCACAGGTGAAGGCTTGGGAGCCTTGTAGGGATGGGGAGGAGCCTGCCCTGGACAAACCAGGGCAATGCTTTGGGAAGGAATGTCATGGTCTCTGTGGCCAGCCTTGGGCAAGTCGCTGAGCCTCTCTGAATCTATGTCATCGCCTGTAACAAGGGAACCAGTAAACTTAAGTTCCTCAGGACAGTTCAATGTGTGTCAGGTGCTTAGAACAGGGCCTGATGTATCATCAGTCCATCATGAGCTATTACTGTTATCATGATCTGATTGAACAGGTGGTGGATGTGTGAACAGAGTGATCGGGGTTTCCCCAGGGGCTGCAGGAACCCAGATTTAGAGGCTTGGTGCTGTGTGGCTCGAGGAAAGCTAGCTTGGCAGAGTGGGTATCTCAGCTGAGCTTTAAGAGGAGAAAAAGAGTGAGTCAGATGAAGAGGGTGACTGAGGGAAGGGAAGAACAGACAGCTAGACCACTGTAGCCAAAGGCCTGAAAGTAGGATTTGGTATGGCTAGAGCAGGGGAGCAGAGAATATTACTGGAACTGAGGCGGGCTAGGGAAGAAACAGAATGTGTCTTAAATCCCGGCTATTCCTTCAGGTTGACAGTTGGGGGAGCCGAGCCCTAATTTGACCAGGGGTTTGGTGTGTGGACGGCTCAGATGGGGAAGAGACAGGGCCCTGAATCTCATCTCCCATCTGTGTCTAGCCTAGAATATATTGATCTGATGGAAACAACTCAGTACATGAATGAGGGAGAACTCCGTGTCCTAGCAGACACTTACGACTCAGTTTATCTGCATCCGGTATGGATGAGAACTGTGGGGGCAGGGAGTGGTGGCAATCTTGGGGTCCCCATCCCTATGCCCACCCCACCCTGGGGCAAGCAACTGAGTGGATAGGGCTGTTCTCTCCCTCACTCCCTCTCTGGCTCCCCACTGTCTCTCCAGAACTCATACTCCTGTGCCTGCCTGGCCTCAGGCTCTGTCCTCAGGCTGGTGGATGCGGTCCTGGGGGCTGAGATCCGGAATGGCATGGCCATCATTAGGTAGGACTCTCCAGCATTTGACATTTTACATTGTTTTAAAGTCCTTCTTTCAAGTATAAAATGTATTGATATGGGCAATGTATTCATGTGATTCAAGAATCCAAAGGTACAAAAGAGAATATAATTAAAAATCTGTCTCCCATCCTTGTCACCCAGACACCTGCCTCCTCTCATGGGAGATAGTCATTGGAACCACTGACTCATGTGTCCTCCCACAAAGTCTTATTCAAGAAATAAATACCATATTTCATTGATTCTAAGGTGTACATTTTTTCATATCTGTAACATCTTAAAATCCGGATGCATCTAAAAAACAGTGACATCTCAGAATTCCATTGGTAGTATTTTCTGCTTTGTTTTTGGCATGTAAAATCATGGTACATCTTATCGTTGGCATCCCAGAATTGATGAAATGCAAAAGCTTTCTCCTCCCTCCCCTGTTTTTAACCACAAATGGTAGTAACACGACATACTCCCTTCGTACTATCTTCTCACTTACACATCTTGGAAACCTTTCTCTGACAGCATGTATCTTGGAGCCCGGTAGAACACCATTGTGTAAATGTACTCATGGTTAATCAGCCCCCGACTAGTGGGCATTTTGGTTCTCCTCAGTCATTTGCTGTTTTAAAAAAAATGCTGGCCAGGCGCGGTGGCTCAAGCCTGTAATCCCAGCACTTTGGGAGGCCGAGACGGGTGGATCACGAGGTCAGGAGATCGAGACCATCCTGG
>NW_012115733.1:2597372-2607218 GCF_000951035.1 Colobus angolensis palliatus | reverse complement strand
GGGTTTCACTATGTTGGCCAGGATGGTCTCGATCTCTTGACCTCGTGATCCACCCGCCTCGGCCTCCCAAAGTGCTGGGATTACAGGCGTGAGCCACCATGCCCGGCCTTTATCATTTTAATGAACATTTTCAAATCTCCTTTGGAAACAGAGGGGTAGATTGGCAGGGGGTGAGAGTTTGAGGGGCTCCATTACTCAGTTCCCGGCAGATTTTTAGGCATCAGCATTAAAGGAATTGGTGGTCCAGGATTAGAGAGCAGAGGATAGTCTGTCTCTGAAGAGGGGGACCCCTCACACACTCCAGGCTGTTACTTTCTTGTCTTGCCCAGGCCTCCTGGACATCACGCCCAGCACAGTCTCATGGATGGCTATTGCATGTTCAACCACGTGGCTGTGGCAGCCCGCTATGCTCAACAGAAACACCGCATCCGGAGGTCAGCAGCAGAGGGCAGATGTGATGGGGGTGGCATGGGGTGGGGTGTCCTGGTCTGGGCTCTTCCCCCAGATTCACCTTGATCCCCTTGCACAGAGTCCCCTCTCTCCTGCTCCTAGGGTCCTTATCGTAGATTGGGATGTGCACCACGGTCAAGGAACACAGTTCACCTTCGACCAGGACCCCAGGTATACCCCAACTCCCACCTAGGTGCTAGACTCCTAGCCACCCCCCACCCTTACAGGCCCAGCCAGAAGGGGTCCAGAGGAAGGAAAAAGCATTCACATTCATGGGGCCTATCCTGGGATCAGGATCTGTGCTACTTTCTGTGTGCCTGCTGTCTCTCCTAATTTCACTCTGAGGCAGGGACTGTTGGGTTCCCCATTTTACAGATAGGGGGACTGAGGCTTATAGATTAAGAGGTCACACAGAGAAGAACTGGGAGAGATGAGATTTGACCCACAAATATTTGAAGATCTTATTCACTGATTAACCCTTGAGTTGGAGTGAACTGCTTTATTTTTTCTGATTAGGATAATGCTTCAAATTTGTTTATCCTTTCAGTAGATAGTAAAAAATAAATATAAATAAATAACAAACTATTTGTTTAAAGAAATTAAATAATACAGAAGTGTCTGAAGTAGTGAGTCTCCTCTAATTTCCATTACCTCAAAAATAAGTATTGACAGTTTAGGTTATATCCTTACAGATTTTTTTCTACAGATGTCTGAATTTTTATTATTATTGTTATAATTATTAATAACACACTACCTAATGGAATAATTCTCCCCATGTTCTTCGACAACTTGCTTTATTCATTTAACAGCATATCTGGGACATTTCTCCATGTTAGTACCCCTTAAAGTATCTTGTTCTTTGTAGTATTCAATTTTATGACTGTACTTCTGGTTATTTAACACCAGGACTTTTAAGATGCTTCCCAGTTTTTGCTATTACAGGCACTTCTACTGTGAATAGCCTAGTAAACACGTAATTCTGCACTTCTCTGAGTCTATCTGTAGGATGAATTTCTAACAGTGGATTGCTTGGGCCAAAGAGTCAGCATACTTTAAAGTCTGGTATACACTGTCTGACTTCCCTCCAGGAGGGGACCAGTTTACCCTTCCTGCAGAAAGTGATTGAGCAAGTCCTTGTGAGTAGGGGACATTACTAAGTACAGGTTGAGTATCCCTTATATGAAGTGCTTGGAACCAGAAGTATTTCAAATTTCAGATTTTTTCAGATTTTGAAATATTTATATTATACTTAGTGGTTGAGCATCCCTAATCTGAAAACCCAAAATCCGAAATACCCCAGTGAACATTTTCTTTGAGCATCATGTTGGCCTTCAAAAACTTTAGGATTTTAGGGCCAGGCGCGGTAGCTCATGCCTGTAATCCCAGTACTTTGGGAGGCTGAGGCAGGTGGATCACCTGAGGTCAGGAATTCAAGATCAGCTTGTCCAACATGGTGAAACCCTGTCTCTACAAAAACACAGAAAAAGTAACCAGGCGTGGTGGCACACACCTGTATTTCCAGCTACTCAAGAGGCTGAGGCAGGAGAATCACTTGAACCCAGGAGGCAGAGGTTGCAGTGAGCTGAGATCGCACCACTGCACTCCAGCCTGGGTGATAGACCGAGACCCTATCTAAAAAAAAAAAAAAAAAAAAAAATGTTTAGGATTTTACAGCATTTCAGATTTCTAGATTAGGGATGCTCAACCTGTAGTAGTTGTTTTATCTAGCCTTCTACCCAGCTGACTACAGGGAATCCACTTATCCAAGACATTTTACATCTGAAGAATCCAGTTTAGGTTGGTTGTTCTCTAGACATTGCTTTACTATTTTCCAGCATTCAGTGTTCCTGACAGGTGTCTGCTTTTCATTCCTTTACAAGTAATCTACTTTCTGCTCTGCAAGGTTATCTTGGTGTTCTTTTTTCTTTCTTTCTTTCTTTTTTTTTAATTAGGGTATCACTCTGTCACCCAGGCTGGAGTATAATAGCGAGATCATAGCCCACTGTAACCTCAGACTCCTGGGCTCAAGCAATCCTCCTGCCTCAGCCTCGCAAGTAGCTAGGACTGCAGGCATGTGCCACCACACCCAGCTAATTTTTTAAATTATTTGTAGAGACAGGGTCTCACTGTGTTGCCCAGACTGGTCTCAAACTCCTGACCTCAAGTGTCCTCCCACTGCAACCTCCCAAAGCACTGGAATTACAGGCATGAGCCACTGTACCTAGCCTTGATGTTCTAAACTTTTACCCTGGCCTTTTCACTCTGCTTAGTAGTAGGTAGACATTTTACATCTGAAGATTCATGCTTTTCTTAAATTCTTGGAAATTATTCTCTATTAGATCTTTGATAATTTCTTCTTTGTTTTCTCTGTTCTCATTCTAGGACTTCTGTTAGTCAGATGTTAGACTTCCTGGGTTGATCCTCTATGTCTCTCTCTTTTTGAGTTTTTTTTTTATTTATTTGAGACAAGGTCTTGCTCTGTTGCCCAGGCTGGAGTACAGTGGCACAAATGTGACTGACTGCAGTCTCGACCTCCCAGGCTCAAGCAATCCTCATGCCTCAGCCTCCTGAGTAGCTGGGACTACAGGTGCACACTAGCATACCCAGCTAATTTTTTAATCTTCTGTAGAGACGGGGTCTCACCATGTTGCCCAGGCTTCTTATTTTTTATCTCATGTTTTCTGTCTCTTTTTTCTTTTGCTGTGACCTGGGAGATTTTGTCAACTTTATCCTCAAGCCCTTCTGTTGAATTATGTATTTAGATATTCTGTTAAACTCAAAAAGCTCGCTCTTCCTCTCTGTTTCTATGCCCTCTCATTCCTGATCTTGTTTTTATAGAGTATGAATTAGAATTGCCAGCCGGGCGTGGTGGCTCATGCCTGTAATCTCAGCACTTTGGGAGGCCGAGGTGGGTGGATCACTTGAGGCCAGGAGTTCAAGACCCGCCTGGCCAACATGGTGAAACCCCATCTCTACTAAAAATACAAAAATTATCCAGACCTGATGGTGCGCACATGTAATCCCAGCTACTTGGGAGGCTGAGGCAGGAGAATCGCTTGAACCCAGGAGGCGGAGGTTGCAGTGAGCCAAGATCGTGCCACTGCATTCGAGCCTGGACGATAGAGGGAGACCCTGTCTTTTAAAAAAAAAAAAAAAAAAAAAGAAGTACCTTAAGTTTCTTCTGTTGTCTGAATTATGTCTCTTTATTCTGAGGCTGGTTGAATTATTTTTTCTTGGTCCTTCTCTTTTATGCTGATGGTTTCCCTCAAATGTCTAGCAATCCTTATTTGGCCATTTATACCCAAGAATGAAGGCCCATTGTAGGGAGTAGAGGACTACTCTGCTGCGGTGTTTGTAGATCTGTTTTCCTGAAAGGCATTTCCCCAGAATGGGGACAGGGAATGTCCACTGACAGGTTGCAACGTTAGCGAGTGTGGGCAAGTACCCGGGCATTAGATAGGATCCTGCCAGATGTCACAACAAAGGAGGCCTCTTCTTTGGGGTAACATCTCTTTTCCCTCAGCCTTGCCAAAGGTGTGTCTGTTCTACGTACCTTTCCCAGTCTAGCTTTGGGCTTTGTTGGTCATCTCTACTGTTTTATTATGGTGGGTTTTTAATACTTCATTAATTTTTCTGGTTTTATCTTTATTATTTTTTTCCTACTACGTTCTTTATTTTGTTCATTTCTGGCTTCTGGAATTGAATGCTTCAACATTGATCAACTCATTGGCCGATCTCATTTCATCTATACCTGTACCCACTGCCCTCTTCCTGTTTTCCTTCAAAACTAATCCCAGATACCATATAATTTCTCCTGTAAATATTTCAGAATGCATCTCTAAAACATAAGTACACTTTTTTAGAAAAGCATTACCTTAGTATCAATACCTGAAAATTAACAAAAATTATTTTCTCAATCTGCCAAGGGTCTGTCATTCAAAGAATTCTTTAATATCATTAATCATTCTTTTTTTTGAATAAATGCATAGGAGGCTATAGCTGTGTGTTCTTTCTATTGACTACACACACAGATGTGAAACACTGTGAATATATTCAGTGCATTCTTCCTTATAAACAAACATGTATAAACAAACAAACAAAAAGAACATGTCCATACCCTTGAATCTCCCAGCTCCCCATCTCTCAGTCTCTGAACTCCAGCAGCAGGGAGACAAACTGGACAGTCCTTAAAATGCTGTTGTGAAGACAAGGAAAGCAGATGATCTAAAACTAAGTAGTTAAACAAGTCTTTGGGAGGCCGAGACGGGCGGATCAGGAGGTCAGGAGATCGAGACCATCCTGGCTAACCCGGTGAAACCCCGTCTCTACTAAAAAAAAATACAAAAAACTAGCCGGGCGAGGTGGCGGGCGCCTGTAGTCCCAGCTACTCCGGAGGCTGAGGCAGGAGAATGGCGTGAACCCGGGAGGCGGAGCTTGCAGTGAACTGAGATCTGGCCACTGCACTCCAGCCTGGGCGACAGAGCCAGACTCCGTCTAAAAAAAAAAAAAAAAAAAAAAAAAAGAAACAAGTAACTTTGGTGCATTGGTGATTCAGTGGGGCTCTTCAGAAGGGATTTTGTGATTTTGTGTGCATTGACCTGGATCTGTACTGGATTTCTCCAGAAAAGAAACCTCAGGTTATCTTGGGTGCCCCCTTATCCTGCTCAGCATGAGACAGAGCACCCTGGGGCTCCTGGAATCTCAAAGTCTACTTTCTAGAAATTCATTGAAGTCTCTTATTCTCTGACATCCTTTCTTCTACTCTCTCTTTCTGGGTTGCTGTTTGTTTACAATTTCTTTACTGTATTTTGACCGGGGTGGTAGGAGGGTGAGGTAAACCCGTGCTATCAATCCACCATTTAACTTGAAGGTGGTTGAACTTATTTTGAATTTCCCTTCTGTTTTCTTTTTAAACTTAGCTTCCTTGAGTCCTAGTTCTGCTGTTTGTTGACTTTGATGGCTCTCTTTTAGAGTCAGCTTTCTTCAGATCTTTTCTTTATTGCTGTCTTCCCCGATGATTTTTTTTTTTTTTTCTTTTTTTTGAGACAGTCACACTCTGTCGCCCGTCTCCCAGGCTGAAGGGCAGTGGCCCAATCTCAGCTCACTGCAACCTCCACCTCCTGGGTTCAAGCAATTCTCCTGCCTCCATCCCACAAGTAGCTAGGATTACAGGCACATGCCACCACACCCAGCAAATTTTTTGTATTTTTAGTAGAGATAGGGTTTCACCATGTTGGCCATGCTGGTCTCCAACTCCTGACCTCTAGTGATCCGCCTACCTTGGCCTCCCAAAGTGCTGGGATTACAGGTGTGAGCTACCGCACCCGGCCCCTGATGATAATTTTTATGTCCTACTGTGTTTCTCTTCCTCTAATGATTAACTTACCAAAAGTTTAGAACCAAGATTTATCTATCAATGTCAAAAATAAAACAATCATCCTCCACCCACTCAAGACCAGAGCTTTTGCATGTTTTTATTCCCAAATTCCAAGCTCTTTTCCCTCAATTTTAAGAATCTTTTTATATCACTTGCATTAAATTTCACAACTACATTATCAACACATTAAAATGTGACTCTTAAGTTTGTCTAGATTCAATGCATACCACTATTTCTTGCATTTCCCTAAAAAATCTGCCTTAGATCCTCTCTGGAACAAGGCAGGGGGTAAATGACCAGATAGAAGGATGGATGGATGACAGATTATTCATTTTGCTTTCCCCAGTCAGAATTAAGCCCTCCCATGGCCCCTTGCTGGGCTTTCTGTTAAAACACATGCATCGCATCTTTTCAGTATCTGTTTTGCATGTCGGTCCATCTCATCTCTCTGAGTGCTCACTCTCTTGCCTATAAAATAGAAGAAGTAGTAGAGGTGACCTGTAAGGCATTGAGGAGAAGGAATTGCCCTCTCACTGGCCTTGTGGCAGCCCCAGCCAGCACCCCGTCTCCAGTTCCACCCACAGAAGCAAGTCTCACCCCTTCCCCCCAGGTCTCTCTACTTCCTGCTAGAGAATCACCCAACTCCCCAGCCTGGCTTGAGGCTTTTTTCAGCCTTAGCTAGCTCCCTGCAGCTAAGAGACCCATGCTCCATTTGGGCCTCGTCACAGGGTTTGACCTGCTGTTACTACTACCTTTGTCATAGGGGCAGGTAGTGGGCAGACATGATCTAGAATACCCCACAGAGTCAGGAGCCCCCATGATCTGGGATAGACCCTAGAGCTGAGCCTGAAATTGGGTGGGCACTGAGGGGGCAGTGATGTTTGCTGAGGAAGAGAGTCTAGTGAGAGACTAAATGAATGAGTGAGTGAGGTAATGGATAAATAAAGATAAGAATGGATAAATGGTAAGATAATTAAATTGGTGACTGAATGTAAGGCTAAATTAATGGAAGAATGGATTCATGGATTAAATAATTAATGGGGAAATTAATGAATGAGAGAATGAATGAGTAGTTGAATGGGGAAATGAGTGGTAGAGGAAACTGGCAACTGTTGGGTTGGGAGTGTCTATGGGGATTGACTCTTCTCCAACTCTCTCACCTCTTTTTCTTCTGCCCCCAGTGTCCTCTATTTCTCCATCCACCGCTACGAGCAGGGTAGGTTCTGGCCCCACCTGAAGGCCTCTAACTGGTCCACCACAGGTTTCGGCCAAGGCCAAGGATATACCATCAATGTGCCTTGGAACCAGGTCAGCATTCACCCACCCTCTGTCCCCAAAGTGAGGCCCAGCCCCGCCCTTCTGTCAGCAGCTCGGGACAGGTGGCTGAACATCCCCCACTACACTCCTGTGTCTGCAGGTGGGGATGCGGGATGCTGACTACATTGCTGCTTTCTTGCACGTCCTGCTGCCAGTCGCCCTCGAGGTCCTGGGGGTCTGGGGTGTGTTGGGGGAGAGGAGTGGCCTTGAAGGTTAGGCCGTGAGGGCAGGTAGCCTCATAGAGTCTGTTCCCCCTTCAGTTCCAGCCTCAGCTGGTCCTGGTGGCTGCTGGATTTGATGCCCTGCAAGGGGACCCCAAGGTAAGGCAGGCTCCCTGGGGCGGCAGATGGGCTGCACGGAGCCAGACTGATCCTCCATGTCCCCCCAGGGTGAGATGGCCGCCACTCCGGCAGGGTTCGCCCAGCTAACCCACCTGCTCATGGGTCTGGCAGGAGGCAAGCTGATCCTGTCTCTGGAGGTGAGTGACTCACCTTCGTCCCTCAGCCTGTGGATCCTGGAGGGCTTAAGAACGAAGCTTTCAAGTCCAACAGGAGTTCCTGGCCCAGCATTTCACTTACTAGCTGGACAACCTTGCATAAGTCACTTCACTTCTTTGTGCCTCCGCTTTCCTTCTGTAAAACGAGCATAATAATGGTAATCACCTCATATCATTGTCCAGTGAATTCAATGAGGCCCCCTTCTAAGTTCCTTGTTGCTTGACATTTGGTATGCACTTTCTTATTATTATCATCATTATTGTTATTCCCTGGTCGTGTCTGGTCCTTTCCTGATCCCCCTTCACAACTCCTTGCCCCAGGGTGGCTACAACCTCCGCGCCCTGGCTGAAGGTGTCAGTGCTTCGCTCCACACCCTTCTGGGAGACCCTTGCCCCATGCTGGAGTCACCTGGTGCCCCCTGCCAGAGGTGAGCCCCGGTGGAGGAGGAGAAAGCGGGAGCCTCACTGCCTGCCCACATTCCTTGACCTCCTATTTCCTCCCTGCCCTGCCCTGCAGTGCCCAGGCTTCAGTCTCCTGTGCTCTGGAAGCCCTTGAGCCCTTCTGGGAGGTTCTTGTGAGATCAAGTAGGAAGTGGGGTGTGGGCCTGGTGTGGGGTGGACGTGGGATGAGCCCTGGGGCAGACTGTCTTCAGACTTTCTCTGACTTTACTGGGCTGCCTTGGAGGTAGAGGGTCAGGCCCTCTCTCTCCCTGGGCCCTGGTTTCAGGCCTCTCACCCCATTTTCTGTTTGGGTCACCTGAGTTCCAGAGTATGACGGGGATTCAGAGTGAGAGGGTAGGACAAACGTGGCCTCCCCCTTGTAGCTGAGACCGTGGAGGGGGACAACATGGAGGAGGACAATGTAGAGGAGAATGAGGAGGAAGGACCCTGGGAGCCCCCTGTGCTCCCAATCCTGACGTGGCCAGTGCTACAGTCTCGCACAGGGCTGGTCTATGACCAAAGTATGATGAATCACTGCAACTTGTGGGACAGGTAGGCATTTGGAGGGCTGGATGAGTAGGTGTTGGGGGTCCCTCCCCATCAGGCACTAAGCCCCTACCTCTCGTTTCCCCACTGCTAGCCACCACCCTGAGGTACCACAGCGCATCTTGCGGATCATGTGCCGTCTGGAGGAGCTGGGCCTTGCTGGGCGCTGCCACACCCTGACACCGCGCCCCGCCACAGAGGCTGAGCTGCTCACCTGCCACAGGTCAGACCCCGGTGCCTGGGGTGAGTGGCTTCCCAGGACTGGATGAGGTCTCAGGGGCTGGAGCTTGGGTTTCCCCTCCCAGGGAGCTGCTGCAGGACTTGAGAGGGGCTGAAGTTCCTGTCTTGCGGGTGGGGCCCAGGGAGGGGATGGTCCCTCCTCACTGTCCTGCCAGTGCGCCTCTCTGTGCCTCCAGTGCTGAGTACGTGGGTCATCTCCGGACCACAGAGAAAATGAAAACCCGGGAGCTGCACCGTGAGAGTTCCAACTTTGACTCCATCTACATCTGCCCCAGTACCTTCGCCTGTGCACAGCTTGCCACTGGCGCTGCCTGCCGCCTGGTGGAGGCTGTGCTCTCGGGAGAGGTGTGTCCTCTGGGCTGGGGAGAGGAGGACCTGGGGAGAATTGAAAAAGAGGGCCACCTGCTGTTTCTGGATGCTCTAAGAGAGTCAAGCAGGGCCTGAGGAAAGGGGCCATGGAGAGGGGCACAGGAGGGGCGGGCCTAGAGCCTGGGGTAATAATGGAAGGAACTGGAGAAAGGGAAGGGTGGCCAAGTGCAGTGGCTCATATCTGTAATCCTAGTGCTTTGAGAAGCTGAGGTGAGCTCAGGAGGTCAAGGCTACAGTGAGCCATGATTGTGCCATTGCACTCTAGCCTGGGCAACAGAGTGAGACTCTGTGTCAAAAAAAAAAAAGGGCACGGTGGCTCATGCCTGTAATCCCAGCACTTTGGGAGGCCGAGGCGGGCAGATCACGCGGTCAGGAGATCGAGACCATCCTGGCTAACACGGTGAAACCCCGTCTCTACTAAAAATACAAAAATTAGCTGGGTATGGTGGCGCTCGCCTGTAGTCCCAGCTACTCAGGAGGCTGAGGCAGGAGAATGGCGTGAACCCGGGAGGCGGAGCTTGCAGTGAACTGAGATCTGGCCACTGCACTCCAGCCTGGGTGACAGAGCCAGACTCCGTCTAAAAAAAAAAAAAAAAAAAAAAAAAAAAAA
>NW_012115733.1:2582838-2597257 GCF_000951035.1 Colobus angolensis palliatus | reverse complement strand
GATCTTAGCACCCTGCTGCTTCCTAGGTTCTGAATGGTGCTGCTGTGGTGCGTCCCCCAGGACACCACGCGGAGCAGGATGCAGCTTGCGGTTTTTGCTTTTTCAACTCCGTGGCTGTGGCTGCTCGCCATGCCCAGGCTATCAGTGGGCGTGCCCTACGGTAAGGACTCCCTGGGGACCCCCCAAATCCTGATCCTTGTGGGGACCTGGATGCTCTCCCCAGCCCATTGCTTACTCATCATGCCCCATGGTCCAGCTCCCAGGACTTCCCCAGAAAGAAATAAGGGTACAGCCCTTACCCAGAGAAGGACTGAGGATGGAACCTCTCAGTGCCTATTTAGATAGGACCCCCAGATCATGTTACCTGGGCGCTTATGAAACAGGATTCAGGGTCCCACCCCAGCATTTCTGGCCTATAGCAGCTGCCTCGACAGAACCCAGGTCCAGGCTCCTGATGCATACTCCAGAAGACCCAGGAACCAGTCCCCAGCATTAGCTGCCCAAGGCCCAGGGTCCAGTTCCCTAGCAATGACCCAGAAGAGCCCAGGGCCCAGCCCGGAGCACTTGCTCAGGCCTACAGGGCAGCCCTCGGGAACCAGGATCAGACTTTTCTCCTTAACTGATAGGACTAGGGTCCTGCCACTCAGCACTAAATGCCCCTACAGACCCCAGGGGTCTGGCCCAGCCCTCTTCCAGGGGGTGAGTATCCTAGGTTACTGAGGTGCTGTCTCCTCCCCAGGATCCTGATTGTGGATTGGGATGTCCACCATGGTAATGGAACTCAGCACATGTTTGAGGATGACCCCAGGTAAGGGGCTGCAGTCAGGGGCCACAGTGTGATCAGGGAGGTGGGTGAGCACCTCAAGGGTACTGGAGCCCCTAACCAGCCATGGCCCCTTTCCTACCCCCTCCCCGGCAGTGTGCTATATGTGTCCCTGCACCGCTATGATCATGGCACCTTCTTCCCCATGGGGGATGAGGGTGCCAGCAGCCAGATCGGCCGGGCTGCCGGCACAGGCTTCACCGTCAACGTGGCATGGAACGGGCCCCGCATGGGTGACGCTGACTACCTAGCTGCCTGGCATCGCCTGGTGCTTCCCATTGCCTACGAGGTACAGCTCAGGATAGATCGCAGGATGTATGTGACACGCCTGTGCAGGTGGCAGCCTGGACCTGCCTCCTCAGCATGTGTGCGTCTGACTGCCAGGTGGCTGATGATATGAGACAGCCCATGGGTGATTAATGAGGCTACCGGGGCAGTTGGTGACTGTGATCACTTTGTGTATTGTGTACAGGTGACTGTACATGACTGCCTTCTCTGTGTGACACTATGTGAGTGACTGTCTTGGCTGTGGGTGTGCGGGCCTTCTGACTATGCAGCAGCGGCCCGTGTCCTGGATGGATCTGTGTTATGTGTGTGCCACCACAAGTGCTTGAGTATGTGTGTGTGCGACTCTGTGCAGGCAGGTATTTCTCACCTTTTCTCTGTGTGATGGGTGTGATATTGTATGTCACTAAATGCAACCATCTCTGTGACAGCCTGTGTGGGACCCTCTGGATGTGAAAGGCTGTGTGTTACAGCAGTCACTGTCTGGCTGTCTGCGTGTGTGTCTCTGACTGGGAGGTAGCTGCCTTCCCTCTGTGTGAGCTGGGGGGCTAGTGGCTTGCATATGGCTGACTCTGGGAGGGAGGGAGGGGGTGTGAGCACCGCTTTGTCACCCTGGGCGCTGGTGTGCATCTTTGGATCTGCACGTGCGCGGGTGGCCAGGACAGCCTTCTGTATGTGTACAACTGTATGTGCAAGTAACCAGCTCTTGTGGACACACCAGAGTGCATGTCGCCATTGTGGCTGTGTGGTAATGGCATGTGTATGTGACTCTGCAGGGTGGCTGCGGGTTATTGTCCTCTTTGAGAAACTGTGTGGGTGTGTGTGTGTGTGTGTGTGTGTGTGTATGACTAGTGCAGATATGTAGTACTGGTCTATATGGGACTGTCTGTGTGGCAGTACTTGTGGCTCTGTGTGACTATCTTCTCTGTGTGTGGCACTTGCATTGCCATCTTCTGTTATGGAAGTGTGCAAGCACCTCTCTTTGGCACTATGTATATAAAACCCTATATGTTGTGTATGTGTGTCCCACATTTGACCCTGGGGTGTGTGTGTGTAAGGACATGTCTCTCTCTGTTTTTCATGTCACTCTCTTGATGTCTGAGTCTGTCTCATGTCTCATGACTATGTCTCATGTCCCCATCTGTCCCTTTCTACTGTCTCCGTGTCTCTAAGTCTGCAACTGTTTCTTCTGAGTCTGTATTTCTTTTCTTCCCCTCTTCATTTTCAGTCTCTGCTTTTGCATCTTCCAGTCTGCAGATCCTGTGTCTCCATCTCTCTGACTTGCATCTCCATGTCTTCATTTGTCCTTTTCTCCATGTCTCTGGGTTGCCATCACTTACTACCTACCAAAAGCCCCCACCCTCATGCTTATACATCTCTTCTCTCCCTGCCTCAGTTTAACCCAGAGCTGGTGCTGGTCTCAGCTGGCTTTGATGCTGCACGGGGGGACCCGCTGGGGGGCTGCCAGGTGTCACCTGAGGGTTATGCCCACCTCACCCACCTGCTGATGGGCCTTGCCAGTGGCCGCATTATCCTTATCCTAGAGGTAATTCTCTCTTGGTCCCTCTTCCCACAGTGGGAGGGTAGTTTGGAAATGTTGGCACCATCACTCAGGACAGTTTCCTGAAATCTCCTTTGAGTGTCCCTGCCTGGGATTGTTGGCACATACTGGATAGTAATAAGAATAACAGCAACATTAACAGCCTTAATTGAGTGCTCACTGTGCAGAGCACTCTTCTGAGCACTTCATGTGTCTTATTCATTCAGTTACTTGGCAAAGCAGCCTTATGAGGTAGGGTCAGCTTACCTCATTATTTTCCTCTCTCAAGATCAGGGAAACTGAGGCACAAAGAGGTGTGATGACTAGCCTGAGATGGCACATTTACTGATGGCAGAACCAGGACTTGAACCCATGCAGCCTGGCTCCAGGGTTTGTGCTTTTTACTCTACCTAAATTGCCTCTAACAAGTTCCTGGGACAAAGAAAATTCACTGACTTTTGTAAATGACTCAGTATCCCCATGCCCTGTGCCTCAATTTCCTCATTTTTATGAGGCAGGCTAATCATGGAGGAATGTCTGGCTTATGGTAAATGCTGAATCTGTTGGATCTGGTTTTTTGTTTTTTTGTGTGTTTTTCTTTTTTTTTTTTTGAGGCAGAGTCTCACTCTGTCACCCAGGCTGGACTGCAATGGCACGATCTCAGCTCACTGCAGCCTCCACCTCCTGGGTTCAAGTGATCCTTCCACCTCAGCCTCCTGAGTCACTGGGGTTACAGGCACCAGCCACCACGCTCGGCTAATTTTTGTAGTTTTAGTAGAGATGGGGTTTCACCATGTCGGCCAGGCTGGTCTTGAGCTCCTGGCCTCAAGAAATCCACCCACCTCAGCCTCCCAGAGTGCTGGAATTACAGGCGTGAGCCACCGCGCCTGGGCCCTGGTTACTGTTATGCATTGTTCAGATATTAATCGACTCAGCAACCTTCTGTGCTCTTATTCTCTTTTCTTTTCTTTTGTTTTTTTGTTTTTTTTTTTTTTGAGACATTGTCTTGCTCTGTTGCCCAGGCTAGAGTGCAGTAGCACAATCTCGGCTCACTGGGTTCAAGCAGTTCTCTGCCTCAGCCTCCCGAATAGCTGGGATTACAGGCGCCTGCCACCACACCCAGCTAATTTTTTTGTATTTTTAGTAGAGATGGGGTTTCACCATGTTGGTCAGGCTGGTCTTGAACTCCTGACCTTGTGATCCACCCGCGTCAGCCTCCCAAAGTGTTGGGATTACAGGCATGAACGACCAAAAAAAGGAAAGACTTTTTTCCTTTTGAGACAAAGTCTTGCTCTGTCACCCAGGCTGGAGTGCAATGGCGCAATCTCGGCTCACTGCAGCCTCCATCTCCTGGGCTCAAGCAATTCTCATGCCTCAGCCTCCCAACTAGCTGGGACTACAGGCACATGCCACCACACCTGGCTAATTTTTGTATTTTTAGTAGAGATGGGGTTTCACCATGTTGGCCAGGCTGGTCTCAAACTCCTAACCTCAGGTAATCTGCCCGCCTCGTCCTCCCAAAGTGCTGGGATTATAGGGGTGAGCCACCATGCCTGGCCTGTGCTGTTATTTTCACCACTTTACAGATGAAGAAAATAAGTCACAGAGAAATTAATTGGCTTGCAAAAAGTCCCACTTACTGTGTGCCCAGTACTGCTTGTGACAGGACACGGTGGGAGTTAAGAACACAGATGACTCCATCAGAGAGCCCAAGTTCAAACCCCAGTGCTGCCTCTTCAGCTCTTATGACCTTGGACAAGTCATCTAACCACTCTGAGCCTCAGTTTCTTTATCTGTAAAAAGAATAGCGACTGGGATTCCTGTGGAATGTAAAAAAAAGTCAATACAGTAGTCCATGTGGAGAGAGAGTCCAGTTGTTCCTGTACTAGGTCAGGGCAGGGTCTTTTGTATGGATTCACAGCAGTCGTCTTGTGCAGGTCAGGTCAGTGGTTACTGTATGATGTGAGGCCAGGGGTTCCTGGACAGTATGAAGACGGATTTCTGTATGGCGTGAAGGCAAGTTCCTGTATAGATTGAGCACCTGTGGTTGTAAGGATTGAGTTAATATGCATGAAGTACTTAAAATCAGGTCTGGCACACAGCAAACAATAAATGTCAGCTGTTACTAATGCTTTTATCAGTATCGTTATCTTGCACTTTACATTACAATTTACTCCCCACAACAACCACCTTACACAATGGGTGCTGCCCATCTTACAGGTGTGGGTTCTGTTCACTTGTTCCCAGTACTCTCCCTCCCTCTCCAGACTTGCAGGGCTCAGTAGGGAGGATTGGGGAGGCAGGACATGTTGCCCTCCAAATTCCCCAATGAACCCCCACCATACCTTTCCCTCCCCTTTTCCTTAACAAAGGGTGGCTATAACCTGACATCCATCTCAGAGTCCATGGCTGCCTGCACTCGCTCCCTCCTTGGAGACCCGCCACCCCTGCTGACCCTGCCACGGCCCCCTCTATCAGGGGCCCTGGCCTCAATCACTGAGACCATCCAAGTCCATCGCAGATACTGGCGCAGCTTACGGGTCATGAGTGAGTGGATTTGGCGGCGATGGAGGGAACTCAGGGAAGGAGGGGGCTGGAGGGCAGGGATTAGAGGCAGCAAGGAGGACAGTACCCACACTCAAGGATCTCCCTCCCTGGTTTCAGAGGTGGAAGACAGAGAGGGACCCTCCAGTTCTAAGTTGGTCACCAAGAAGGCACCCCAACCAGCCAAACCTAGGTTAGCTGAGCGGATGACCACACGAGAAAAGAAGGTTCTGGAAGCAGGCATGGGAAAGATCACCTTGGCATCATCTGGGGAAGAGTCCACTCCAGGCCAGACTAAGTCAGAGACAGCTGTGGTGGCCCTCACTCAGGACCAGTCCTCAGAGGCAGCCACAGGGGGAGCCACACTGGCCCAGACCATCTCTGAGGCAGCCGTTGGGGGAGCCATGCTGGGCCAGACCACCTCAGAGGAGGCTGTCGGGGGAGCCACTCCGGACCAGACCACCTCAGAGAAGTCTGTGGGAGGAGCCACTCTGGACCAGACCACCTCAGAGGATGCTGTTGGGGGAGCCACGCTGGGCCAGACTACCTCAGAGGAGGCTGTAGGAGGAGCTACACTGGCCCAGACCACCTCGGAGGCAGCCATGGAGGGAGCCACACTGGACCAGACTACGTCAGAGGAGGCTCCAGGGGGCACCGAGCTGATCCAAACTCCTCTAGCCTCGAGCACAGACCACCAAACCCCCCCAACCTCACCTGTGCAGGGAACTACACCCCAGATATCTCCCAGTACACTGATTGGGAGTCTCAGGACCTTGGAGCTAGGCAGCGAATCTCAGGTAAGGCCCACCACACCCAGGTAGGGGCAAGAAGGGGCAAGAATCGGGCTTCTCTGATACATCTCTTACTTCTGCGTGTCCAGGGGGCCTCAGAATCTCAGGCCCCAGGAGAGGAGAACCTACTAGGAGAGGCAGCTGGAGGTCAGGACATGGCTGATTCGATGCTGATGCAGGGATCTAGGGGCCTCACTGATCAGGTGAGCTCAGGGAGAGGCTGGGACTGTGGCTTCCTTCTCTTGCCAATTTGTGTCTCCAGGTAGGAGCATGTGATAAATAAACATATAATGGGGAGATGGGGTCTTCAGCTTACTCAGTTTCACCCACCCACTCCAGGCCGTATTTTATGCTGTGACACCACTGCCCTGGTGTCCCCATTTGGTGGCAGTATGCCCCATACCTGCAGCAGGCCTAGACGTGACCCAACCTTGTGGGGACTGTGGAACAATGCAAGAGAATTGGGTGTGTCTCTCTTGCTATCAGGTATGGAGCAGAGGAAGGGGATGGGGCGGAGGTTGGCCCGGGAGCAAACTACAGGGGGGTGCTGACCCCCACCTGACACTCACACCCCCAACCTCAGGTCTACTGTGGTCGTTACATCAGTGGCCACATGCTCCAACACCATGGAAATTCTGGACACCCGTTGGTCCTCAGCTACATCGACCTGTCAACCTGGTGTTACTACTGTCAGGCCTATGTCCACCACCAGGTGGGCCCTGGGTAGACCCTTCAACACGTGCACACTCACCTCGCACACACACACAGCCCTTCTGTGATTGGGTAAAGGGAGACCACAGGCCCCTCTGCATGGCTGCCTCATGTGATTATTTTGCATGGGGCGGGGGCTGTGGGATAGTCCAGAAGACAGAGTGGTTGAGGGCTGGAGTGGGGGCAGCCCTGCAGCCGAGGTAGAGGGGTCCTCACTCTCTCTCACCTGCCCTATTCTTGCCTCCTCCTCAGGCTCTCCTAGATGTGAAGAACATCGCCCACCAGAACAAGTTTGGGGAGGATATGCCCCACCCACACTAAGCCCCAGAATACGGTCCCTCTTCACCTTCTGAGGCCCACGATAGACCAGCTGTAGCTCATTCCAGCCTGTACCTTGGATGAGGGGTAGCCTCCCACTGCATCCCATCCTGAATATCCTTTGCAACTCCCCAAGAGTGCTTATTTAAGTGTTAATACGTTTAAGAGAACTGCGACGATTAATTGTGGATCTCCCCCTGTCCATTGCCTGCTTGAGGGGTACCACTACTCCAACCCAGAAGGAAAGGGGGGCAGCTCAGAGGCCCCAAGAGGGAGCTGATATCACGAGGATAACATTGGTGGGAGGGGAGTTAACTGGCAGGTATGGCAAGGTTGCATATATAATAAAGTACAAGCTGTTAAAAAACCTGGAGAAAGCCTTTTGACTTTGAGCAGGTGGAGAACCCCACATCCCTGGCCAGCAGAGCCAATGAGTAATGAAGGAAAGAGGGAGTGGGTCTCTGTCAGGTCAATCCCCTGCCCATCCATTGCCCCCAAAAAGCTAACTGAAAATAGAGCAGCCATTTTGACTGGCTCCATGGGAGATGAAATGGTAGAATCCATGATATGAAATGGTAGAATCCATGAGGAAATGAGGGTGCTGGCCTTAGAAATAGGGGCCTCACAGCCAGTCCCAGCCACACCCACACCCTAGGCTGAGAAGGCAAGAAAACCAGCAGGAAGTATCCTTACCAGGCCTGTTTCCCCATTTGTCTCATTGGCCTGACAGGATGGCGGGAGGTCCAGGTTTAACTTGAATGTGGTGGTTGTGGTAGCTTCTTGGCAGAAGGGGTGCCTGCCGTTGACCGGAGGTGGGAAATTGGAGGATAGTCTGAGAGTTGAATTTCTCCCACGTGGTGAGAATTGCTTTGGCAGCTCAAGGGAGTAGGAGCTGAGGTTTCCAGGACTTGTCTTCATGGCCACCTTATGATCCCGAGCTGACCACCACAGCCTTACTGAGTCAAGAAGAGGAAGGATGGGGAAGGGCCAGGGCTGCCCCGTTTTTGTTTTGTTTTGTTTTGTTTTTTGAGATGGAGTCTTGCTCTTGTCGCCCAGGCTGGAGTGCAGTGGCACGATCTCGGCTCACTGCAGCCTCTGCCTCCCAGGTTCAAGTAATTCTCCTTCCTCAGCCTCCTGAGTAGCTGGCATTACAGGCACCCGCCACCACACCTGGCTAATTTTTGTATTTTTAGTAGAGATGGGGTTTCGCCATGTTGGGCAGGCTGGTCTCGAACTCCTGACCTCATGATCCACCCACCTCGGCCTCCCAAAGTGCTGGGATTACAGGTGTGAGCCACCGCTCCTGGGCCAGGGGCTGCCCTGTTTTAAGAGCCCTCTGGATGCCCCACCTCTGCTGCTCTCTCATTGATCAGGACTGTGCATGTGGTTGCCATAGCTGCAAGGGAGCCTGGGAAATGTGTAGCTTTGACAGGCAGCCGCCTCTGATCAGGGGCTTTCTTCTCTGACAGAATGACCTCTCCTCTGTCACTCTCCACTTTTCTCCAGAGCTACCAAAAAACGGAGCTGAGGCAGCACAGGCTCTGTGGCCTCAAAGAGCTTCCCACAAAACGGTTCCCAAAGTCAGGCCATCCTGGTCAAAATCTGACCCCCAACTCTCCCACACACACACACCACCAACAGGAAAGCAAGGGAGAGGTGCTGTAGGGGACACACAGGGAGGTTTGGCCGCCGTCCGCGCACCCCTAGAGGCCGCTGTGGCACCCACATACCTGTGCACAAGCCACCTGGGGGCAGGACCCCCTACTCCCCCGGGGCAATGGTAGGGGCAGGGGCGGGGCAGTGGCAGGGGCAGGGGCGCGGCGCAGGGGGGTGGGCGGCCTGAGGAGCCGAGGGAGGGCAGCTGCGCATGTCCACTCCCCCACTCGCCGCCGGGGGGCCCCCGGGGATCAAGCGTAGACCCCTGCCAGGCCTGTCAGAGCTTCCCAGCGCGCCCGCCTCCCCACGGACACAGGTGAGCAAGGCACCGGTGCCCCCGGCCCCGCCAGGCCTGGGGGTATCCCCGCACCGGCTTTAGGGGACCCTCCCCCAAGCGCCAAGCCTTCTCCCGGGCGAGCGGTCCCTCACTCGGCCTGCCGGGAGGGGTGTTGGCGCTGGGCTGGAGTCGGAATGGGTCTTGACAGGATGCCTGGGCGACACTGCTCACACCGGGCCCGAAGTGCAGCCTTGGTTTCGGGGACCCCTCCGCACTCCGAGCTTTGCACCTCACCCGGCCTCGTCCAGGAAAGCGCGACCTGGCGAGGCCGCCCTGACCCCAGATCCTGGCTCCTTAGTGCGCCGGCCTCGGTGAGCTGGACGAAGCCCCCCAACCTGGTCCCGGCGGCTCTGAGTGCGCGGCCACCGCCAGGAGCCCAGGGGACCCACCGGGGGCTCCGCGCCACTTGAGAGGACCGAGCCCCGCATCCCCGGCGCTTCCCGCGGGCTGAGACCCTGGGCCAGTGCCCTTGGCACGTGCCTCTGCGCCTCGCGGCTCCTCCCGGGAGTGGGGCCGTGAGGACCAGGGCCGCGGCCTCCCTGCGCGTCGAGGGAACTGGGCGAGTGTGGCCGGTCCCGCCAGGCAGCTGGCGTGGGAGCTGCGCTCGGCCACTCGGCCAGTCCCCGGGCTCCCCTTCCTCACCGTCGGCGCCCCCAGACTCCAGCCGCTTGGACCCCGACTTAAGAGGCAGCCTCGACCCCGCCTCTGCCTTCTGACCCATCCCTAAAGATGGCCGGGCACCCCTACAGGACCCCCAGAAGCAGACCTCTCCCTCCACGTGCGCCGCTGCCTCGCCCCTCCCCGCAGTCCTCCAGGTCTTCTTCCTGTCCCCAACCGTCGGGGACCCCCAAGCTCCATCCTCCGCTTCCTGCTCTCTTCATCCCGCCCCCGCTCCTTCTGGGCCAGCGTCTCCAGTGACTATTCCCAGGGATCCCTCAGAGCTGAGGACGCCGAGGCTGCATCCCCATTTGGGACCTTGCCCCGACCCCGACCTCCGGATCTCCAACTCCACCAAACCTCGAAGCCACCATCTGCCCCCAAACTGCCGCTGCTCCAGGCTTTCGGAGGGGAGTCGTGGCAACAGCCATTAGGATGCACTAAGCGGGGCACTTCCTGAGCCCAAGGACACCGAGGGGCATTCACTGAGTGAATGGGGATGTGCTGCTAATAACTAACACTAATTGACCACCTGCCCTGTGCCCATCCTCTTCGAACACGCAACTTCCTTGTTCCTTATCTTGTTATTGTCTCTTTCTCTCTGCCAGAATCTAATCCTCACAAGGGCAGGGACTGGGGTCTGTTTTGCTAACTGCCATACCACAATGCCTGGCACGAAGGAAGATTCTTGAATTAATGAATGGAGATTAAATTATAATTTAAAAGCCTGGCATGAACTAAGCACCTTCTGCATGCTTATGACCTGCTACTGACATATAGTTCACTTTTTTTTTTTTTTGAGATGGAGTTTTGCTCTTGTCGCCCAGGCTGGAGTGCAGTGGCCAGATCTCACCTCACTGCAAGCTCCGCCTCCCGGGTTCACGCCATTCTCCTGCCTCAGCCTCCTGAGTAGCTGGGATTACAGGCATCCGCCACCATGCCCGGCTAATTTTTTTTTTTTTTTTTGTATTTTTAGTAGAGACGGGGTTTCACCATGTTGGGCAGGCTGGTCTCAAACTCCTGACCTCAGGTGATCCACTTGTCTCGGCCTCCCAAAGTGCTGGGATTACAGGTATGAGCCATTGCACCCGGTCCACTTTTTTACCTAGTTTGTTGTCTCTCACCCCGACCAGAATATAACCTTCATGAGGGCTACAGTTTGTTGTCTATTTATTGCCCACCTCTATGTCCTTGCCACACAGTAGGTTCCCAATAAATGTATGTTGAATAATTAATAAAGACAACATTCTAATGATAATGGCTAACAGACCACATAATTGACATATTTATTTGGTTTATTGTCTTATCTGCCTCTGCCTTTTAGAACATAAACCTTCTGGGGGTGGGAATGTTGAGTCCCTACTGTCTGGCAGGCACTGTGCTGGGCTGGGGTTCAATGGTGACCCACACCGGCAAAATCCTGCACTCCCTCCATCATGGGGAGGAACTGCTAATGGGCATAGGCATTCTCTTCGGGGTGAGGAAAATGTTCTAAAATTTAGTTATGGTGATAGTTGCACAACTTCATGAATATGCTAAAACCCGTTAAATTGGACACTAGCTGGCTGAACTTGATGGGATGTAAATTACATCTCAATAAAGCTGTTTGGGAAATCTAGACTTCACAGTTGTTGGTTCGTGTGAGGAGGGAAGGAGAGATGGGGGGGACGTGGGGCAGGGAGAAAACAACATAAATCATATATATATAGCACGCAAATTGGAAGGTGATCAGCACACAATAGGCACTCAGTAAATGTTAAAATAATGACACCCCACTGTCTCCTTGCCCTCATATGGTCTCCCCTAATGTATTGCCTGTTGTCTTGCTTCTTCTCTTCCCACTTGCAGAGCCCGCTGCCCACGTCTCTTCCCTGAGCTGCCTGCTGGGGTCATGGAGCTGCCAACAAAGCCTGGCACCTTCGACCTGGGCCTGGCCACATGGAGCCCTGCCTTCCAGGGGGAAACCCACCGGGCACAGGCACGCTGCAGGGATGTTGGCAGGCAGCTGCCTGAGTACAAGGCTGTGGTGGTGGGTGCGAGTGGCGTGGGCAAGAGTGCGCTGACCATCCAGCTGAACCACCAGTGCTTCGTGGAGGACCACGACCCCACCATCCAGGATTCCTACTGGAAGGAGTTGACCCTGGACAGTGGGGACTGCATTCTGAATGTGCTGGACACAGCAGGGCAGGCCATCCATAGGGCCCTGCGTGACCAGTGCCTGGCTGTCTGTGATGGTGTGCTGGGCGTCTTCGCTCTCGATGACCCCTCGTCTCTGATCCAGCTGCAGCAGATATGGGCCACCTGGGGCCCTCACCCCGCCCAGCCCCTTGTCCTCGTAGGCAACAAGTGTGACCTTGTGACCACCGCTGGAGATGCTCATGCCGCTGCTGCAGCCCTTGCACACAGCTGGGGGGCCCACTTCGTGGAGACCTCAGCCAAAACACGGCAAGGCGTGGAGGAGGCCTTTTCCCTGCTGGTCCATGAGATCCAGAGGGTCCAGGAGGCCATGGCCAAGGAGCCCATGGCAAGGTCCTGTAGAGAGAAGGCCCGGCACCAGAAAGCCACCTGCCACTGTGGCTGCTCTGTGGCCTGAAGGTCTTGGCCAAGAAATGTAGACCTCCCCCCAGGCCAGGGTGATTGTTTATTTGACATGAGACCCCTGAAGCAATTAGCTTTGAGGGACACATTCAGTATACTAGGGAAAGATGGACACCTCTCTTGTTTTCACTTGGTGAGGGGCTTTTTGGTAACATGGGAGTGCCTAATGTTGCTTTTGTTATGTCAAGTTGAGAGATTTTGTGCAAAATTAAATAAATGGTGTTTTTGGTTTCAAAGCTGCCTCCAGGCTGAGTGTTGTGTGGGTGAGAGTGAGACTGGGTAGAATGTTACTTGAGTTGTAAGAATTCTTTCATTCAAGAAATTCAGGGGGGGCCCACTGTGTGCCAGGCTCCGCTTTAGATACAAGGGAGGTAGAGGCAAACAAGACACTTAAAAATCCCTGCCCTTATAGATCTGGCGTCAGGCTAGATAGTGATAAAGGCTACATGTTAAAGGCAGGTGAAGGAATAGAGTGACAGGTCCAGGAAAGCCTTCTAGAGAGTAGGTGACATCTGGACAAAAACTTGAAGATATCCAAAGGCAGAGGGACTAGCCAGTGCAAAGGCCATGGCCACAAATCAGCTGCCGCCACAGCAACCCTCAGTATCTCCAGGGCCTGGAGCAAGAGTACAGGTAGGCCTCTACACTACATAACTAAATAGGTAAACAGACATTGCAAATCAAGCTTTACAAAGCAAACGAAATACACCCTATCCTACTTTGGCAAGTACACTTTCTTAGTGACCTGGATATCCAGGCTCCAATTTCTCAGCCTTCTCAGAGTTCCCTGCCAGAATGTGCCTGTCTGCCAAAGAGTGTGCCTGTATTGGGACCTCCCGTTCCCCAGCGAGAAGCCCTCTCCCGTTCTCTCCCCCGCATCAGGTGTTCATGTGTGCCTGTGACATCCCAGCCAGCACCTCAAGCTCTACTCACGTGCCCCACAAAGCCACCCCTTGGCCCTCAAGAGGATGGTCCCTTGGAAGATGATGGTGCAGGCCCTGAAAGTGGCCTGAAAGCCTGGGATCCCCATACCCAAGTGAGGCCTAAAAGGGGGACACAAGATCCGCGTGGGCACTGCCATTGTCCATGTTGATGCCTTCCCCTCCACCTCTAGGAGAGACATAGACTGAGCAGGTGATTGCTCTAAAGTGCAGGACCCAGGGTAGGGGCTCCTCTCCCCTGGTCTAAGGGCAACCACCACCGTGGGCACCACCAGCCCCTAGAAACTGCCACTCACACAGACAAGCACAGAGCTGCTTCAGATCATGTTTATTGTGGGGCCAGGGGGTAGGGATCCTCGGGTGGGAGGGCTGGTTGGCCGGGGTAAGTTGCTCTGGATGTGCTGGCGGGGAGCAGTCCTGGTGGCGGGATGGCAGGGGCACTCCTGAGTCCCAGGGTGCAAGGGATCCGGGCTGTGCTCAGGGTGGCAAGAGGCGGCGTGCAGGCAGCTGGGGCGCCGGGGTCTCTAGGCGTTTCACGCGCAGCAGTGCCCCCAGCACGCCCTCAGGGGGCACGTCGGAGCCCACATCCTGGTCGGCGGCACGGCGGAGGCGGCGCGGGGCTGCCACCCCCTCGGAGTCCGCGCTTCCGGCAAGAATCCGTCCCAGCAAGTACCTGCAGGGCCGAACGCAATGCAGTGAGGCTGCGTCCGCGGTGGGGCATTCCCTGGCCCCATCCCCGAGGCCCAGAAGGCAGGATCCACAACCACATACTGCCTGGGGACAGGTTCCCTCCCCAAGGAGGCGTCCTCAGCCCACGGCTTTCAGGAGACAGCCGTCCCCGCCTTTCATCCCAGAAACGGTGGCTTCCCTGCCTCCCTCTCCCCTTTCCAGGACCTGGGGTCCACTTCCCCCACTGAGTACTCAGCCAGGCATCCTTGCCCCGACTCCCTGGATCCAGGACCTCACTCCCTCTTAGGGCCCCAGGACTTAGAGGTCTGCACTCCACGGGAGAAGCAGGCGTCCCAGTTCCTCTCCCTCGACCTCCCCGGACGGAAGCACCCGACCCCTCCCCACCCCTGCCGGGCACCTCAGCAGCTCGGGGTCCACGTCGGGTGTCTCGTCGCCTGCCTCCTCGGCATCTGGGCCCGCGGGGCCGTCGTCGTAGACTGGGGGCCGGGGTCGGAGCGCTGCGGCGGGGACAGGCGCGGGGACAAGCTG
>NW_012115733.1:2579078-2582613 GCF_000951035.1 Colobus angolensis palliatus | reverse complement strand
CTCCTGCACCGCCCCCGCCGCCTCACCTCGGGGCACTGACCGCCGGAAGCGGCGGGGAGCGCCAGTCTCAGCCAAGGGCGGCGACGCTGCGCTTAGGCCGCGGGGCTCCTGAGAGAAAAAGAGGTGTGAAAAAAGAGTTTGTCAGCGTCTGTCGAGCCAGGGACCCCAGCCTGGGAAGCTCCGCGGGCCTCAAGCATCCCAGATGCCACCAAAAGCACCGTGACCATCCAAATATACCCGGACTCCCCTAAGGCCACTGGAAACCACCAAATATCTCCAAACACACTTAAGGCCACCTAAGATCCCCAGGCACCCCCCACCCCGCCCCACAGCGCCCCAGTGATCCCTTGGTGACTCTCATAATTCCTCCCTCCCCACCCCCACTCCTGGGGACCGAGTTTCTTTATAAGAGTAGTGATGGTAGATAGGACAGTTACAGATTTTTCCATATTTAATATTGTAGACAATAGGAACTATATGAATAAACTTGTTCATATACCATTTGGCATGTGTACAAGTTCATCTGTAGAATAAATTACCCAATAATAAATTTTCAGTTCAAGCAGTTTTGAAACAATTTCCACAAGTTTAAAGAAATAAAAGAGGGTACCAATAATCTGAGCAAAGAATAAAAGATCATAAAAATGACTGTGAAGGTTTGAAAAAGAAACATACAGGCCACATATAAATATGTTTAAAAGGAGTGATGCCTGCAACACAAATAGCCAATAAAAGAGTAGTACACAGGGGCTGGGCGCTGTGGTTCACGCCTGTAATCCCAGAACTTTGGGAGGCCGAGACCGGCGGATCACAAGGTCAGGCGATCGAGACCATCCTGGCTAACACGGTGACAGCCCGTCTCTACTAAAAATACAAAAAAATTAGCTGGGCGTAGTGGCGGGCGCCTGTAGTCCCAGCTACTTAGGAGGCTGAGGCAGGAGAATGGCGTGAACCTGGGAAGCGAGCTTGCAGTGAGCCAAGATCGTGCCACTGCACTCCAGCCTGGGCAACAGAGCGAGACTCCAGCTCAAAAAAAAAAAAAAAGAGTAGTACACAGAAGATACAGAGAATTCCTAAACAGTAGTAAGAGAAAAACTCATACAGAAATAGAAAAAATACATGATCACCTATTTCACAAAAATGATTACTAAACATGAAAAATTGGGCCAGGTGTAGTGGTTCATGCCTGTAATCTCAGCACTTTGGGAGGCCAACGCAGGAAGATCGCTTGAGGCCAGGAGTTTGAGACCAGCCTGGTCAACATAGCGAGACCCTGTCTCTACAAAAAATAAAACCAAAAAAATGAGCGAGGCACACGCCCATAGTCCCAGCTACTTGGGAAGATGAAGTGGGAGGATCACCTGAGTCCAGAAGCTCAAGGTTGCAGTGAGCCCAGATTGCACCACTGCACTCCAGCGTGCATGACAGAGGAAGACGCTGTCTCTAACAAACATAAAATAAAATTAAAAACCTCATTAGTAATCAGGGGAAAGCAAGTTAAAATGCCAGTGAGATACTATGCATAATATAACCAAAAGATTGACCCAAATCAAAAAGTCTGATAATATAAAGTGTTGATATGAATGCAGAAAAATGGGAACTCTCACACTATGCTGGTGAAAATTAAACTGACAAAGTAATTTTGAAGAGCGGTTTGACAATATCTAAAAAGATGCACATATCCTGTCACCCACTCCTGGGATGTTATGCCCCAGAGTAGCTTTGGCACATACACTACTTGTCACAAGTTCATGACAGATGACGGCAGCACTGTTTGTAATAGTATAAAAGGGCAGGGGAGAAAGAAAAGCCTGGAAACAATCCAATGTCCACCGACAAATTGAGAACACATATATAAATCATGATGTCCTCATAGGATATAATGTTATGCAGTAATACAAATAAATGAATTATAGCCACCAAGCATAAACTTGGATGAATCTCGCAACCAAAGCAGAGCCAAGGAAAAAAAAAAAAAGCCAAGTTCCAGAATTTCACTGCAGACTGCCTGAGACTGCTAGACACCCTGAGGACTTCCTAGTGACCCCTAGTGACTACGAGGAACCAGTCACCCAGTATGATTCCATTTCAATGATGTTCAAAAAGCAGGAAAAACTAAACAATGGATTGTTTTGAGAGCTACACATATGTGATAAGCTACAAACAAAAGTAAGGAAGTAAGGGATCAATGGACAGAAAATATAGAATATGGACTGTGCGGGAACAGGGGCTGCCATGGGGAGGGGCACACAGGGGCTTCTAACTCTTGGTCAAGCTCTATTTATTCAGCTGGAGTGACTGCTACACGGGGGAGTTATTTTGTCATCCTTCTTTACATTGTACATATATATTAAACACATTGTTACACGGATATAAGGTAACAGTTTTTTTTTTAAATTCCCATCTTTGATGCAGACAGTATTGAAGAGCTAGAGGACGATGCCTCTGCAAGTGCCCTTGCTTGGCGCCTACCACTCCTCAGTCACCCCGGGGTGTCACACTCACCAGCAATCACAGCCTCACACACATTATGAGGACTGACAGGCCTGGAGATGTCACATATACAGCCCAACACTGCCACAGCCACGTGTAAGGACCTGCACACGTTCACATCCGCAGCTGCCCCTGCAGTTACACTCGCCAAGCCACCCAGGTGCAAGGACATGCACCATCCTTAAAGACACAATGCAGCAGAGAGACATCATGGCTCCTCTCCTCAGGATGACACAGCTCCACAAAGAAACAGAGAGAAACAGTCTCAGGAACACGCAAATGAAATCCCAGGCACTTGGTCCAACAGAACCACTACGGAACGTGCACACGGAGATGCGAAGACCACTCCCTCTCAAACAAAAACGAAATCACAGAGAGAGAGTGAGAGAGAGAGAGACGCCCATAGGCCATGCCAACACACATATAAGGATTCACAAATATACACACGGTGTCACTGAGAAAACAATCGGGCCCACAAAAGAATCGCGCATAGAAGTATCCCGGTATCACGCACACTACACACCCAGACGCACCACGGCACCTTTGTAGGACACTTGGAAGCGCTCAAACCAAAGAATACACACTTTCAAGGACACGACACCTCCACACCGCTGTCCTCACATCACACCCACACACACCGATGCGCGCTCGCCCTTTCTTAAAGCGCCTTAGTGCCATGGAGAGCGTCACAGGCACCGGGCGCGGAAAGGTGGGCAGGGCGAGGTTACCGGCGGCGCCCGGGACAACGCCACCCGCACAGGCAGAGACCGAGTCAGGTCTCAGGTGTGCCGGCATGGCTTGGGCGCGGACTGGCGGCCGGAGCCCAGGCCACCCTCGTCGATCTCTCCGCACGTACCGGGAGCCGGCTCGGGCGAGGGTGAGGTGGCGCAGCCCCAACTCCAACCCTCGCCGGTGGCATCCTCCCCCAACCCCACCCCGCGCCGGACTGGAGTCGCACCTTTACCGGCCGCGAGCAGAGCGCTGGGGGCGGCTGAAAGAGACCCAGCAGCAGCAGCACCAAAAGGCCGACGCCCCCGGCCCG
>NW_012115733.1:2577507-2578728 GCF_000951035.1 Colobus angolensis palliatus | reverse complement strand
ACCTTACAGTTACCTTGGCAGACAGGAAAACAGGCAAGAAAAATGGACTCAGTGGAGTGGAATGGGGGTCTGGTCCTCATCTCTCTTCCTTGGGGAGGAGATGGACTTTAGTTTGTTCATTAGATAAATAGTTAATGGATCACCCGCAGTGGGCCCGGCCCGCGCCAAGGGAGATGGTTTCAATCTAGGTGATGTGACCATGGACAGCTCAGTTCGCCATTCTAAGGCTCAGGTTCTCAGAGGCGTAAAGGGGTTACTACTGACAGCCTCCCTCAGAGTGACCTTGGAGGTTTAGAATGACATTCAGTAGGAGCTCAATAAATGCTCCTTTCCATTCTCTCCTTGTTTCTTCGTCTTTTTTTTTCTTTTTTTTTTTTTCTGACAGGGTCTCACTGTGTCCTCCAGGCTAGAGGGCAGTGGCCGGATCTCAGCTCACTGCAATTTCCACCTCCAGGGTTCAAGCAATTCTCCTGCCTCAGACTCCTGAGTAGCTGGTACTACAGGCACAGGGGGCCACTCCCAGCTTATTATTTGTGTTTTAGTAGAGACGAGGTTTCACCGTGTTGCCCAGGTTGGTCTCCAACTTCTGAGCTCAAGCAATCGGCCCTCCTCGGCCTCCCAAAGTGCTAAGATTACAGGTGTTGAGCCAGCATGCCTGGCCCCGGCCCAATACTTTTATTTCTCTATGGCTATCTGTGTTTCTCTTTCTGTACTTATGTGCCCACAGCTCTCTCTGTGTCTTCCTCTCCCCCTATGTCTCTCCTTGTCTATGACTTTCTCTCCTTTCATCTCTGCAACCCGTCTTCTCTCTGTCTTTATTTTACTGTCTATATCTACTTGTTTTCCGTAGATATATACATAGATACATATATACATAGACTTTACCCATATATTGTTCCAGAAATAAGTTCAAGTCACTAAAATGACATATCAAAGGAAACAAGATCTTGAAAAAATGTGTATCCATAGGGTGAAAAATGTTGGGGAGGGAATGTTAACAATGGTTATCTCTGGGGAGGTAACTAATGGTTTGTTACTTTCTCTTTTATACTTTTCTATTGTCTGAAAAAAGAAAAAGTTACAATAGGCCAGGCGCGGTGGCTCACGCTTGTAATCCCAGCACTTTGGGAGGCCGAAGCGGGTGGATCACCTGAGGTCAGGAGTTTGAGACCAGCCTGGCCAACATGGTGAAACCCCATCTCTACTAAAAATACAAAAATT
>NW_012115733.1:2575934-2577102 GCF_000951035.1 Colobus angolensis palliatus | reverse complement strand
AAAAATAAATAAAAATAAATAAATAAATAAATAAATAAGAGTACAGATATTTTCATTTTGGAATTAAAACAAAATATGAAAACATGGCATAAATTTAAAGGGATGAAAAGAAAGATCCATTCATGGTGCTGTGGATGTATCTATCTAACCCATTGACTCTAACTGCCTTCATCTTGATAGTGTTACAAACAACTTTACAATGAAAATCTTTGTATAAATCTTTTTGTGAACCTGCAGATCATATCCACAGGAATGATGTCATCAAAACACACTTAAGATGGCCCCCATGATTCCTGCCATCTGGCGTTCACATGCTTGCATAATCCCCTGTCCTTGAGTTTGTGCATGACCAAGGGTGACTGACTGTATGCCATTACATGTATGTGATCATATTAAAAATAAGGTTGAGGCTAGGCATGGTGGCTCACGCCTGTAATCCCATCACTTTGGGAGGCCGAGGCAGGAGGATCACATGAGGCCAAAAGTTCAAGACCAGCCTGGCTAACATAGTGAAACCCCATCTCTACTAAAAATACAAAAATTAGCTGGGCATGGTGGGGGGCATCTCTAATCCCAGCTACTCAGGAGGTTGAGGCATGAGAATTGCTTGAACCCAGGAGGCAGAGGTTGTAGTAAGCCAAGATTTCGCCACTACACTCCAGCCTGAGCCTCAGAGTGAGACCCTGTCTCAAAAACTAAATAAATAAATAAGGTTGAAACGACCATGTTGTGGAAGACTCTCACTGCCTTGTTGGTTTAAGCAAAGTGGCCACTTTGGGGAATCTTAAACTCTAGGAAATGAGGGTGGCTTCCAGTTGACATCCAACAAGAAACTGAAGCCCTCGGTCTTATGACTGTAAGAAACAGAATACTGCCAAGAACTCCAGTGAGCTTGAAATTGGATCCTTTCCCAGGGAAGCCTCAAATGAGACAGCAGCCCTAGTGGACACCTTGATTTTCAGCTTCTGAGACTATAAGCAGAAAATCCAGCTAAGCCACACCCTGACTCCTGATCCACAGAAACCATGAGATAATATAGCATGTATATAGTTTGAAAGCTGTGAACTTTGTGATAATATTCTTTTTTTTTTTTTGTGGCGGAGTCTCGCTCTGTCGCCCAGGCTGGAGTGCAGTGGCCGGATCTCAGCTCACTGCAATTTCCACCTCC
>NW_012115733.1:2575564-2575884 GCF_000951035.1 Colobus angolensis palliatus | reverse complement strand
TGAGATCCGGCCAGTGCACTCCAGCTTGGGTGACAGAGCGAAACTCTGTCTCAAAAAAAAAAAAAAGAAAAAGAAAAAAGATCATCTGAATAAATGAAGACGCAATTCATGTTCTTGGATGAGGCAATTTCGTTTTATAGAGACGTCAAGTCTATCCAAACTAATATATAATTTCTATGTAATTTCAATTTAAATCCCAGCTGAATATTTTAAAGAAAATCAATTAAATGTATTTTTTATTTTGTTTTATTTTTAATCCTCTCTTTCTGTAATAAAATGTATTGTTTTGTTTGTGTGGGGTTTTTTTTGTTGTTGTTGTT
>NW_012115733.1:2574964-2575514 GCF_000951035.1 Colobus angolensis palliatus | reverse complement strand
TTTTTTTTGTTGTTGTTGTTTTTGTTTGGTTTTTGGTTTCTGGTTTTGTTTTGGCTTTTTTGTTTGTTTATTCGTTTGTTTGTTTTTTGAGACAGGGTCTCACTCTGTCACCCAGGCTGGAATGCAGTGGCAAAATCACGGCTAACTGCAACCTCCACTTCCCAGGCTCAAGCAATCCTCCCACCTCAGCCTTCTGACTTGCTGGGACTACAGGTGTCTGCCACCATGCCCAACCGATTTTTGCATTTTTTTGTAGAGACGGGTTTCACCATGTCGCCCAGGCTGGTCTTGAACTCCTGGGCTCAAGTGATCCTCCCATCTTGGCCTACCAAAGTGCTGGGATTACAGGCATGCCACCACACCTGGCCATATTTTTAAATGTATATAAGAATCCATGCAAAAATTTGTACACAAATGTTCAAAGCAGCATTATTTATAATAGCAAAAAGTGGAAACAACCCAAATGTTCATCAGTAGATGAACAGATAAGTAAAATGAGGTTTCTCCGTATAGTTGAATATTATTCAGCCATAAAAAGGAATGAAGGGGC
>NW_012115733.1:2570525-2574149 GCF_000951035.1 Colobus angolensis palliatus | reverse complement strand
CCTAGCCAACATGGTGAAACCTCGTCTCTACTAAAAATATAAAAATTAGCTGGGCGTGGTGGTGCACACTTGTAATCTCGGCTACTTAGGAGGCTGAGGCAGGAGAATCGCTTGAACCTGGGAGGCATGGGTTGCAGTAAGCAGAGATCACACCACTGCTGCACTCCAGCCTGGGCAACAGAGAGAAACTCTGTCTCAAAAACAAAAAACAAAAAGCAAAAAACAAAAAACCAGAATGAAGTGCCGATACACGTTACAACATGGATTAATCATGCACAAGGAAGAATACTGATGAGAATGCGCACATCACAATTTACAGATTCTGCTTAATGAAGACCCCATATGAAAAGTAACAGATATGCCAGGTTGGGAAATGATATTTGCTCTGTCTGAAATGACAAGAGGTTAAACAAACAGAATAGAAAAGACTTTGAGAAATCAAAAAGAAAAAGGTGCCCCAAGGACAAATGGATGAAAGATAAAACAGGTGGGACATGGTGGCTCACGCCTGTAATCCCATTACTTTGGGAGGCTGAGGCAGGCAGATCTCTTGAGGTCAGGAGTTCAAGACCAGCCTGGCCAACATGGTGAAACCCAGTGTCTACTAAAAATACAGAAATTAGCCAGGCGTGGTGGTGCTCACTTGTAATCCCAGCTACTCGGTAGGCCAAGGCAGGAGAATCACTTGAACCCGGGAGGCAGAGGTTGCAGTGAGCTGAGATCATGCCATTGCACTCCGGCCTGAGCGACAAAGCTAGACTCTGTCTCAAATAAAAAAGAAAAAATAGCCTGGGCCTCTATGGATTCAAAATCCATCTGCCTCTTCAACATTCCACTTGGATGTTTAATAAGCAAAGTAATGTTAACCTCTCCAAAACTGAGTTATTGATTTACCGCCTCCAAGCACCTCCGTTCTCGATCCCTCCCCCCACCAAAAACCCCTCCCTCTGTCTGCCCATCTTAGTCAGCGGTCTGTCACTCACTTAGCTTCTCCTGTCAAAAATCACACAGAAGCCCAGCATGGTGGAGTGCACCAGTATTCCCAACTTCTTGGGAGGTTGAGGTGGAGGAATCACTGGAGGCCAGGACTTTGAGGCTGAAGTGAGTTATGATTTCACCACTGCACTCCAGCCTGGGTGACAGAGTGAGACCCTGACTCTGAAAAACAACCAAAAAACAAACAAACAAAAAAACGGCCAGCCATGGTGGCTCATGCCTGTAATCCCAGCACTTTGGGAGGCCGAGGCAAGAGGAGCCCAGGAGTTCAAGACCAGGTTGGGAACATAGTAATACCCTTCTCTACATACATACATACATACATAAATGCCGGGCGTGGTGGCACAACTTGTAGTCCCAGCTACTTGGGAGGCGGAGGTGGGAGGATCGGTCGAGGCTGCAGTGTACCGAGATCATGCCACTGCACTTCAGCCTGAGTGACAGGGGGAGACCCTGTCTCAAAAAAATAAAAAATAAAAAACTACCTAAGTGAACTTTTTCCTCAGTCTTGTCTTTGTGTCCCTAAGAATTGCTTTTAAGTTTCTTCTGACCAGAATCAGGAAGGTTTTTTTTGTCTTGTTTTGTTTTTTGTGTGTTTTTTTTTCTCCTAGCCCATAATCAGTGGTGATTGGCCTTTGGCCAAAATATGAAGACATGAAGTTACACAAGCACCCCCCTTCTGGAACCTTCCAATTCACATGTAATCTTCTCAGTCTGAGGCGGTGCCTCTTCCAGAACAACACTTGCATCCTTCATGTTCTGTTACTATAATGGCAACACATATATTTGTCTCTCTAAATGACACAATTTCACCAGGAGAAATTGCAAATTGAAGCAACCACTTTGGGAAACTTTTGACAAACAAGATTGTTCATTTGAAACGTGCCTTATAACAAAATGGGAAGAAATTCACATGGAGAGAGTGTTTGTCTTATCTTTTTCGAAGAGAGAAATCCTTTTGTTTAACATAGGAGAGACCCTCCTTGTCATTTATGTATTTGGGGATGCAGAAGTGCTGACTTTTTAATAGTATGTTTTGATAACGTTGTCAAAGGCTTGAATTATTGTTTAAACCAGCTGTGTTGGCCAGCGAGGTGGCACACGCTGTCATCCCAGCACATTGGGAGGCCGAGGTTGGCGGATCACTTGAGCTCCAGAGGTTGAGGCTGCACTGAGCTATAATAGCCCCACTGCAGTCCAGCCTGTTTGACAGAGTGAGACCTTGTCTCAAAAATATCATAGTAATAAATAAAATAAAATAAAACAGATATAATAACTCTTTTGTGTATGTTTATGTCAAAGTGGGTTTTCCTGCAACCAAAATTTCTCCTCTGTCCTTTCAGAGGGAATCTAACAAGTCTTTAACAATGATAATTTATTTATTTATTTCTTCTTCTTTTTTTTTTTTTTTTTTTTGTTGTTGAGACAGAGTCTCCCTCTGTTGCCCAGGCTGAAGTGCAGTGGCACGATCTCAACTCATTGCAACCTCCGCCTCCCACGTTCAAGAGATTCTCCAGTTTCAGCCTCCCGAGTAGCTGGGATTACAGGCGCCCCCTACCATGCCCAGCTAATTTTTATATTTTTACTAGAGATGGGGTTTCACCATGTTGGCCAGGCTGGTCTTGAACTCCTGACCTCAAGTGATCCACCCACCTCGGTCTCCCAAAGTGCTGGAATTAGAGGCATGAGTCACTATGCCAGGCCTAATAATGATAATTTTGTGTCCATCTGAAGCCAGCTCCTTCTCCCTCTTTTATTTCTAATTGTCTCCATCTCTTTTGCTCTCTCTTGGGAAACTTTAAATATTATCTGGTTTAAATTAAAAAAAAAAAAAAACACTTCGGGCTGGGTGCACTGTCTCATGCCTGTGATAATCCTAGCACTTTAGGAAGTAGAGGCAGGAGGATGACTTGAGCCTGGGAGATCAAGGCTGCAGTGAGCTATGTCAGTCTGGGTGACAGAGCAAGACTTTGTCTCAAAAACAAACAAAGGAAAAACATTTCAGTCATATCTAGTCCAGAGAAACATTGACATCTAAGAGAAAGAAAGAGGCCTGGTGCACTGACTCATGCTTGTAATCCCAGCACTTTGGGAGGCTGAGGATTGCTTGAGCCCAGGAGTTCGAGACTAGCATAGGCAACATGGCAAAACCCCGTCTGTACAAAAAAATTTAAAAATTAGCTGGGTGTGCTGGTGTGTGCCTGTGGTCCTAGCTACTCAGGATGCTGAGGTAGAAGGATCACTGGAACCCTGGGAGGCAGAGGTTGCAGTGAGCCAAGATGGTGCCACTGCACTCCAGTCTGGGTGACAGAACGACACTGTCTCAAAAAAAAAAAAATTGTGAACACTCGGAATTGTATTTACATGAAATTCCTCATTACAAGCATTATGAGATAAAAAAGGAAAGTCCTTAATACGAAGACAAAAGAAGACCTTTGGCCTGAATTAATTTTTTTTTTTTTGAGTCGTAGTCTTGCTCTGTCGCCCGGGCTGGAGTGCAGTGGCCGGATCTCAGCTCACTGCAAGCTCCTCCTCCCAGGTTTACGCCATTCTCCTGCCTCAGCCTCCCGTGTAGCTGGGACTACAGGCGCCTGCCACCTCGCCCAGCTAGTTTTTTGTATTTTTTAG
>NW_012115733.1:2565421-2565905 GCF_000951035.1 Colobus angolensis palliatus | reverse complement strand
CCCAGGCTGGAGTGCAGTAGTGAAATCTCAGCTCACTGCAACCTCTGCCTCCCGGGTTCCAGCAATTCTCCTACCTCAGCCTCCCAGGTAGCTGGGATTACAGGCACCCACCACCACACCTGGCTAATTTTTGTAATTTTTGTACTTTTGGTAGAGACAGGGTTTCACCATGTTGGCCAGCCTGGTCTCAAATTCTTGACCTCAGGTGATCCACCCGCTTCGGCCTCCCAAAGTGTTGGGATTACAGGCGTGAGCCACAGTGTCTGGCCTGTTGTATATTTAAAAATAACTAAAATAGTGGAATTGGAGTGTTTCTGACACAGAGAAATGATAAATGCTGAGGTGATGGATACCCCAATCACCCTGGTGTACTTACTTCACATCTCATGCCTGTATCAAAACATCTCATGTGGCCAGGTGAGGTGGCTCGCGCCTGTAATCCCAGCACTTTGGGAGACCAAGCTGGGCGGATCACGAGGTCAGG
>NW_012115733.1:2558770-2561405 GCF_000951035.1 Colobus angolensis palliatus | reverse complement strand
TGGGTTTCCGCCAGTTACGCTTAATTTTGACATATCGGTCTGACTGGTGCCGGATAAACTTCTTGGTTCTTTTTTTGACGATCTTGGGCTTCACAAGGGGTCTGAGGGCGGCCATGATGCCGAGGAGGAGATGGCTGCCACCTCCGCAGGCAGCGCCGAGGAAAAGAGAAGGGCGAGTTTTATTTGTTTATTGAAAAGTTATAGGGGTGAGGACAAGACAGACTACAAAAAATTGAGAAATAAAAATAAAAAGTTATTACAGCTTATTAATGGTAATACTATAATTAATACATACATAATTTTATCATACTAAGTTAACTGTATTTTGAAACTATGGAAAAATTTTAAATTTATTGACTATGTGTAGATTGGTTGATTTTGAGACAGAATCTCGCTTTGTCACCAAGGCTGGAGTACAGTGGTGTGATCTCAGCTCACTACAACCTACTCCTCTTGTGTTCAAGTGATTTTCATGCCTCAGCCTCCCGAGTAGCTGGGACTATAGGTGCATGCCACCACATCTGGCTAATTTTTGTATTTTTTGTAGAGACGGGGTTTTTGCCATGTTGCCCAGGCTGGTCTGAAACTCCTGACCTCAAGTGATCTGCCTGCCTCAGCCTCCCAAAGTTCTAGGATTAGAGGTGTGAGTCACCATGCCAGGCCTGTATCTGTAGATTTGTCTTTCCATGTATAGCTAACTACATACATATACTTATATTAATAAATTCTCTACTGGAAATTATTACGTGAATAACGTACAAAAGGTGTAAAATTAGAATTTGTGTCCTTTTCCTATGAAATAACTAAATTATTGTTTTCCTAGTTTAGTAGAGGTTTCTTTTGTCATCAAAAATAATCTGTCTTTCAGTGCTTTTCGACATATTCTTAAATCTTTTTTTTTTTTTTTTCAGACGGAGTTTCACTCCATTGCCCAGGCTGGAGTGCAGTGGCGCGATCTCGGCTCACTGCAACCTACACCTCCTGGGTTCAGGCAAGTCTCCTGCCCCACCCTTCCCAGTAGCTGGGACTATAGGCGCTTGCCACCACACCCAGCTAATTTTTGTATATTTAGTAGAGATGAGGTTTCACCATGTTGGCCAGGCTGGTCTCCAACTCCTGGGCTCAAGTGATCTGCTGGCCTCAGCCTCCTAAAGTGCTAACATTACAGGCATGGGCCACCATGCCCAGTAAGTACTTATTTTTGAAAAAAGTTTCTAATAAACATTGTTTACTGCTTTATGATTCTGCAGTAATTATAAATATTTCTTGTGCTTAGATATTTATGAAATATTTTGACTCCTCTAACAACTCTTTGTAATTCTGATTTTCCCAAATTCAGAATAAAATTGGTTAGATGTCTTTTCTGTATAAACTATTTTGAGGCTTATTAAAATGGTTATTAGGGCTGGGCATGGTGGCTCACGCCTGTAATCTCAGCACTCTGGGAGGCTAAGGTGGGAGCATTGTTTGGGCCCAGAGGTCAAGGCTGCAGTGAGCCATAATTCCACCACTGCACCCCAGCCTGGGAGACAGAGCAAGACTGTCTCAAAAACAAATTGAATTAAATTAAATTAAATAATTAAATGGTTATTAGGTAATCTAAAGATTTCTCCTTCACCTTATAAAAGGAAGGGCAAGAGAAGTAATTAGGTTTATCTACAATGCTTCACATGTGAATTTATTCAAAATTCTTATAAGTGCTCTTTGGCTTATTAAACAGATTTTTAAAAAACTGACAAATCAAAAAGAGAACTTATCTTTCTAGGCTAATTCTACAAAAGTAAAATATGTTCTCATTAGTGTATTTTAATGATTATAGGCTTTTTGTGTTTAAAAGAACCATAATTATGACACAATCAAGCACAAATCCTGGTATAAGAACTGTCTACAGAAATATGTGTCTCCAGGATTCTAGATGCCCACTTCCCTTTTTGTTGATGATATGTCTGAACAAGTATCAGGACTATTGCCTCAATTACCTGGGACTCTTTGGAGGCTTGTTATTTGCTTTAGTCTTTGATTAGATCCAGGAGCCAAAGCGTAGCCTATGAAACATTATTGTTTCCCCTTCACACATCACTAGCCATTGCTGCAACACTCAGCCCCTCCTGAATGACCTGGGCGATGAGAGCCCCTTGTTGCTTAACTCTGCTAGGAAACCAGCCATACCCTGCGCACAATTGCTAGAGACCCCCTCGGCTCTCCCTGATTTAATTGTGTTGTTGGCAGTTCATACTCAAAAAGAAACACCAGTCGGTACTCGGTGGCTTATGTCTGTAATCCCAGCATTTTGGGAGGCTAAAGCCAGAGGATCGCTTGAGGACAGCAGTTCAAGACCAGCCTGGGCAACATGGTGAAACCCCATCTCCACAAAAAATAAAAGTAAAAACTAACACAAACTAAAGGAATTCCACTTTTTAAAAACTTTTATTCTTGTTATTAATATTGAGATAACGTCTGGCTGTGTCACCCAGGCTGGAGTGCAGTGGCAGTGATCTCTGCTCACTACAACCTCCACCTCCAGGGTTCAAGTGATTTTCATGACTAAGCCTCCCCAGTAGCTGGGACCACAGGCTCACGCCACCATACCTAGCTAATTTTTTATTTTTAGTAGAGATGGGGTTTCACCATGTTG
>NW_012115733.1:2544520-2558400 GCF_000951035.1 Colobus angolensis palliatus | reverse complement strand
AAGGAAGAAGAAATCCATGACTGGAGAGCTAAATGGACCTTGATACTGAACCAACATTGATGGGGTCACTTTAAGGGTATTGCCAGGATGGTTCTTCCATGTCCTACTTCCAGTGACACAGTCATAGCAATGACTATAAAGGTAGAACATGGATAGGAACCAACGACCTGAGGCCCTTTTGAACACCTCCAAGTGGGCTATGAGTAAGTTCTGGTCCTTGGTTATTTTCAGGGTGAATTGAGCTGTTCTTTGCTGAAGAGTCATTGCTGTAATGGTAGGGGGAAACTGTATTCCAACTTAGGGAATCCCAATTTATTTCTCCATTAAAAGGGACACCAATTAAACTGGTACTGAGAACATCATGCTAAGTGAAATAAACCAGTCACAGAAAGACAAATACTACACGATTCCATGTATCTGAGGTATCTAAAATAGTCAAATTCATAGATCCAAAAAGTGTCATGGAGTCGTTGCCAGGGCCAGGAGGAAGGGGAAATGGGAAGGGTTTTTTTTTGTTTGTTTGTTTTTTGAGGTGGAGTTTTGCTCTTGTTGCCCAGGGTGGAGTGCAATGGCGCAATCTTGGCTCACTGCAACCTCCGCCTCCCGTGTTCAAGCGATTCTTCTGCCTCAGCCTCCTGAGTAGCTGGGATTACAGGCATGTGCCACCACACCTGGCTTTTTTTTTTTTTTTTTTAAGACAGTCTTGCTCTGTCTCCCGGGCTGGAGTGCGGTGGCACAATCTTGACTCACTACGACCTCTGCCTCCCAGATTCAAGCAATTCTCCTGCCTCAGCCTCCCAAGTAGTTGGGATTACAGGTGCCCGCCACCACGCCTAGCTAATTTTGTATTTTTAGTAGAGACAGGGTTTCAACATGTTGGCCAGGCTGGTCTCTAACTCCTGACCTCAAGCCTCCCAAAGTGCTGGGATTACAGGTGTGAGCCACTGCACCCGGCCATAAGATTTCCTTCTTTTTTGTGGTTGAATAATATCCCATCATATGTGTATACCACATTTTTGATATCCATTCCTGTGTCAATGGACATTCAGATTGTTTCCATACCTTGGTTATGGTAAATCATGCTATGATGAACATGGAAGTGTGGATAGCTCTTTGAGATTCCTACAAAATCAACATACAAAAATTAGTTGTATTTCTATACACTAACAACTATCTGAAAAGGAAATTAACAAAACAATCACATTTGCAATAGCGTCACAAATAATTAAACACTTAGGAAGAAACTTAACCAAGTAAATGAAATATCTGTACACCAAAAACTAGAAAACATTAGTGAAAGAAAGTAATCAAGACACAAATATATGGAAAGACATCCCATGCTCATGAATTGGAAGACTTAATAGTGTTAAAATATCCATACTATTCGAAGAAATCTACAAGCCTGGTGCAGTAGCTCACACTTGTAATCTCAGAACTTTGGGAGGCTGAGGTGGGCAGATCACTTGAGGCCAGGAGTTCGAGACCAGCCTGGGCAGCATGGTGAAACCCCATCTCAACTAAAAATACAAAATTAGTCAGGCATATTGGTGTACACCTATAATCCCAGCACTTTGGGAGGCCAAGAAGGGCAGATCTCTTGAGGCCAAGAGTTCAAGATCAGCCTGGGCAACATGGTGAAACCCTGTCTCCACTAAAAATACAAAAAAGTTGCTGGGTGTGGTGGCACTCACCTGTAGTTCCAGCTACTCGGGAGGCTGAGGTGGGAGGATTGTTTGAGCCTGGGAGGTAAAGGTTGCAGACCTGTAATGAGCCGAAATTGTGCCACTGCCCTCCAGTCTGGGCAACAGAGCAACATTCTGTCTCAAAAACAACAGCAACAACAGCAAAGCAATCTGCAGCCTCAATCCTAGACCCATCAAAATCCCAGTGACATTTTTTACAGCAATAGAGAAAACAATTCTAAAATTCATATGTAGCCACAAAAGACCCAGAATAGCCAAAGCAATCTTGAGAAAAAAGAACAAAGCTGTGAGGTCAGAGCCACCACAGAGAATAGGTCTAGTGGAGATTTGTAGGTGGGCCCCCCCACCGAGAACCCAGAACTGTAGAGCTACCAGCAAGCAACACCAGCTTGGGTGCCTGCAGCCCCTGAGAGATTGCTGTGTGGGCTGAGCTCAGCAAGCTTGTGGGGGTGGGGTTACCTGAAGCCTTGGGGGCTCAGTCCCCACTCCACTGTGCCCAAAGGTGGTGCATACAGTCAAAGATTATTGTGGAGGTTTAAGACAATGTTATTTGCCCTGTGGACTTTTGGATTTGCTGGGAACTGCTATTCCTTTTTTCTTTCCTGTTGCTCCCTTTAGGAATGGGAACGTTCATCTTCTGCCTGTCCCACTGTTGTATTTTGGAAGTAGATAACTTGTGTTTGTTTTTGAGATGGAGTCTCGCTCTGTCACTCAGGCTGGAGTGCAATGGTGCAATCTCAGCTCACTGCAACCTCTACCTCCTGGGTTCAAGCGATTCTTGTGCCTCACCCTCCCGAGTAGCTGGGACTACAGGCGCATGCCACCACTCCTGGCTCATTTTTGTATTTTTAGTAGAGATGCAGTTTCACTGCGTTGGCCAGACTGGTCTTAAACTCCTGACCTCAAGTGATCCACCCACCTTGGCCTCCCAAAGTGCTGAGGTTGCAGGCATGAGCCACCGCATCCAGCCGAGATAATTTGTTTTGATTTCACAGGTTCACAGCTGGAGGAATTTTCTTTAGAATGAATTGTGCTTGGAGTATCACCCATATCTGGTTTAGATGAGACTCTGGGCTTTGGACTTTCAAGTTGGTACTGGAACAAATTAAGACTATGGGTCTATTGAGATGGAGTGAATGTATTTTACATGTGAGAAGGATATGAATTTGGGGGACCAGAGGCAGAAGGCTGTGGTTTGAATGTGTCCCCAAAAAGCATGTGTTAAAAACTTAATTCCCAATGCAACAGTGTTGGGAAGTGAGGCCTAATGAGAGGTGATTAGGCCATAGGGCAGAGTGAAGGAATTAATGCTATTATCACAAGAGTGGGTTCGCTATAAAAGGGGGAGTTTAGCCCCCTGTATTAGTCTGTTTTCATGCTGCTGATAAAGACATACCCGAGACTGGGCAATTTACAAAAGAAAAAGATTTAATGGACTCACAGTTACACGTGGCTGAGGAGGTCTCACAATCAGGGTGGAAGATAAGGGCACATCTCACATGGCAGCAGACAAGAGAGGAGAGCTTGTGCAGGGAAACTCCCCTTTATAAAACCATCAGATCTTGTGAGTCTATCATGAGAACAGCATGGGAAAGACCTGCCCCATGATTCAATTACCTCTCACCAGGTCCCTCCCACAACAGGTGGGAATTCAAGATGAGATTTTGGTGGCGACACAGCCAAACCATATCATTCTGCCCCTGGCCCTCCGAAATTTAATGTCCTCACATTTCAAAACCAATCATGCCTTCCCAACAGTCCCCCAAAATCTTCACTCATTCCAGCATTAACTCAAAAGTCCACAGTTCAAAGTCTGATCTGAGACAAGGCAAGTCCCTTCAGCCTATGAGCCTGTAAAATCAAAAACAAGTTAGTTACTTCCTAGATATGATGGGGGTACAGGTATTGGGTAAATACAACTGTTCCAAATGGGAGACACTGGCCAAAACAAAGGGGCTACAGATCCCATGGAAGTCAGAAATCTAGTGGGGCAGTCAAATATTAAAGCTCCAAAATGATCTTCTTTGATTCTATGCCTCACATCCAGGTCACGCTGATGCAAGAGGTAGGCTCTCACGGTCTTGGGCAGTTCCACCCCTGTGGCTTTGCAGGGTACAGACTCCCTCCCAGCTGCTTTCATGGGCTGGTGTTGAGTGTCTGTGGCTTTTCCAAGTGCATGGTGCAAGCTGTTGGTGGGTCAACCATTCTGGGGTCTGGAGAATAGTGGCCCTCTTCTCACAGCTCCATTAGGCAGTGCTCCAGTGGGGACTCTGTGTAGGGGCTCCAACCCCACATTTCCCTTCTGCACTGCCCCAGCAGAGGTTCTCCATGAGGACTCTGCCCCTGCAGCAAACTTCTGCCTGGACAGCCAGGCATTTCCATACATCCTCTGAAATCTAGGCAGAGGTTCCCAAACCTCAGTTCTTGTTTCCTGTGCACCTGCAGGACAAACACCACGTGGAAGCTGCCAAGGCTTGGGGTTTGCACCCTTTGAAGCAACGGCCTGAGCTGTACCTGGGCTCCTTTTAGCCATGGCTGGAAAGGCTGGGAGTCCCTAGCTGCACACAGCAGGGGGTGCCCTGGACCCAGCCCAGGAAACCATTTTTCCCTTTTAGGCATCCAGGCCTGTGAGGAGCAGGGCTGCCCCAAACGTCTCTGACATGCTCTGGAGACATTTTCCCCATTGTCTTGGTGATTAACATTCAGTTCCTCATTACTTACGCAAATTTCTGCAGCAGCTTGAATTTCTCCCCAGAAAATGGGGGTTTCTTTTCTATCACATATTCAGGCTGCAAAGTTTTCAAACTTTTATGCTCTGTTTGTTTCCTCTTGAACACTTTGCTGCTTAGAAATTTCTTCCACCAGATATCCTAAATAATCTCTCTCAAGTTCAAAGTTCCACAGATCTCTAAGGCAGGTGCAAAAAGCCACCAGTCTCTGCTAAAGCATACCTTTGCACTGGTTCCCAACAAGTTCCTCATCTCCATTTGAGACCACATCAGCCTGGAATTTATTTTTCATATCACTACCGGCATTTTGGTCAAAGCCATTCAACAAGTGTCTAAGAAGTTCCAAACTTCCCCACATCTTCTTGTCATCTTTAGAGCCCTCCAAACTGTTCCAACCTCTGCTTGTTACCCAGTTCTAAAGTTGCTTTTACATTTTCGGGTATCCTTATACCCGAACTCCACTCTAGCACCCCACTCCTGGTACCAATTTACTGTATTAGCCCTTTTATAAAACCATTAGTCTAAAGGAGGAGACCACCCCTCATATTGTCTTATGCCCAATTTCTGCCTCCAAAGAAAGAAGAAGTAAAAACTAAAAGGCAGAAATGAAATCCACAGGCAGACAGCCTGGCACCACACCCTGGGCCTGGTTAAAGATTGACCCCTAAGCTAACCAGTTATGCTATCTATGGATTCCAGACATTGTATGGAAAAGCTTTGTGAAAATCCCTGTCCCATTCTGATTACCCACGCATGCAGCCCCCAGTCACGTACCCACTGTTTGCTCAATCGATCATGACCCTCTCACGCGGACCGCCTTAGAGTTGTAAGCCCTTAAAAGGGACAGGAATTGCTCACTCAGGGAGCTCAGTTTTTGGAGACATGAGTCTTGCCGAAGCTCCTGGGGGAATAAAGCCCTTCCTTCTTTAACTCGGTGTCTGAGAGGTTTTGTCTGTGGCTTGTCCTGCTACATTTCTTGGTTCCCTGACCGGGAAGCGAGGCAACCCCTTAGGTGGCTTAGGCCTGCCCTGTGGAGCATCCCTGCAGGGGACTCCGGCCAGCTTGAGCAATGCAGAGCCTGAGAGCGCTCTGGGGTAGGCAATTGCCCCAGTGGAACGCCTCGCCAGAGCAGCGCATGGCAAGCCCCTGTGGAGGATCAATGCAGTGACTAAACACCAGGAAGGAACTGGCACTTGGAGTCCGGACATCTGAAACTTGGTCAGGCTGGTCTTTGGAACTTGTCCACTCCATTTGAATGGAAGCATGGCCTGATCACCCACGACGTGCCTGTACCGCCACTTTGGTTTTTGTTTTTTACTTGACTTGGATTGCTTGATACTTTGGTTTTGACATGGCTTAGATTTCTTGATACTCTGATTTTGGTTTTGATTCTGGTTTGGTGTAAACGGTAAAAGTGTGTGTGCCCTTTTTACCTGTTCTTTGTTTTGTGGTGTGCATGTGGTGTGAGTGTGGTGGTGTGGTGTTTTGTCTCAAGGAAGCATGGGTCGGGCACAAAGTAAGCCCACCCCACTAGGAACTATGTTGGAAATTTTTAAGAAAGGATTTAAGGGAGATTACAGTGTTACTATGACAACAGGAAAACTTAGAACTTTGTGTGAAATAGACTGGCCAGCATTAGAGGTGGGTTGACCATCAGAAGGAAGCCTGGATAGGTCCCTTGTTTCAAAGGTATGGTACAAGGTAACCTGTAAGCCAGGGCACCCAGACCAGTTCCCGTACACAGACACTTGGTTACAGCTGGTTTTAGATCCCCCCCCACAGAGTGGTTGAGAGAACAGCAGCATAAGCGGCTGGCAGAGACAAGGAAAGATCAGCAGAGGGAGAGAGAGGAAAGAGACAGAGAGAAAAAGAGGCAAAGAGAGAGAGGAAAAGATAGACAAAGAGGGAGTCAAAGAGAAAAAGAGCGAGAGGAAGAGACAGAGGCAAAAGGAAAGTCAAAAAGAGACAGAAAGAAAGTGAAAGAAAGAAAGAAAAAAGAAAGAAAGAAAGAGAAGGAAGAAATATACAAATGGTTAAAAAAAAAAAAAAAACACAGTGTACCCCATTCCTTTAAAAGCCAGGGTAAATTTAAAACCTATAATAATAAAACCTATATAATTGAAGGTCTTCTCGACCCTACAACACTCCAATACAACCTTGTTGTAAGTGTAAACAAGGGCATAGCCCGAAAGCCCTGAGGCCACTGACTACCTGTAGCCTTCCTATCAAAAATCCTTAACCCAGTAACCCGTGGATGGCCCAAATGCATTCAGTCTGTAGCGGCAACTGCTTTGCTAACAGAATAAAGTAGAAAAATAACTTTTAGAGGAAATCTCATTGTGAGCACAACTCACTAGTTCAGAGGTATCCTGAGGAAAAACAAAAGATGATTTAACATTAACCACTGAAAATTCCCTTAACCCAGCAGGTTTCCTAACAGGGGATCTAAATCTTAATTACCATACAAAGGTCTGACCAGACCTAGGAGGAACTTCCTTCAGGACAGGACAATAGATGGTTACTCCCGGGTAATTGAAGGAAAAAAAAAAAGCCATCTATACCAATTCTAAGTTAATTTGGACTAAACAAGGTCTTATTAATAGCAAAGGATAATTGAAATCCCAAACTTGCAAGGTTTTCAACAAAAGTAAAGTTTGCTAAAAGTTAACAGTGTAACATGTATTATTGTAACTTCTAATCTCACGGCCTTGGACAGTTTAGTCCACAGACATATAAGAAGTTAGCTTTAGAAAAGAATGTTTATCTTTGAAAATAAAAAAAGGGCGAAAGGGGGGGCAGAATTTATGTAGAAAGAATGTTATATGGTAAATTCTTGTCCTGAAATAAATTAACTGGTTGTTTAAAGAAATAAATATTTGTAATAAATCTGAAAGTTGAGTCAGGTCAAAGAATTATCTGTGGAAGTCGTGAAAGAGAAAAAGTAGATATTATTAAAAAAAAAGAATTTATGCAAGAAATGTATAATTTAACAGTAACTAGGCCTCCTGAATGTAAAACTATTGAAAAAACAGTTTTATGCAAGGTGTATAAGGAAAGTAAAATACACCTTTGGTAAAAGGATTATAAGGAGGCATAAGAATGTAAATTTTTACCTATATTAAAAGGTTAAAATAATTTGTTTTGAAGGTTTAAGCAAGTTTTAAAACATTAATTGTAAAAAAAAAATCAGCGTGTAAACATATTAGCTAAAGTTAAAGGGGTATCATCTAGTTTTTCTGTGAACTGAACATTAAAATAAAAACACAATGGGTTTTTCTTAAATCACTAACCTGCCCTTTAACAAATATTATAAAAGGTTAAAAAGAGTCTATAAAAATCTTACCTTATGATCCGACATTAAAAATTGAATAAATATGTCTGCAAGGTTTTATTAAAACTAAGTTTAACAGTAATAACACACTAATATAAAGGTTAAATATAGCTTATCTGTATAAAAATCATACAGGAAGCATTGTCAAATATAAAATGGTGTTTGACTTCTTTGGTCCAAAAACTAAAAATAGGTGCTAAAGGAAATTTCTCAGTAGAAAGGCACCAAGGACTATAAAGTCCACTGCTGATGTCCACACATTTAAAACAAAAGGTCAATTTCTTAAAAATTATATATTTGGTTTATCTTCCACTTTCCTTTACCTCAAAACTAAAAGTCTTTTAGCACAGGTACCACCCCTAGAATTTCCGGTAAACCAGTACCAGCCTGAAGATCACGTTCTCATCAAAGGATGAATAAAAAGGAAACTCAAGCCCACCTAGGAAGGACCCTACCTTGTGCTGCTAACCACCGAGACTGCTGTTTGTACAGCGAAAAAAGGATGGACTCATCACACCCAAGTCAAGAAAGTGCTACCCCCTCCAGAGTTGTGGGCCATAGTCCCAGGGGAAAATCCTACAAAACTAAAGCTAAGAAAAATTTAACTCTTTCATCTATTCTATTACTCTTTCTTCTTTCCTCACTCTATTGTTGACCATCTATTTATTAACATAACCAAGTCAATTTTGCCTCAAACTATTGCATTTAATGCTTGTCTTGTTATACCCTGTGGGGACCTGCCAAATCAAAGACAATTCTCTACTTTAGAAAAGTACTTCTGTCCCTCCTGACTCTCCTCAACTGTGCATTAGTAAATTAGGACCATTTAATCAGGGAAAATTTTGATAAAGACTCCAGTGTCAACCAGGAGTCTTGCCCCCCAGTGTAGAGCTTTTATGCCGTAGTTGGTCCAACGTTCTGTGTACCACTAAGGAGCAAGGATGGACTGCCCCTACCAGTTTTTGTAATTTCCTAAAATCATACATTCATTTTACTAGAGGATCATAGAAGTTAAAGACTTAAAACAAACTTTGGCAATTAAGACAGGATACCAAGATGCAAATGCCTGGTTGAAATGGATCAAATATTCCATCCGCACATTAAACAAAAGCAATTGAATTGCTATGCTTGTGCACATGGCAGCCCAGAGGCCCAGATTTTCCCCTTTCCACTAAGGTGGTCCTCCAGTCGACCAGGTGTGGGCTGCATGGTAGCTCTTTTCCAAGATTCTACAACCTGGAGTGATAAGTCGTGCCAAGCTCTCTGCTATATCCCAAAGTCTGGCACCCTGTGGGTCAGCCCCTGAGGTCCATCCAGCTTCCCTCTCCCAACACTAAGTTCACTTCATGTCTCTCATGACAGGGAGGAAACTTAGCGTTCCTTGGAGACCTGAAGGGATGCAGTGAGCTTAAGAATTTTCAAGAGCTTATCAGTCAGTCAGCCCTTGTTCATCCCCAGGTGGAAGTGTGGTGGTATTGTGGTGGACCTTTACCGGGCTCTCTGCCAAATAACTGGAGTGGCGCTTGTACTTTAGTCCAATTGGCTATCCCTTTCACCCTGGCATTTCATCAACCAGAGGGAGGAAAAATAAGACATCGTAAAGTGAGAGAAGCCCTTTATAGGTCTTTAGACTCTCACATCTATTTAGATGCAATTGGAGTCCCACGGGGAATACCAGATCAATTTAAAACTTGAAATCAAATAGCTGCAGGATTTGAGTCAATCTTTTGGTGAGTGACAGCTAATAAAAATGTAGATTGGATAAACCACATCTATTACAACCAACAGCAATGAGCTTTTCATGAGTTAAAAGAAAAACTCATGTCAGCCCCAGCCCTGGGGCTACCTGACTTGACAAAACCCTTTTTACTCTATGTGTCAGAAAGAGAAAAAATGGCAGTTGGAGTTTTAACCCAGACTCTGGGGCCCTGGCCAAGGCCAGTGACCTATCTCTCAAAACAACTAGATGGGGTTTCCAAAGGCTGGCCCCCATGTCTAAAGGCCCTGGTAGCAATGGCCCTGTTAGCACAAGAAACAGATAAACTAACCTTTGGGCAAAACCTGAATATAAAGGCTCCACATGCTGTGGTAACTTTGATGAATACCAAAGGATATCACTGGTTAACAAATGCTAGATTAACCAAGTACCAAAGCTTGCTATGTGAAAATCCCCGCATAACCATTGAAGTTTGCAACACCCTAAACCCCGCCACCTTGCTCCCAGTATCAGACAGCCCAGTTGAACATAACTGTGTAGAGGTATTGGACTCAGTTTATTCTAGTGGGCCCAACCTTCAAAACCATCTTTGAACATCAGTAGACTGTGAGCTATATGTGGACAGGAGCAGCTTTGCCAACCCCTGCAAAGTGACTCTGAAGAAGACGACAAGCCCTGCTCCAGTCATACCCAGAAGTTGACTGGTCCACGCGCGGCCGAAGCATGAAAAACTCATTGCGGGACTCATTTTCCTTAACATTTGGACTTGTACAGTAAGGATTTCAACTGACCTTCCTCAGACTGAGGACTGTTCCCAGTGTATACATCCAGTCACTGAGGTAGGGCAAAAGGTTGCTATGGTCCTATTATTTTATGGTTATTGTAAGTGTACTGGAACTCTAAAAAGACCTTGTCTGTATAATGTTATTCTATACAAGGTATGTAGCCCAGGAAATGACCAACCTGATGTGTGTTATGACCCATCTGAGCCTCCCATGACCACAGTTTTTGAAATAAGATTAAGAACTGAGGACTGGTGGGGGCTCATAAAGGATACGAGTAAAGTGTTAGCCAAAACAGAAGAAAAAGGGGTGCCCAAACAAGTCACCTTGAAATTTGATGCCTGTGCTGTAATTAATAGTAATAAGTTAGGAATAGGACGTGGTTCTCTTAATTAAGAAAGAGGCTATATGGCAGAAAATAAGTACGTTTGTCATGAATTAGGACTGTGTGGAAATAAATGTGGATACTGGTCTTGTGTCATTTAGGCTACTTGGATAAAAAATGAAAAAAATCCTGTCCACCTTCAGAAAGGGAAAAGTGGTCCTTCCTGTACCAGTGGTCAGTGTAAACCCCTTAGAACTAGTAATAACTAACCCCTTTGGTCCTCGCTGGAAAAAAGGGGAGCATTAACCCTAGGAATCGATGGGGCTGGACTGGATCCTCGAGTAAATATCGTGGTTTGAGGAGAAGTTTATAAATGCTCTCCTCAGCCAGTATTTCAAACCTTCCATGATGAACTGAATGTGCCAGTATCAGAAATTCCAGGAAAAACAAGAAATTTGTTTTTGCAATTAGCTGAGCATATAGCCCAGTCTCTCAATGTTACTTCATGTTGTGTATGTGGAGGAACTGTAATGGGAGATCAGTCGTCATGTTCCTGACGAATTCCCGGCTCAAAACAATCACCCTGATTACTTCTGGGTCCTAAAAGCCTCAATCATTAGACAATACTGTATAGCAAGAGTGGGGAAGGACTTCACCCTTCCTGTGGGAAGACTCAGCTGCCTTGGGCAAAAACTATATAATAGTACTACAAAAACAGCCACCTAGTGGAGTTCAAACCACACTAAGAAAAATCCGTTTAGTAAATTCCCAAAGTTGCAAACCGTGTGGACCCACCCAGAGTCCCACCGGGACTGGACAGCCCCCACTGGATTCTACTGGATATGTGGGCATAGACCTTATGCCAAATTACCCGACCAGTGAGCAGGTAGTTGTGTTACTGGCACTATTAAACCATCTTTCTTCCTACTGCCTATAAAAACAGGCGAACTCCTGGGCTGCCCTGTCCATGCTTCCTGCAAAAACAGAAGCATAGCTATAGGAAATTGGAAAGATAATGAATGACCCCCTGAGTGAATCATACAATATTATGGGCCTGCTACTCAGGCATAAGACAGCTTGTGGGGATACTGGACCCCCCATTTACGTGCTCAGCCAATCAAACGGTTACAAGCTATCTTAGAAATAATCACTAATAAGACCCACAGAGCCTTGACTATTCTGGCCCGGCAAGAAACTCAGATGAGAAATGCTATCTATCAAAATAGATTGGCTCTCGACTATTTGCTAGCAGCTGAAACAGGGGTCTGTAGGAAATTTAACCTTACTAATTGCTGTCTACACAGAGATGATTAAGGGCAAGTAGTTGAAGACATAGTTAGAAATATGACAAAACTGGCACATGTGCCCATGCAAGTGTGGCATGGATTTGATCCTGGGACCACACTTGGACAATGGTTCCCAGCGCTAGAAAGATGTAAAACTCTTATACTGGGAGTTATAATAGTTATTATTACTGCTATTGCTTACTATTACTGCTACTGCTCCCTTGTTTACTACCTGTACTTCTTCAAATGATAAAGAGCTTCATCGCTACCTTAGTTCACCAAAATGCTTCAGCACAAGTGTACTATATGAATCACTATCGATCTCTCTTGCAAGAAGACATGAGTAGTGAGAATGAAAGTGATAATTCCCACTATTGTGTGAGATTCTCAAATCGGGGGAATAAGGGAGGAGACCACTCCTCATATTGTCTTATTCCCAATTTCTGCCTCCAAAGAAAGAAGTAAAAACTAAAAGGCAGAAACGAAATCCACAGGCAGACAGCCCAGTGCTGCACCCTGGGCCTGGTTAAAGATCGACCCCTGACCTAACCGGTTATGTTATCTATAGATTCCAGACATTGTATGGAAAAGCATTGTGAAAATCCCTGACCTGTTCTGTTCCACTCCGATTACTGGTGCATGCAGTCCCCCAGTCATCCACCCCCTGCTTGCCCAATCGATCACAACCCTTTCACGTGAACCCCCTTAGAGTTGTCAGCCCTTAAAAGGGTCAGGAATTGCTCACTTGAGGAGCTCGGTTTTTGGAGACATGAGTCTTGCCGAAGCTCCCGGCTGAATAAAGCCCTTCCTTATTTAACTTGGTGTCTGAGGGGTTTTGTCTGAGGCTTGTCCTGCTACAAGTCCCTTTATAAAACCATTAGATCTCATGGGACTTATACACCTGCCCTCATGATTCAATTACCTCCCACCAGGTCCCTCCCAAAACATGTGGGAATTCAAGATGAGATTTGAGTGGGGACATGGCCAAATCATATCACCCCTTTTCTCTCTCTCTCTCTCTCTCACCCTTGTTTGCCCTTCTGCCATGGGATGATGCAGCAAGCCTTGCCTAATTGCTGGCCTCCAGAACCTTGAGCCAATGAAATTCTGTTCATTATAAATTACCCAGTCTGGCCAGATGCGGTGGTTCACACCTGTAATCCCACCACTTTGGGAAACCAAAGCAGGCAGGTCATGAGGTCAGGAGTTCAAGACCAGCCTGGCCAACACGGTGAAACCTTGTCTCTATTAAAAATACAAAAATTAGCCAGGCATGGTGGCATGTGCCTGTAATCCCAGCTACTCTGGAGGCTGAAGCAAGAGAACTGCTTGAACCCAGGAGGCAGAGGTTGCAGTGAGCCAAGATTGCACTACTGCACTCCAGCCCACGCAACAGAGCAAGACTCTGTCAAAAAAAAAAAAAAATTACCCAGTCTGTAGTATTCTGTTACAGCAGCACAAAACAGACTAAGACATATGGTCAACTGATCTTTGAGTAGAGTGTCAAGAATATACAATGGAGAAATGATAGTATCTTCAACAAACGTTGTTGGAAAAACCAGATAACCACATGCAGAAGAATGAAATTGGATCCCTATCTTACAACATACGCAAAAATCAACTCAAAATGGCCAGGCGTGGTGACTCACGCCTGTAATCCCAGCACTTTGGGAGGCCGTGGTGGGCAGATTACCTGAGGTCAAGAGTTAGAGACCAGCTTGGCCAACATGCTGAAATTCCAGGCTGGAGTGCAGTGGTGTGATCTTGGCTCACTGCAAGCTCCGCCTTTCAGGTTCACGCCATTCTCCTGCCTAAGGCTCCCCAGTAGCTGGGACTACAGGTGTGTGCCACCACATTCAGCTAATTTTTGTGTTTTTGGTAGAGACAGGATTTTACCATGTTGGCCGGTCTTGAGTGCAATCTTGGCTCACTGCAACCTCCACCTCCAGGGTTCAAGCAATTCTCGTGCCTAAGGCTCCCCAGTAGCTGGGATTACAGGTGTGTGCC
>NW_012115733.1:2542222-2542900 GCF_000951035.1 Colobus angolensis palliatus | reverse complement strand
GATGGTCTTGATCTCCTGACCTCGTGATCCGCCCGTCTCGGCCTCCCAAAGTGCTGGGATTACAGGCTTGAGCCACCGCGCCCGGCCAACAAAACAAAATTTAACTCTGGTAAACTACCACTATGCTCCTGGTGGTCTTTGGCTGGAGGGCACTGGTGTTATTCATTTAGAAAATCCAAGAGAATCACAAAAACAAAACAAAACAAAAAAAAACCTCTTAGACTTAATAAGAGAGGTGAGCAAGGTGACCAAAACCAAAAATGAATACAAAATACAAAGATGGGTAGCCTTCCTTGACAGACACCTGAAGTCAGAAAATGTAACAGGGCAGGGTACCATTGATCACAGTAACAAAATTCATCAACCTCTTGTGAGCAAGAAAAGTATGAGCTTGGCTGGGCGTGGTGGCTCACGCCTGTAATCCCAGCACTTTGGGAGGCCGAGGCGGGCAGATCACGAGGTCAGGAGATGGAGAACATCCTGGCTAACACGGTGAAAGCCTGTCTCTACTAAAATACAAAAAATTAGCTGGGTGTGGTGGTGCATGCCTGTAGTCCCAGCTACTTGGGAGGCTGCAGCAGGGGAATCACTTGAACCCAGGAGGTGGAGATTGCAGTGAGCTGAGATGGCACCATCGCACTCCGGCCTGGTGACAGAGCAAGACTCCGTCTCAAAAAA
>NW_012115733.1:2536011-2536757 GCF_000951035.1 Colobus angolensis palliatus | reverse complement strand
AAAAAAAAAAGAAAAAGAAAAAGAAAAAAGAAACTGTCAAACAGTTTTCCAAAATAATTGTTGTATCCATTATGCTCCCATCAGCTGTGAATGAGACATTCTGTCTCTGGAAATCCTTACCAACAGTTGGTATTATCGGATTTTAAATTTTTTGCTTATCTGGGGCCGGGCAGCGGTGGCTCACACCTGTAATCCCAGCACTTTGGGAGGACAAGGCAGGAAGACCACCTGAGGTCAGGAGTTCAAGACCAGCCTGGCCAACATAGTGAAACTTCGTCTCTACTTAAAAAGTACAAAAATTACACGGGCATGGTGGCACATACCTGTAGTCCCAGGTGCTCAGGAGGCTGAGGCAAGACAATTGCTTGAACCCAGGAGGTGGAGATTGCAGTGAGCCGAGATTGCACCACTGCCCTCCAGCCTGGGCAGCAGAGCAAGACTCCATCTCAAAAAACATATATATATATATATATTTTTGCCCATCTGATAGACAGGAAATAAAATTTTGTTCCTTTAATATACACCTCTCTGATTTACTGTGAGCATATTCATAACCTTTGCATAGTTTTTGATTGGGTGTCTTGTCTTTTTTTTTTTTGGAGACGGAGTCTCGCTCTGTCGCCCAGGCTGGAGTGCAGTGGCCGGATCTCTGCTCACTGCAAGCTCCGCCTTTCGGGTTCACGCCATTCTCCTGCCTCAGCCTCCCGAGTAGCTGGGACTACAGGCGCCCGCCACCTCGCCCAGCT
>NW_012115733.1:2533352-2535961 GCF_000951035.1 Colobus angolensis palliatus | reverse complement strand
TAAGGGGAATCATATAGTATTATCCTTCTGTGTCCCGCAGCTTCTTTTGCCCAACATTGTTTGTGAGGTCAGGTTTTTGAACTTTGCATAAGGGGAATCATATAGTATTATCCTTCTGTGTCCCGCAGCTCTTTTGCCCAACATTGTTTGTGAGGTCCATCCCTGTGATGCACATGGAATTATCCTTTCTTCATTTTCATTGTAAGTCAGAACTGTGAAGGGTTTGAGTTTACCCTACTTGCAGGCTAAAAAGTTAGCCTGCCAAAGTTTTGCGCAGACACACATACATGCACATGTGCACACACAGAGATATAAAACACAAGACCCCAGCCTGGGCAACATAGCTAGACTCTGTTGCTACAAACAAATTTAAAGAAAATTAGGGGTTTGATGGCACATGCTTGTAGTCTCAGCTACTCGGGAGGCTGAGGTGGGAGGATTGCTTGAGTCCTGGAGGTCGAGGCTGCAGTCAGCTATCAACACGACACTGCACTCCAGCCTGGGTGACAGAGTGAAATTTTGTCTCAAAACATACACACACACCCACACACCCACACCCCCCCACACACACAGATTATCATGAATCAGAAAAATGGATCACTGATTACCACAAAAATCAGCAGCCAGAGCTATACCTTGTATCGATTCCTCATGCCCCAGCTCACACGAAGCCAGATGTTTCCTGTGTGTTCAGTGGGTTGCATCATGGGGGAAGAAACTCAAATTAGGAGACTCAGCTATTGTGAACCTGCTGACACACCCGCCTGTCCTCCCCTCCATAGCCAGAGATTATTCATTACCCTGGAACGTCAGCAATCTCCTGGTTGGCGGGGGGTGGGCATTTCTGGGTTTCTTACCCTGAACTGTCTCTAAATCTCTCCAGAGGGATGCACTATCTCAATATCCAAGGCTGCTGTTCAAACATTGTTCAGAAGGCCTAGTCCATGCAGGAACATGAGTGATCTGTGCAGATCTGCCTCCCAACACATTGCTATATAGTATTTCCTTGTGTGAAGATACCATCATTTTTGTATCCATTCTATGGCTGATGTGCATTTGGGTAGTTTTTAGTTTGGGGCTATTATGAATACAGTTGCTATAAACATTCTTTTATGTCTTTGGTTAACATTTATACACATTCTGTTTAGTATATACCCAGAAATGGCATCACTGAGTGATGGGTGTGCACATATACAGCTCTAATAGAAACTGCTGGCCGGGCGCGGTGGCTCATGCCTATAATCCCAGCACTTTGGGAAGCGAAGGTGGGTGGATCAACTGAGGTCAGGAGTTCGAGACTAGCCTGGCCAACATGGCGAAATTCCGTCTCTACTAAAAATACAAAAATTAGCCAGGCGTGATGGCGGACACCTGTAATCCCGGCTACTCGGGAGGTTGAGGCAGGAGAATGGCTTGAACCAAGGAGGCGGAGGCTGCAGTGAGCCATTGCACTTCACTCCAGCCTGGGCAAAAGAGTAAAACTCCATCCAAAAAAAAAGAAAAGAAAAAGAAAACAGAAAATTAAAGCTAATGCAAAAGGTTCAATGGCAGGATGAATATCACAGAGAAGTGATCTTGCAGACAGAACAGTAGAAATTGTCCAATCTCAACAACAGAGAGAAAATACACTAAAAAAAAAAGAAAAAAAAAAAAGGACAGAATCTCAGAGACCCTTATAGGGCAACAACAAAGATCTAAGATTTATGTCACTGGACTTCTGCAAGAAGAGGAGAAACAGTAGTGAAGAAAACACATTTAAAGAAATAATGGCTGAAAGCTTCCCAAAGTAGGCAAAGGACATAAACCTACGGATTGAAGAAGCTGAGCAAGCCCCAGTAGGATAAACCAAACAAAACCCAGACCCATACGTCATCATTTAAAGTCTAAACACTAAAAACAAAGGAAAACCCTTGAAAGCAGCTAGAGAGAAACGACACACGAGGCATAGGGGATACTGATTAGAATGACAGGGGCGTTCTCATCTGAAACTAGGGAAACTAAAAGGAAGTGGCATGATATTCTTCAAGTACTGAAAGAACTGTCAACTGAGAGTCCTACATTGGGCAAAAGTATCTTTCAGGAATGAGAGGGAAATAAAGGCACTCTCAGGCGAAGGAAAACTAAAACAAGTCTGTGTTAATCAGTTCAGGCTACCATGACGAAATACCATAGAATGGGTGGCTTGAACAACATGAATTCATTTCTCACATTTCGGGAGGCTGGGAAGTCCTCAGTCAAGATGCTGGCTGATCTGATTCCCGGAAAGGGCTCTCTTTGCAGCTTACAGAAGGCTGCCTCCTGGCTGTGTCCTTCCATGGTGGGAGGAGAGAGAAGGGTAGGGGAACAAGCTCTCTCGTGTCTCTTATGAGGGCACTCATCCCATCACAAGGGCCTCTGATGACCTCATCTAAACCCAATTACTTCCCCAAAGTCCCACATCCAAATACTGTCACATGGGGGTGAAGGCTTCAACACATGAATTTTGGGGGAGACAAATTCAGTCCATATCAAATTTGTTTCTAGGACATCTGCTATTAAAGAAAGGTGAAAGGGGCCGGGCACGGTGGCTCAAGCCTGTAATCCCAGCACTTTGGGAGGCCGAGACGGGT
>NW_012115733.1:2531593-2533067 GCF_000951035.1 Colobus angolensis palliatus | reverse complement strand
CGATCTCCTGACCTTGTGATCCGCCCATCTCGGCCTCCCAAAGTGCTGGGATTATAGGCTTGAGACACCGTGCCCGGCCTTGTCTTTTCCTTAAAATTTTTTAGGAATTCTTTATATATGAGGGGTCATCTAACAGTACACGGAAAATGCATTTGATGAAAAAAACTATATGAATGGATTTCAAATGTTTTCTAGTTTTTTTAAATTGTTTTTCTGTTTTGCTTTTTTCTTTCCTATTTTTGTTTTGCTTTTATTTATTTATTTATTTTTGTTTTTTCTTTTTTGAATTTCAATTTTTTTTGCACCAAAATAAATCTGCACTAACTTGTTATAACATGTCTGAACAGGATCTGGTTTGAGGGGTTAAGAAGGATAAGACATCAATTTGAAAAGAGCCTCTATCAGAGCCACATGAATTCTGCTAATACTGAAGCAATAACAAGATCAAATTTATGGTGATGGTTGGGTGGAAGAATGGTGAAAAATCATTGATGCTTTCTGAAAAGTTTATGGGGACAATGCCCCCATATAAATCAGCAGTTTACAAATAGATAACTCAACTTAAGAACGGGCCAGGTGTGGTGGCTCACGCCTGTAATCCCAGAACTTTGGGAGGCCAAGGCAGGCGAACCACTTGAGCCCAGGAGTTCAAGACCAGCCTGAGCAACATGGCAAAACCTCATCTCTACAAAAAAAACAGAAAAATTAGCCGGGCGTGGTGGCACATGCCTGTAGTCCTAGCTACTACTTGGGAGGCTGAACTGGGAGAATCACCTGAGCCTGGGTAAGTTGAGGCTGCAGTGAGCCATGATCAGGCCACTGTACTCCATCCTGGGTGACAGAGTAAGACTCTGTCTCAGAACAAAACAAAACAAAAAAACCCAAAAAAACAAAACAAAACAAAAAACAGAAGCCAACAGCAAGATGAATCACATGCTGGAATTATCTGACAAGGATTTTAGAGTAGTCACCATAAAAATGATTCAATAAGGAATTACAAATAAAGTGGAAACAAAAGAAGAAATAGAAATTCTTGGGCCAGGTGCGATGGCTCACAACTGTAATCCCAGTACTTTGGGAGGCCAATGCGGTTAGGTCGTTTGAGTCCAGGAGTTCGAGACCAGCCTGGGCAATACAGTGGAGCCCCACCTCTACAAAAAATACAAAAAGTAGCCAGGTATGGTGGTGTGCACCTGTGGTTCTAGCTACTTGGGAGGCTGAACTTAGGAGGATCAATTCAGCCCAGGAGGTTGAGGCTGCAGTGAGGCATGATTGAACCACTGCACTCCAGCCTGGGCAACAGAGTGAGACCCCGTCTCAACAAAAAAGAACTTCTCACCATATAGATGATATAGAAAAAGAACCATATAGAAATAACAGAACTAAAAATTATAAATGAAAATTAAAACTGACCTGGCATGGTGGCTCACGCCTGTAATCCCAGCACTTTGGGAGGCCAAGGTGGGTGGATCAC
>NW_012115733.1:2517569-2523546 GCF_000951035.1 Colobus angolensis palliatus | reverse complement strand
AAAAAAAAAAAAAAAAAAAAAAAAAAAAAAGGTGAAAGGAAGTTCTTCAAACACAAGTGAAATAACAGACGAAGACTTGGAACTTCAGAAAGGAAAAGAGAACAACAGAATGGGTTAAAATAGGAGTAAATACTCTTCTCCTCATGAGCTTTTTTTTTTCTCATGAGGTTTTAAAAACATATTCGATGGGTGAAGCAAAACATTGTAACAACATTTGATACGGTTTTCAATGTATATAGAGGGAATACTTAGGACAATTACATTTTGCAAGTAGGATGGGTAAAGGGATCTCAAGGGAAGTAAGTAAATTCCTCCATGTCAATTACAGTGGTGAAACACTGACATGGGTGGACTGATAAGTTACACAGTTGCAGGTTGTAATACCCACAGCGATCACTAAGAAGACCATACAAAGTGATTGTGGTAGTACATTCTGTGCTGTTGTAACAGAATGCCTGAGACTGGAAAATTTATAAAACACATTTATTTCACACAGTTCTGGAGGCTGGGAAGTCCAAGATCAAGTCACCAAGAGCTCTGGCATCTGGGAAGGGCTGCTCTCTGCTTCTGAGACAGTGCCTTGAATGTTGCATCCTCTGGAGAGGGGAAGCACTGTGTCCTCACATGGCAAAAAAGGGGAAAGGGCAAAAAGGGAGGCATTCCCTCCATCAAGCCCTATTCCAACAACATTAATCTGTTCATAAGGGCAGAGTCCTCATGACCTAAACACATCCCAAAAGACCCCACCTCCCAACACTGTTGCATTGGGGATCAAGTTTAGACATGAATTTTTGGAAGGGACAAAAACATTCAAATCATAACAGTGATATGCTCAAAAATTATATAAATAAGTCAAAATGGAATTCTAAAAAAAATGGTAACATATTCACCCCAAGGAAGGCAAAGGGAGAGAAACAAAGGAATGAGAATCAGAGGGAACAAACAGAAAAAAATAATAAAATATACTAATTTAAACAACAATGAGGGCTGGGCACAGTGGCTCACACCTGTAATCCCAGCACTTTGGGAGGCCAAGGTGGGGAGATCACGAGGTCAGGAGTTCGAGACCAGCCTGGCCAACATGGTGAAACCCCATCTCTACCAAAAATAGAAAAATTAGCCAGGCGTGGTGGCATACTCCTGTAATCCCAGCTACTCAAGAGGCTGAGGCAGGAGAATTGCTCGAACCTGGGAGGCAGAGGTTGCAGTGAGCCAAGATCATGTCACTGCACTCCAGCCTGGGTGACAGAGTGAGATTCCATCTCAAATAAAAAGATGAAGAGGCTAGGCATGGTGGCTCACATCTGTAATCCCAGCACTTAGGGAGGCCGAGGCAGGCGGATCACTTGAGGTCAGGAGTTCGAGACCAGCCTGGCCAACGTGGTGAAACCCTGTCTCTACTAAAAATACAAAAATTAGCCAGGTGTGGTGGTGTGTGCCTGTAGTCCCAGCTACTCAGGAGGCTGAGGCAGGAGAATGGCGTGAACCCGGGAAGCGGAGCTTGCAGTGAGCCGAGATCACACCACTGCTCTCCAGTCTGGGCAACAAAGCGAGTCTCCGTCTCAAAAAAAAAAAAAAAAGCATATGATCATATCAATTGATGAGAAAACAAAAACAACCCAGTGGCCAGGCATGGTGGTACACGCCTGTAATCCCAGCACTTTGGGAGGCCAAGGCAGGTGGATCACTTGAGGACGGGGGTTTGAGACCAGCCTGGCTAACATGGTGAAATCCCGCCTCTATTAAAAACACAAAAAAATTAGCCGGGCGTGGTGGCAGGCACCTGTAATCCCAACTACTCAGGAAGCTGAGGCAAGAGAATCGCTTGAACCCAGGAGGCAGAGGTTGCAGTGAGCAAAGATCACACCATTGCAATCCAGCCTGGGCAACAAGAGCAAAACTCCATCTAGAAAACAAACAAACAAACAAAACCAGTTTTTTTTTTTCTTTTTGTTTTTCTCTCTTTTTTTTGAGACAGAGTCTGTCTCTGTTGCCCAGGCTGGGGTGCAGTGGCGCGATCTGGGCTCACTGCAGCTTCCGCTTTCCGGGTTCAAGCAATTCTCCTGCTTCAGCCTCTCAAGTAGCTGTAACTACAGGCGTGCACCACTACGCCCAGCTAATTTTTGTATTTTTAGTAGAGACTGGGTTTCACCATGTTGGTCAGCCTGGTCTTGAACTCCTGACTTGAAGTGATCTGCCCGTCTTGGACTCCCAAAGTGGTGGGATTACAGGCGTGAGCCACTGCACCCGGCCCACCCTAGTATTTGATAAACACCAATACCCAGACTTCTGGTTCTGTTCCCAGATGGACCTGCTGGTTCTTGTGATCCAATAATAAGATGCAGACAGACTAGAAGAGAAGGGAGTTTTTTTCTGCAGCTGGCTAGAGAGAAGGTCGGAGTAATTCACCAGACCCACCCAAAGTTAGGTGTTTTGTTAGCTTGTGTATACAATTCAAACTCTACGCCTATGTGCAGGAGTGTTTCTTAATTAATCTAATCTTTTTTTTTTTTTTTTTTGAGACAGGGTCTTGCTCTGTCGCCCAGGCTGGACTGCAGTGGTATGATCTCAGCTCAGTGCAGTCTAGACCTCCCTGGCTCAAGTGTTCCTCCCACCTCAGCCTCCTGAGTAGCTGGGACTGCACACGAGCACCACCACGCCCAGCTGATTTTTAAATTTTTTGTAGAGATGCGGTCTCCCAATGTTGCCTAGGGTGGTCTCAAACTCCTCCTAGGCTCAAGTGATCCACCTAGTGCTGGGATTACAGGCGTGAGCCACCTCACCTGGCCATCTAATCCTTTTAACTAGGGGTCTGAAGGTAAGAAAGTTTATTTCTCTTTTTTTTGTTTTTTTGAGATGGAGTCTCGCTCTCTCACCCAGGCTGGAGTGCAATGGCGCGATCTCGGCTCACTGCAACCTCTGCCTCCCGGGTTCAAGTGATTCTCCTGCCTCAGCCTCTTGAGTAGCTGGGATTAGTGGCAGGCACCACCACGCCCGGCTAATTTTTATATTTTCAGTAGAGATGGGGTTTCACCATGTTGGTCAGGTTGGTCTCAAACTCCTGACCTCGTGATCCGCCTGCCTCGGCCACCCAAAGTGTTGGGATTACAGGCATGAACCACTGTGCCTGGCCAGAAAGTTTCTTTTTTCTTTCTTTCTTCTTTTTCTTTTTTGAAACGGAGTCTCACTCTGTCGCCCAGGCTGGAGTGCAATGGCTTGATCTCAGCTCACTGCAACCTCCGCCTCCCGGGTTCTAGCGATTCTCCTCCTCAGCCTCCCTAGTAGCTGGGACTATAGGCGCATGCCACCATGCCTGGCTAATTTTTGTGTTTTTTAGTAGAGACAGGGTTTCACCATATTGGACAGGCTGGTCTTGAACTCCTGACCTCATGATCCGCCCGCCTCGGCCTCCGAAAGTGCTGGGATTACAGACGTGAGCCACCATGGCTGGCCAAGTTTCTTAATCTTAATCCTAAATGGGTTTTGGTAGGGGTCGCATGTGTAGGAATGCTTTTATTACTCTATCAGGTTTTGAGGTTGAGAAATCCAGGAGGGGTTTTCGTGGTTTTTGCATTTCAGCTCTGGTACTCAGGCACCAGTTTTCCCAGGTCAGTATTCATTTTTTTACTCCTGCTTTAATGTTTGACTTATACACTCATCATTACAACAAAGGGCTTATGGAGACCTGGCCTGCCACAGTTCCTGGAAAAGATAGAGTGGATGCACTCCTCCCTGTTTCTCCCACAAAGTATAGCTGAAACCCCTGGATGTTACATAGAAAAGAAGCCTGAGAAGACTACAAGGTACAGAAGAGCCAGCAGATGGCTAGGGAATTGGACTCAAGAAATGACATGGTGCTGAGCCCGGTGGGTTTTCTTATACATTCAAGACCAGGTGCTGGAGAAAGCAGCAACCCAGAACACCAAGTAGTGCAGACAAAAAAGACTCAGGAAAGCCTGGCGGGCACAGTGGTGCCTGCTTGTAGTCCCAGCTATCCAGGAGACTGAGGCAGGAGGATCACTTGAGCCCAGGAGTTTAAATCCAACCGGGGCAACATAGTGAGAACCCCATCTCTAAACAAACAAACAAAAAACCCAGAGACCTGGGGAAACCTCTTCCCCATAGCCAAAGGACCAGGTAAGGGGCAGCCTCGTAAGAGGGTGTGAACCAAAAAGTATCCCAGACAGGTCTCAATCAATTTTGAAGTTTACTTTACCAAGGTTGGCCGGGTGAGGTGGCTCATGCCTGTAATCCCAGCACTTTGGGAGGCCGAGCCGGGTGGATCACTTGAGGACTGGAGTTCGAGACCAGCCTGACCAATATGGTGAAACTGCATGTCTACTAACAACAACAAAAAAATTTGCCAGGTGTGGTGGCACATATCTGTAATCCCAGCTACTTGAAAGGCTGAGGCATGAGGATCGCCTGAACCCGGGAGGCAGAGGTTGCAGTGAGCCAAGATCTTGCCACTGCACTCCAGCCTGGGTGACAGAGCGAGACTCCATCTCAAAAAACAAACAAACAAACAAAAAAAAAACAGTATAGAACATTTGGCCTAACAACAGAATACATGTTGTTTTTGAGTGCCTGTGGAACATTCACCAAGATAGAACATTACCTGGGTCATAAAACAAACCTCAACAAATTTAGAAAAACTGAAATAAGAGGGAGTATGTTCTCTGATTATATAGAATCAAATTAGAAATCGTAACAGAAAGACAACAGGAAAACCCCTAAACAATTATTTTAAAATATGCTTCTCAGTAACCCATGGGTCACAAAGTAAGTCAAAAGGAAATTTTATAAATACACAGAACTGGAAAAAATGAAAATACACCTGTCAAAATGTGTGCAATGCATGAGTATAGTGTTGAGAAAGAAATTTATAGAACTAGGTACTTACATTAGAAAAGAGGAAAGGTCTCAAATCAATAATCTAAGTTCCCACTTCAAGAAACTAGAAAAAGAAGAGCAAACGAATCTCAAGGAAGTAGAAGGCAGGAAATAATAAAGATAAGAACAGAAATCAATACAATTGAAAACAGAAAAACAGCAGAGAAAACAATGAAACAAAAACTTGGATCTTTGAAAAGATCAATACAATTGAAAAACTTGTAACAAGACTGGCAAAGATAAAAAGAGAGGATACAAATCGTCAATATTAGAAATGAAAGAGGGGATGTCACTACAGATTTTGTAGTCACTAAAAGGATACTGCAAGTTCCATAAAGAAGAACTCTATGCTCATAAATTCAACAACTTAGAAGAAATGGACCAATTACTCCAAAACCACAAACGACCAAACTCAAGCAATATAAAATAGGTGATCTGAATAATTCTACAACCATCAAAAATTTAAATGTATTATTTAGCCCTCAAAAAAGAAATCTTGAGGCCCAGATGTTTTCACTGGAGAATTCCTCCTAACACTTAAAGAGAAATTAGCATCAATTTTGTACAATCTCTTCCAGATAATAGAAGCAAAGGGAACACCTCCCAACTCATTGTATGAGGCCAGTGTTACCTTGCTACCAAAACCAGGGAAAAAAGCATACACACAAAAGGAAAGCTGCAAACTGATATCTCTTGTGAATTTAGGCACAAAAATCTTCACCAAAATATTAGGAAATCAAATCCAGTAATGTTTTAAAGGAATTATACACCACGACCCAGTAGGATTTGTTCCAGGTATGAAAGGCTGGTTCAGTTTTTGATACTCGTCAGTGTCATCCACCAAAACCGGTTAAAGAAAAAAAGCATACGGGCCGGGCGTGGTGGCTCAAACCTGTAATCCCAGCACTTTGGGAGGCCTAGACGGGTGGATCACGAGGTCAGGAGATCGAGACCATCCTGGCTAACACGGTGAAACCCCGTCTCTACTAAAAATACAAAAAAAATTAGCCGGGCGCGGTGGCGGGCCCCTGTAGTCCCAGCTACTCAGGAGGCTGAGGCAGGAGAATGGCGTGAACCCGGGAAG
>NW_012115733.1:2504810-2517519 GCF_000951035.1 Colobus angolensis palliatus | reverse complement strand
TATATATATACTGAGTGTTTTGAGAAAACCAAAGCTTTAAAGCAGAAAAACACCTGGGAAAGCTTCACCAGAAAGTCTCTCCACCACAACAATGTCCCTGCCTACTCCTCTCATCAAACAAAGGCAATTGTCATTTCATTTTTCCACACTTTTTGAAGTCCCCTTATATTGTGGCTATTCATCCTTTGTCAATCATATGTGTTTGAAGCTGACTATTTTGGGTAGACATATCTGTATATCGGTCTAGGCAGATGGGCCCCACAAAACCACTGCGCTCCTGTTATGGCTGGGAAGAGGAAGCAAATATTTCCTATGCCTCCAGGGGATACAGATTTAACCAAGAGTTAGACCTGGAAGTACCCCATAGTCAGTTTGAGGGATAAAGCAGGAGCATCATACATGAGTCAACATCCAAGGACCACATAGTATCTGGCACATCTCAGAAGATACCTGTGTTGGCTGGGCACAGTGGCTCACACCTGTAATCCCAGCACTTTGGGAGGCCAAGGTGGGTGGATCATTCGAGCCCCAGAGTTCAAGATCAGCCTGGGCAACATGGCAAAATCCCATCTCTACAAAAAAGTATAAAAATTAGCTGGATGTAGTGGTGCATACCTGTGGTCCCAGTTACTTGGGAGGCTGAGGCAGGAGAATCACTTGAGCCCTGGAGGTTGAGGCTGCAGTAAGCTGAGATGGCACCACTACACTTCAGCATGGGTGACAGAATGAGACCTTGTCTCAAAAAGAATGTAAGAAAGAAAGCCTGTTTGAACAGAAAAGGGGCTAAGTGGGGGGCAGATCCTAAAGGAATCCTTTGATTTTATAGAAGGAAAACATAACATGCTCATGATTGCGCTGAAATTTAAAGAAAATCCTCTTTGCCGCTATCCTTTGTATTTTGCAGTAAAAAGTTAGCTCCATAGGCCTAAATGCATTTTCTTTTTAATGTTCACCTAATTAAATTCCAGATCCAGACACTAGCCTTAATAATGATTGTCTTTATAATTAACTAAAGGAATCTAAGATTCCTTTTGGCTGTGGGGGGAGAGAGTCCAATCTCCATCATAAAGTTAGTTTACACCATCTGATTTGGTGAAGTGTTGAATTGAGAAACTTTGACAAGAATGTCTGTCTTGAGTCCCTGTACAACTACAGAAGCCTGTGAAATGCCCAGGGTCATTGCCAATGCCATCTCCATTAAGTCAAGTCTGTCCACAGTGGGGAGAGCAAAAGGTTGGTTAATAAATACAAAAGTACAGCTATAGGCCAGGCGAGGCTGCTCCCGTCTGTAATGCCAGCACTTTGGGAGGATCACTTGAGCCCAGGAGTTCAAGAGCAGCCTGTGCAACATGGTGAGATCTTGTCTTCAATAAAAAATAAAGGCCAGGCGTGGTGGCTCATGCCTGTAATCCCACCACTTTGGGAGGCCAAAACGGGCAGATCACGAGGTCAGGAGATCGAGACCACCCTGGGTAACATGGTGAAACCCCGTCTCTAATAAAAATACAAAAAAATTAGCCAGGCATGGTGCTGGGCACCTGTAGTCCCAGCTACTCGGGAGGCTGAGGCAGGAGAAAGGTGTGAACCCGGGAGGCGGAGGTTGCAGTGAGCCGAGATCGCGCCACTGCACTCCAGCCTGGGTGACAAAGCAAGACTCCGTCTCAAAAAAAATAAAACAAAATAAAAAAATAAAAAATAAAAAAATTATCCAGGCATGGTGGTGCACGCCTGTAGTACCACCTACTCAGGAGGCTGAGGCAGGAGGATTACTTGAACCCAGGAGGTTGAGGGTACAGTGAGCTATGATGGTGCCACTACACACCAGCCCAGGCGACAGAGTGAGATCCTGTCTCAAAAAGAAAAAGTCACACTGTACCCCATAAATATTTACAATTATTATATGTCTATTAAAAATAATAGGCTGGGGCCGGGCACAGTGGCTCATGCCTATAATCCCATCACTTTGGGTGGCCGAGGCGGGTGGATCACCTGAGGTCAGGAGTTTGAGATCAGCCTGGCCAACATGGTGAAACCCCATTTCTACTTAAAAAAATACAAAAATTAGCTGGGCGTGGTGGTGTGCACCTGTCATCCCAGCTACTCGGGAGGCTGAGGCAGGAGAATTGCTTGAACCCAGGAGGTGCAGTTTGCAGTGAGCTGAGATCGCGCCACTGCACTCCAGCCTGGGTGACAGAGCAAGACTCTGTCTCAATAATAATAATAATAATAATAATAATAGGCCGGGTGTAGTGGCTCATACCTGTAATCCCAGCACTTTGGGAGGCTAAGGTGGGAGGATCACTTAAGGTCATGAGTTCGAGACCAGCCTGGCCAACATGGTGAAACCCCGTCTCTACCAAAAATACAAAAATTAGCTGGGCATGGTGGGACGTGCCTGTAATCTCAGCTACTTGTGAGGCTGAGGCATGAGAAATCACTTGAACCCAGGAGGCAGAGGTTGCAGTGAGCCGAGACTGTACCGCTGCACTCCAGCCTGGGTGACAGAGAGAAAACCTGTCTTAAATAAATACAATACAATACAATACAATAATAAAAGCAAAAAGAGGAATGTTTGTCCTTGAAATTATGACTTTAGCAAAGAAGGCTCATAAAACCTTCAAATGACACCTGTAGTTATAATTGAGAATATGTTGTCCCTGAAATTATGTTGCAAATGACATCTCTGAAACTCTAAGTGCTGTAAATAAGGATTTTGAACCCCTGGCCTCAAGCAATCCTCCCATCTTGGCCTACCAAAGTGCTGGAATTACAGGTGCGAGCCACTGCGCCCGGCTGTGGATTTCAGTCCCAGCCTTGCCCCTCTGAGGCAGTGTAGTCATGGGAAGTTGCTTCGCCTTTTTGTTTCAGTTTCCTCAAGTGCAAATGAGGACAACAAAAGGCAGTTTTGTGTCACCTTGGACGTGGTCCTAAATGGGCCCACTGGGATGGTTCCAATTTTTAAAGTCTGAGCATTGATCTCTAAAGGTCTGTCCCTAGGTTGGGGTCAGGGATGTCAGAGCTGCCCTGCCTGTCAGGCCCTGTTCTCCAACTGCCACTAAGAGAACAGCAGAAATAGGAACACTGAGACCAGCAGTCCCAGACTCAAGGTGAAGTGCGTGCACCTCTCTTCCATCTCCCTCTTGCTCTTCCTCCCTCTGCGTTGCCTCCATCTCTCCCTCCTCTGTATCCATCTTACCTTCTCAATCTCGTTTTCTCTCTGCTCCTGTTTTTCTTTTGTCCCTGTTATCCCCGTCTTGTGTCTTTATCAATGTGTCTTTCTCCTTCTTTTTTTTTTTTTGGATGGAGTCTCACTCCGGCTCCCAGGCTGAAGTGCAGTGGTGCCATCTCGGCTCATTACAACCTCTGCCTCCTGGGTTCAAGCAATTCTCCTGCCTCAGCCAGGGAAGTACATAGCTGGGACTACAGGCGCCCACCACCGTGCTTGGCTAATTTTTGTATTTTTAGTAGAGAGGGGGTTTCACCATGTTGGCCAGGCTGGTCTCAAACTCCTGACCTCGAGTGACCCACCCACTTCGGCCTCCACAAGTTCTGGGATTACAGGCATAAGCCACTGCGCCTGGCCCCTCCTCCTTCTTCTTCTTCTTCTTTGTTTTTAAAGACAGGGTCTTGTTTAGTCACCCAGGCTGGAGTGCAGTGATCTGCAACCTCCGTCTCCTGGGTTCAAGCAATTCTGTCTCAGCCTCCTGAGTATGTGGGACTACAGGCATGTGCCACCACGCCCGGCTAATTTTTGTATTTTTAGTAGAGACGGAGGTTTCACCTTGTTGGTCAGGCTGGTCTCGAACTCCTGACCTCAGGTGATCCACCCACCTTGGCCTCCCAAAGTGCTGGGATCACAGGCATGAGCCACCACGCCCAGCCTCTTGGTATCTTTCTCTGCATCTCTGTCTCTCCTTTTATCTCTCCGTAAATTCTGGCTTCTCTATCTATGTCTTTCTCCCTATTCTTCTCTTTCTGTCCCTTTGATTCTCCCATGTCTGTCTCTTTCTCCCTGATCTGTCAGGGTCTGTCCCTGAGGAAGTGAGTAAAGTGATCCCACACCTGTCAGGGCTGGACCCCCTTGCTCTTCTCTGATCCCACCCACCTCCTTAACCCCCTAGCCCACCGACTATTTCCCTTCTCCCCATGCAGACAGGTGGGTGACAAACTCAAGGGCCACCGGGGTCACACTGTGAAAGCACCAGCCAGGGAGACCAAAGCAGAAAAATGTGGATGCGAAGCTGAGAGATCAAGACACACAGAGGCAGAAACTAAGGGCTTAGGCAGGGAGGAAGCAGGAAGAAACAGGAGGAGGAACCTGAGACAGAGTCGCTGAAGTCCTTGCTGGAAGCAGATGGGATTAAATTACAGGAGACTGGGAGAGTGCCAGAGAGACACCAAGAGGATGCAGGTGAGGCATCTGTCCCCTGAGGCCCCGCAGCTACGGTGTAGGTGTAGGTGGGCGGCAGCCGGAGGAGGCCTGGCCTGAAGCTAGCTCACAGCTCACCCGCTCCTCACTATGTCTCCCGTGTTTGCCTGCGTCTGATGCAGTATTCCCCTCTACCTGCCTGCGTTTCTGACCTTCACGCAGCTTCTTCTATTTCTTAGTGTCTCTCCCCTTCTCTTCGTCTCTCTTTTCATTGATCTCTTGCGTGTCTGCCTTCATCTCTTTCCACCTCTCTGTCTCTTCTACCTCCCTACGTGCATGTCTGTTTCTATTTCTCTCTCTCTCTCATCTCTCCATCCCCCGTCTTCCCTTTGTCTCTGTAGTCTCTTCTCGTCGAAACAACCGAGGATCTCACCCCGCATTCCCTTCTTTTAGGAACAGAGGCTGCCGGCCCCAGGCCCAGGTCGGTCAGTGGGCGGGGCCTCAGGGCTCGCCCCAGCCGCGCCCCAGCTCGCGAGCCACGAATGACCCAGGGCACCCCAGCCCCAGCTCGAGGCCTGGTGACGCCGTTGACGCCAGGCCTCCACGGAGTCCCCCCTCCCCCGGCACCGTCCCCAGCCGCCCTACGACTCTCACGCGAGGCCCCTAGCCTCGGTTTCCCAGCCCGCTCCCTGGCTTCTAAACGTGGCTCCGGCCCCCCAGCCCCGCCCCAGCCAGCGGCCGGAGGAGCCCGGGCGGAGGAGGCCCCGAACGTAGCCGTAAGCGGGCAAGCCACCCGGGCCGAGGTCGCGCAGAAGGACTGCTCCTAGGCCCCGCGGGTGGGTCCGGCAGTCCCCAGCCTGGAGACTGTGCGGCGGGAGCCGCGCGCGGGAGAGGGGCGGGGCCCGGCGGTGGGAGGAGGTGGGTCCAGAGGCGGCCGAGGACAGGAGCCTGCGGGTCTTGGGGAGCATGGAGGGGTGTGGCCTCGGAGGAGCCGGGTGGTTGTAGGAAGGAGGTGGGGCCCGCCGCGGCTTCAGGGGACGGTGCTGAGCGATAGGACCAGGGCGGGGCCGGGGGGCAGGGCCAGAAACCCCGGGAAAGTGGAGTCCTCAGGACTCTCGGAAGGGAAGGGCCTCCAGGAGCTACTCTCCAGAGGCGGCGCTAGATCGACGCAGGTGAAGGCCTGCAGGGGGCAGGGCCGGCCCGAGGATCCAGAAGGGGCGGGACTAAAGGAGGTATTGGCCCCAGGACACAAGGAACACCCTGGGTCTGACTGGCGCTCCGGTCTCAAAGATGCATGCCTGGTGCTGCCGCCACAGTGCTTGTGGAGATGAGGGTTCGAGGCCGAAGCCCGGGCCCCGCGCTGCCCTCCCTGGTCTCTCAGTGGCGTGGCTGCGCCCTGCCCAGCACTGAGTCGCTCAAACAGGTGTTACAGCTGTCACCGCTGAGGACTCTTTGCATCCCCACGGACCAGTTTTGTAAGGGAGAAAGGGTGTTCCCACTGCCTTGTAATGGCTTGCAAGAAAGGGACGGTTTTCATGTCCTGAGGTCATTCGCCACTGGGGCAGTTTGTGCAGAGGAAACCCTTGACTCCTCAGGAAGTTTTTGCGCCTCCCTGTGTCTTCTGCACCCCAGTGTAGGCAATGTTTGCCCCACCCATGTAGAGGTTTTCGCAGAAGTCACAGCTTGGGGGCGGGGGCATGGGCATGTCCACTCAGAAAAATCTAGCTCCCCCACCCCAAAATAGAAACTCATTTCTGGTTATTTTGTGGTTACCCTTTAAAAACACTTGACCTGGCCGGGCGCAGTGGCTCATGCCTGTAATCCCAGCACTTTCGGAGGCCGAGGCGGGCAGTTCATCTGAGGTCAGGAGTTCGAGACCAGCCTGGCCAACATGGTAAAACCCCCCATCTCTACTGAAAATACAAAAATTGGCCGAGCGTGGTGGCTCACGCCTGTAATCCTAACACTTTGAGAGGCCGAGGTGGGCGGATCACTTGAGGTCAGGAGTTCGAAACCAGCCTGGCTAACATGGTGAAACCTCATCTCTACTAAAAATACAAAAAATTAGCTGGGCGTGGTGGTGGACGCCTGTAATCCCAACTACTTGGGAGGCTGAAGCAGGAGAATCACTTGAACCCAGGAGGTGGAGGTTGCAGTGAGCCAAGATCATGCCACTGCACTCCAGCCTGGGTGACAGAGCAAGACTCCTTCTCAAAACAACAAATAAAAACACTTGACCACACTGAGCAGAGGAGAGCAGAAAAGCAGCTCTGTGGCAGAAGGGGAGGCTGATCCAGGGCACCTTCTTTGAGGGAGCTAGGTCTCCCGGCCCTCTTCTTCCATCCCAGATCCACCCTGAGGCCACACGGAGGGAGGGAAATCACCTTCACAAATGCCGTGCTGAGTGTCCAGAAAGAAGGGACTCCTGTGAAGCCACATTTCCCAGCCTCGGCGACAGGGGCTGTGGAGCAGGGGTCAGGGGTATTGGGGTGTGTGGCGGGGGATGGGGTCAGGGGTACAATGTCTAGAACCACCCCCGCCCCCAGCAATCCTGGTGTTTATTCACTTCTTTCCCAAGCTTGTTCCTCTGACAGCTAGGACCCATCACCTGGCCCCAGATAACCTTATTCATGTCGCTAATTCACATCTTCATTCTCCCTTCCTGCTCATCCAGCCCACAGACATTTACTAGAGCCCATCTGCTGTAGGCCTCCAAGTCCTAGGGTTTCGGAGTTCCTGAAGCAGGCTCTGCCCCTTGTCCTAAGGAGGGGCCCCATAGGCAGTTCAAGGAGTCCACACATAGGCATTTCAAAACGGATTTTAAATACTCATCAGGGTGCCACACAAAGGAGCTGGGGTGAGAACTTCGTACATGTGAGTGTGGGGCTGGGGTGCCCTGAGAGAGAAAAAGGGGACCCATCTGTCAGGGCAGCTGGGGTGCCCCACCCCCACCCTGGGACTAGGGAGCAGAGTCGAAGCCCTCTCTGGAGGGTCCCAGGGCTAACTGGGAGCCAGCCCTCCCTTCGAGGTAGATCATCGGGGAGGGAACCGAGAAGCAGCTCCCATGGTGGCAGTGGCTTCCTCAGTGGTACTGCTGATAGCTGGGATAGCCTGGGGCTGGGGTGCCGTCCTTAGGGGGCAGCTGGCTGGGGTCCTCCAGGAATGGGGGCGCTGGAGAAGGGAGACTCGGGTAAGGATGAGTGGAAGAGGCCAGGTGGAGGATTTCCCACCCCCCCGACCACCAGTTACTCACCATTTCGGAACTGCTGGGCCGTGTAGCGAGTGAGGAGGATGCCAACGCCCTCAATGAGGGCCAAGAGGATGCCCCCCATCATCGCTGAGCCCACCATGGCTAGTGGGCCACCTGGGGGAGTTGGAGGCAGAGAAACAGAGGTGAGGGCAGGCAGAACAGGGTGGAAGGGGCTGGGGCCAGGGCCGGGGGTACTCACTGCGGGCAGCCAGTACAGCCCCAGTCAACGCTCCGCTGGTGATAGAGTTCCAGGGATCCTCCTTGCCCCGAAGCCGCACCAGGCCACAGTCGATGGTGGAGAACAGGCCCCCCCACACTGCGAAGCTACCTGTAGTGGAACCGAGGCCTAATTAGTTCGTAGGAAATCCCGAGAATTCACATCTCAGGGGACTTCCAAGTCCTGAATGCTTTGGCCAAGAACAGGGAGAAAAACCCAGACACAAAGGCAGATAGCAACCCGCCATAGAGTATTTCCTATCTGTCCCCATCCTGTGGTAGCTCCCACTTCAAGCTGTCTATAATCACCATCAACATTTCCTTCACCTTTATGGGGAGCTGACAAATGTTTACAAGCAGATTTACCTTCATATGACTTTTAACAGAGCAACTTTGAGCTTCATAATCACCACACAGAGTTGGAATTCTGATTTGGGTTTCAGTGAGAAGGAAATAGGAAACCCAGTTAATATGATAGTTAAAATGTTTACTGAGGGCTTACTGTGTGCCAGGACCTGTTTGAGGTACTGTGTTATTTGACTTTTGCAATTTTATATTAGTTAATGTTATTAAAGTGTTTAGCATAGCAACCAGCACTTAGTAGTATATAAATTACATAAACTATAAAACTACCGATGAAGTGGTTACTGTTATCACCACCCCCGGTACAGGTAAGGTTCAGAGAGGTTAAGCCACTAGCCCAAGGTCCCATGGCAGGGAATAGTCAGGACCTAGATTTAAACTCCAGAACCCACTTTCTTCCCCTCCGTATTCAATTGTTGGGAAACATCATCCCTCTGGAAAGTCTCCAGCAGGGGCTAGAATCTGAACCTCCAACTTGCAGCCTAGACCCAAAGGATCAACCACTCCCACCTTTGCCAAGACATCTCCTATATCTATCTCCCCAAGCCCCTCACCTCCAATCTGGGGGGCTCGGATCCTCACAGCGTTGGTACTACCTCTCAACCGGTGCCGAATTCCCTGGGGAAAGGAAGGAAGTCCGTCAGGGCAGGGCTGAAGCCACTGGCAGACAGGTTTCCAAGTTTTAAGAGAGGGAAAAAGATGGGAGACCTGTTAGAGGTATCAGCAGTAGAAATGTGGAGAAGTGGCCAAGAACTAGGGGCCTGGAGAGCGCCCCAACATGGGTGTTCTCAGAGCTGGGTTGAGAAGTGCTAATACATTCATACGTTTGTTAATGCATTCATTCAGTGAATGATTAACAAGTACCTACTATATGTGCCAAGCACCATGCCATATGCAGGGATACAGCCATGAACAAGGTAGATCTGCTCCCTGCCCTCTCAGAGCTCACATTAACAGTGGGAGACACAGACCTTGAGCAAGGATAAGTAAACAAGGGCGCTTCAGACAGCAATCTGCACTCTAGAGGAAATGCCATGAAGAAATATGATTGGGGCTGAGGGGTCAGGAAAGGCCTCTTGAAGGAGAGAGAATCTGTGCTGAGACCTTGATGATGACAAACTTGGGCAAAGATCCAGGGAGGAGAGTTCCAGGAGTCTAGGGGAGGGACGGGGCTACATATATAAATTGCAGAGACTTTGGCTAATAGATGGCATTTAAAGTCACAGCATTTGCGATCTTCTGGGAGGGGAGGTGGTCAGAGAAAAAGAACTATGTTAAAAGAATTCTCTCAATTTTAAGGCTGTCTTCCCTCTGCCAATTAAATTCCTGCCATTCTCCTCTATACAGGTTTCTGAGTCGGAATCTGCCTCTAGGTAAAATGTGTCTGGTCCTGGTGCAGTGGCTCACACCTGTAATCCCAGCACTTTGGGAGGCTGAGGTGGGTGGATCGCTTGAGTTCAGGAATTAGAGACCAGCCTAAGCAACATGTTAAAACCCAGTCTCTACAAATAAATAAATAAACAAACAAATAGTTAACCAGGCATGGTGGCGCAGTCATGTGGTCCTAGGTGCTTGGGAGGCTGAGGTGGGAGGATCACTTGAGCCTGGGAGGCAGAGGCTGTAGTGACTCCTGATTAGACACTGCACACCAGCCTGGGCAACAGGGCAAGATGATGTCTCAAAACAAAACAAAACAAAAAAACCAAAAAACATTGGCCAGGGATGGTGGCACACACCTGTAATCCCAGCACTTTGGGAGGCCGAGGTAGGTGGATCACCTGAGGTCCAGAGTTCGAGACCAGACTGGCCACCATAGTGAAACCCCAACTCTACTAAAAGTACAAAAATTCGCCAGGTCTGGTGGCACTTGCCTGTAGTCCCAGCTACTCGGGAGGCTGAGACAGGAGAATCACCTGAACCCAGGAGGCAGAGGTTGCAGGGAGCCAAGATCATGCCACTGCACTCTAGCCTGGGCAACAGAGCAAGACTCTGTCTCAAAAAAAAAAAAAAAATCTGTCTGGCTTTGCACATATATTTAAGATTTGGTGATGACTCTTTGAACGACACAGCATTTCCATAGAGGAGCTCCATTTGGGTGGGGTGGAGGGTGGAAGACAGAAGCCATGTTTGCAATCCCTACAAAATCCCAGATACAGAAGCCAGGCTTGGCACACAGTAGGTGAGTGGGCACCAGAATGAGTAAGTGCACGTGACTGGCAGCTCCAAGCAGTTTTCAGAGCAGCATCCCTTGTGGGCAAGACAGCTGACCCCACATCAACCCAGAGAAGGTCTGGACTCACAACAGGGGCATTGCGGAAACCCTTGATGGCCTGGAAGACTCCGCCACCGATGACACCCATAGTGAAGGCTCCACCGCAATCATCCACAATTCGCCATGGGCTGCAAGCAGGAAGGGAAGGATGGGGTTAATGTGAGCCCTCCCCAGGCCCTGTCACAGGAACTCTTTTCTAATTGGGAGAAACAAAGTGACCAGAATGGGAAGTTCCTAAGTAGGAACAAACACTTCAGATAATAAGGAGCTAATCCTGTCACGCTTTTTCCACACCTCCCCCCCATTAAAGCGAGAAATGGGGCAAAGGGGCAGAAATATTAGTCTTCGCCCTGTCTACCAACCAAGGAATCAGCCAACTGTTTTACTGTGATCAAAGATTAAATGAATTGGCACACGCAGAGTTGACGTTTCAATAAGCGACGTAGGCGTGTTAACTAGCCAAGACAGATTGTCAGCAAAGCAGGACCGCGTGGCACCCCTTCTCCGACGGTGTGCCCGTCCAACGATGCCCCGCCCCTTTTCAATCCGGCGCAACTGGGAAAAACCAAGAGCGACCGCGGGAAGCATCCACCTTCCCCGCCGGCCCTCAGCAGGCTCATCCGTACCCCGCCCCCACTGACAAAGGCGACCTGGGAAAAACCACCCGCGGCAACTCGGGATTTCCGGTCAACACCGTACCACCCCTAGCCAGGATGGATCAGCCAGCGTGTCTTTTTTCGTTAACAGGGACTAGGAGATTACAAAGTCAGGAGAAACATGGCGTGGTTCGGCCTTCGCCGCACCTTCTGAGGGGAGACGGTTGTGGCCCCTCATAACGGAGCCCGAGTGACAGGAACCGAGTAGGGGTAGCGGGAGATACGTTAAGAGTCCCCCGAGTCTGGTACATGGCTCTGTGCGGTCGATGCCTCCCCCGCCCGACCCCCACGGCTGGCCTTGGCGTCGCAGCAACAGTCCGGATGCCAGTGCCCATCGCCGTACCAAGGTTCCCGAGCGTACTCCTCCATGGCGCTGGCGTCTGGCCGCGCAGTCAGGCCACACCCCCAGCGTAGACGCACACCGGCGTCCGAGCTTTCCGCCTATTACCGGACAGCGATTGGGTCGCTACGCCGCATGTCACTCCAAGGGCGCACTCTCATTGGCCAATAGAGTTTCTGCCGTTTGTTCATTGCCTCCTGAGCGTAGTCCAGTTACTCTCAGGCTCAGGAAGTGAAGGCCTCATTCAGAAGTCTCATTCTGTGTTTTGGGAAGAGAGTCGTGTGGGCTCAGGTATCTTAGCGGCGACACGAGAGCGACGGCCGGTGTGACAGCCGTCCACTACCTGCACGAGTGTATTGGTAATGTTGGGGTGGCACTCTTTTGGAGCTGGAGGAAGTGCTGCCCTCTGCTCCCCCATCCCAGCGCTTTGGTTTCTCCCACCCGGCAGTCTTTGGGGGACGCTGGATGAGCCCATTTCTGAAGTGCGGAGGGGCCGGGCTTCTTAGGCGGCGGGCGGAGCCTGGGCCTGGGAGAGGAACAGGGCCCTGGAGCACCCGGTTTCGGGACAGTAGGGTTGGTGAGAGTTGCGATGATATTGCCACCTAACTCTTACATCTTTTAGTGCATATGTTCTGTCCACCCAGCTACTGGTTCATTTGAGTAGATGGGAGTCGGATGAGTACATGTTGACGGGAGGCGCTTGGTTATGGGATCCAGATATGAATCTATCTGAGCTGCTTGTCAGTTTGTCCGTCTGTCCCTAGGTCTATCAGCTATGCCGCTGCCCGTTGCGCTGCAGACCCGCTTGGCCAAGAGAGGCATCCTCAAACATCTGGAGCCTGGTGAGTCGGCTAAAAGCAGATGGTCCTAACACGTGCCAGCCTCGACAGGCACTTTTGTTGTTGATACTGACGCTTGATACCTATCGTGGGCCAACTGTGCACCAAGCAATGGGGTGGCAGGCATTTATCATTGTTAACGATATGGATTCCTGACATCCATCTCTACCGCGTGTCAAGTGGAGCGGGTTGGGGGAATAGATATTTCATTCTTTTTTTTTTTTTTTTTTTGAGGCGGAGTCTCACTCTGCACCCAGGCTGGAGTGCAGTGGCACGATCTCGGCTCACTACAACCTCCGCCTTCAGGCCTTCAGGGTTCAGGCGATTCTCCTCCCTTAGCCTCCCGAGTAGTTGGGACTACAGGCATGCTTCACCACACCTGGAGAATTTTTTTTTTTTTTTTT